>NC_034595.1:85680491-85717322 GCF_900095145.1 Mus pahari
GAGTTCAAATCCCAGCAACCACATGGTGGCTCACAACCATCTGTAACAAGATCTGACTCCCTCTTCTGGAGTGTCTGTAGACAGCTACAGTGTACTTAAATATAATAAATAAATAAATAAATAAATCTTTTTAAAAAAAGTGGTGGTGGGGACATGTTAGGTCAGATCAGAAAAGCTCTCTGAGGATCAGCGAGAGAGACGAGGAGAGACAGCCAGAGGCATGGTGAGCCTGAGATGCCAACAGGTTTGATAGGTTCAAAAGATATGAAGAGTCCTGGAGCTGAGGAGCCCCTCGGGCAGCGACAGTCTCTGGGGTTCAAGCACTGAGCCAACTCAGCCTTTCTCCATCTGGACCCAGCATCCATGGAATCCCGAGCCTGCCCCCATTGCTTCCTGTTAACATTAACATTCACCTTGGCTGTCGTTTGTTCTTAGGATCTATTCATAGACCCTTGAGGGGTTTTGCCTTTCCTAAGGAAAAGCTCCTAGGGGTGTTCCTCCCTGCTCATCCTGCCCTGCACAGAGCTCCAGCTTTGGAAATTGCTCTTCCCTTCTGGCCTCTTGACCTGGTCATGCAATTGTCCACAGCAATGGGTGTGCAGGAAACACAGCAGGTCTGGGTCCTTCCCTCACCGCGTGAGTAGCTTGGGTGCGAGGCGGGTCTGGAAACGCTTGACTTGGGGTCCACAGCACACAGGTCTGGGCCTCTACAGTGACCCAGCGTTCTCTGAACAACAGACAGTTACAGAAGGTGCTGACCCACGAAACTTAGTCTACTCGGTCAGTAAAGCTCTGACCATGTTCTGCTTCTGTGGCGAGGACGGTGACCATGGACACAGCTGCATCCGTGTTCCCAATGAGCTCCAGATACACAGGGATCAACTTGAAATGGGGTCTATGAGCAGGCTCCTACACTCATTCTCTGAGGCAGCAAAAGGGGGAGACCAGGTCGAGGCAAAGGTGAGCTGCAGTACCGGTTTGGGCCAGTGCTGGCAGGCGCCAGGGGACGCTAAAGAGCTACTGTGGCCCCAGACTTGTCCTGGCTTAGGAGATGGGTGAGTTTTTCATTTTTACTCCAACATTCACTGACCACTCATTAGACACAGGAAGCCCTGCCACCTGCCAATGGCTTTAGATCTACAGCAACAAGTCCCTTCTTGGACAGGGACAGGCATGCTGAGTCTTACATCCCCCATGAGGAGCTTGGGAAACATTCCTGGAGGAAATGATAGTTCACTGTGAGGATGCAGAGGTAGACAAGAAGAGAAGGGTGTACCCAAAGACCAAAGGCCAAGTGGGCGTGGCGGTCTCATGGGCTCCCGTCTGAGAGGACAGTAGGATACATCAATAACATGCAGAAATAGGGCTGGAGATGTGGCTCAGGGGGAGAACACTTGTTTAGCACAGGCAAGGCCCTGGGCACAGTGCCCAGTACCACGAAGAGGGAATGAGGGGAGAGGAAGAAGGAGGAGGAAGAAAAGAAAAAATGAGAGAAAAAGGAAGGAAGGAGGGAGGGAGGAAGTTAGGAAGGAAGGAAGGAAGGAAGGAAGGAAGGAAGGAAGGAAGGAAGGAAGGAGAAAGAAAAAAGAAAGGAAGGAAGGAAGAAAGAAAAGAAAGAAAAGAAAGAAAGAAAGAAAGAAAGAAAGAAAGAAAGAAAGAAAGAAAGAAAGAAAGAAAGAAAGAAAGACAGGAAGGACGACAGACAGAAAAAAAAATAACAGACAAAAAAAGAAAGACTGGCAGGCAGGAAGGCAGACAGACAGAAATACGAGCGGGGGGGGGGGGTGGCCCAGTGAGTAAACGCACTTTCTGGGGCTGGCAAGGTGCTCTCAGCAGGTAAGAGCACCGACTGCTGCTCTTCCTGAAGGTCTGAGTTCAAATCCCAACAACCGCATGGTGGCTCACAACCACCCGTAATGAGATCTGACGCCCTCTTCTGGCGTATCTGAAGACAGCTGCAGTGTACTTTATAATAATAAACAAGCGGGGCCAACCAGAGCGAGCAGAGGTCCTAAATTCAATTCCCAACAACCACATGAAGGCTCACAACTACAGTGTACTCATATACAGAAAATAAATACATCTTTAAAAAAAAAAAAAAAAAAGCACTTTGTGACTTTCTGTGCAGGCCTGATGACGGGAGTTTAATCTCCAGAACCTGTGTAAAAAGCTGGAAGTCGTGTGCTAGACTGTGACCTCAGGGTTCCTGCCGCAACAGGGGAGGCAGAAACGGAAAAGTTAAATGGAAGCTCACAGAGCAGCCAGCCTGCAGCTCACAGCACAGAAACAAGAGAAAGTCTGCCATAGTACATAGTTTGGCAGGCACATGTACATGTACACACACACACACACACACACACACACACCAAAAATAATAATCATAATCATAAATTAGAAAGCAAGATTGGTAATCAAGTCCAGTGTGATGGCTTGGACTTGAAGCTGAGCAAGAAAGGCCCGATAGTTTAAGGCTAGCCTGAGTTCCAGACCCGGCATGTAAAGTTACATATTAAGGCCCTCTCTCAAACAGAATTCTGTAGCAAGCTTCAGGCTGGTGGGGGCGGGGGGGGGGCACAGAACATCAGTGAAGCTGTCTAACATCCCTAAATGTTACCAACACCTGATGGAGCCTGTCTGAGCCACTGCAGAGACCTCAGAGTCTGGAGTCCTCCCGGGCGGCTTGCTTCATCTCCCTGAACTATATACAGCTGGGGTGCCTGTCCCCCCAGGCACCCACGTCCACCCTCTTCCCTCCACTCCATGTGTGTGCACAGCTTCTACAGCTCTGCCTCATGGTCTGCCCTGGCCCGCACCAGCACACGTTTGGGAGGACCTAGGACTTCCTCTGGGTCAGGTTTAAAGTTAAGTGTTGCTTTGTCTGGAAATTAGTCAGAGTCAGGCTAGGTCAGAGGTCAAGCTGAGGTTAAAGGTGACTCATGAGAATTTTTAAACAGTCAAGCTTCAGTTGGGGGTCAGGTTTAGATCACAGTGTACAGTAAAGGGCTTGACCTAAAGATGGAGTCAGCCCTCAGCTTAGGACTATGAGCTGGGTTACGGTTGGAGCTGAGGCCAAGGGTCGGTGCAGGCTGGATTGGGGTCTCAGCCTGGAACCAGGCAGGGGTCAGATCAACCTGAGCACAGATATAGGGACCTGACTCTGTATGTAGTTGAGGTGTGTGGGTTCTGGCTTTCCTGTTGAGGCTCCCAGATGCTCAGGCCTGGAGTGTGAGCTGTGCCCAGCACAGAATGAGACAGAAGTCCAGCATACGCCCTGACAGGTTCTCCACCCCTGCCCTGGTGCTGAACCACAGACACACGAGTGATTCCCTTACCTGGCTTAATGTGCACTGTGAAAATACACACGCATACAAACACACACACACATGCACATACATACACATGAATGCATATACACACACACATGCATACACATATACAGACACAGACACATATACACAAGCACATACATACCCATGCATGTACATACACATATGTACACGGGTGCATACAAATGCACATATGCACACACACATAAATACACACGTACAAATATAGGCATACACATGCACACATATGCACACTCACACATACATACATGAGTATATACACACTACAAACACACACCATGACACACACACACACAAGTACACTGTGCAAACACACATGCACCCCACACGTGAGAAGCAGGGATCTGGGCACGACTTCCTTGGGAAGACTCCAGCACAGTTGCAGGGAACGCCTGCCCAGGTCAGAGGGGCCCAGGCCTCTGCAGACTGTCCATGTCACCTAACGTGTGTTGCCTGGGAATGATACTACTCTGGAAAGACAGTGGCCAGGTATAGAGGAAAGAGCTGTGGCTGGAGGTAAGAAGCTTAGGTGTCACTGTCACACATCCTGTCTCCAAGCCATCTACAAAACGGGAATAAATCAGAAGGGTTAGTTTCCTTCTTGATGGAAACATCACGACCAAAAGCAATCTGAGGGGGAAAGGGCCTACGCGGCTCACACTTCCACATCACTGGTTGACATCATAGAAGTCAGAACAGGAACCCAAGCAGGGCAGGAACCTGGAGGCACAAATTATTGCAGAAGCCAATTGCTACTTACGGGTTTGTTTCCCTGGCTTGCTCACCCTGCTTCCTTATAGAATCCAGGACCATCAGCCCAAGGACAGCTTCACCCACCATGGGCTGGGTCCCTTCCCTATCAATCACTAATTAAGAAAATGCAGCCGGGTGTGGTGGCTCACGCCTTTAATCCCAGCACTCGGGAGGCAGAGGCAGGCAGATTTCTGAGTTTGAGTTTGAGGCCGACCTGGTCTACAAAGTGAGTTCCAGGACAGCCAGAGCTATACAGAGAAACCCTGTCAAAAAAAAAAAAAGAAAAAAAAGAAAAAAAGAAAAAAAAAAAGAAAGAAAGAAAGAAAGAAAGAAAGAAAGAAAGAAAGAAAGAAAGAAAGAAAGAAAGAAAGAAAAAGNAAAAAAAAAAGAAAGAAAGAAAGAAAGAAAGAAAGAAAGAAAGAAAGAAAGAAAGAAAGAAAGAAAGAAAGAAAAAGAAAAGAAAATGCCCAACAGGCTTGTCTACAGCCTGATCTATGAAGGCATTTCCTCAATCAAGGTTCCTTCCTCTCGGATGACTCTAGCTTGTGCCAGGTTGACAGAAAACTCGCCAGTACAGCAGGCGTTTGACGAATGAGGAAACTGTCAGGCAGAGTCTGACCCAGAGCCCCAAAGCAGAACAGGGGTGGGATGGGGTTGAAGACCAGGCTTGTCAACATCAAAGTCCACAGTTCTCTTGCCAGTCAGACCTTTGTTTCCAAACTTGTCCACACCCCATGCTGGAGGCTGGTGAAGAGAAGAAATCATCGTGAGGTGGAGCAGGGCAAAGATCCCATTTTGGGCCCACTGGGATCCTGGAGCACAGGGGAGCTGACTAGGTCCAAAGACCAAACCAACCTGCGATAGTTGAAAGTCAGCCCGGGACACAGGATCAAATCCCGGTTTCCCTGCACACCTGCTGTGTGATCACAGGCAAATCACCTCACCTCTCTGAGCAGGATGCAAACCTCCATCTACGAGGGAGACGACCTCTGGCACCATTTCCTCTGGTGTCTGTGAGATAAGGGGAAGCAGAAGGGAACTGGTCTGCAAGAGCTAGTGGGGCTGCCATCTCACACACACACACACACACACACACACACTCCTTCTTGCTATGGGGTATTGGGAGCTACTGGTCCTTCCTTCTGGTTTGCCCAGTCATTCATAGTCATTCTGAAGTAATGTTGGGACTACTGGATCATGGGATGGGCAGGAGAAGGGGTGTCCTTCACTTCTTGAATGGGTAATGAGGAGCAGAGGCATAGTGGAGTATTTATTCGGATCGGGTGTGGCTCAGTAGTTGAATACATGCAAAGTCCTGGGTTTCATGCTCAGCGCAAGAACATTGCTAAACCATCAAACTGGGGCAGCAGGATTTGACTACTTTGCTGGTTCTTTCTTCTACTGTTGGGAAACCTTGCTACTGTAAATGTCGTTGTCTACCATGAGTGGACAGCTCCCTGAGCTCTGCACAAAAAGGAGGAGCCCCTTTTTCAGCAAGGCTTCCTCTTCTCTGCCTGACCCCCACATCCTCTACCTGAGGAATGTTAAGTAGCCTTTGTTCAACTCCCTTTCTGAGGCCCAGCAAACTTTTGGAATGCCTCTCCATGCAAATGAGGCATTCCCATGCAAATGAGGTGTTCCCAGGACTGCAACCTCTGCCAAGGCTCTTCCAACCTGACACACCCCTTCCCACTTCTGGAGGTCTCTAAGGGCCCTGGAGCTATATTTATGCACACTGTTTCACTGAATGCTTTCTAAGGGACCTCGAAGCTGGATCATTGTGCTGAGGTCCTGCTGAGCCACTGGTTCAGTGCTCCCTCCATCCTTTCCCACCTCATGTGCAGCGGGCACCTGGACAGCCCAAGGTGAGAAGGGAAACTCAGAACCACGTTCCACCTGTCTCTACCCCTTTTCTTCCATCCTTTCAACACACTAACAGGAGACAGGAGAGGATAAAAAAAGATAGAGGGGACAGGGGGTGACGTTATCTTTAAACTACTTCCTGCTGACTAGGAGCATCAAGTTCCTTTGGGCCAGTTTGATCTTCACCCAGTAGAATATCTAATTTCTTCTTCTGGTTTCTTTGCACACGACTACTTAACTAATTGCAACCAGCCAACAGTCCACCCTGCCTCTCAGGGCCCTAGCATTTATAGACCCTCTGAAGTATCCCCAGAATTCCAAAGGTCACACAATCTCCGAAACTATCTGCGGCTAGCAAAAATCACACCCCTCTTAGAGCACAAGGCAACTAACTCCTAGTCAGCTGCTGTGGACAATCGGAAGCAGCCCCATACCCCGTATCTGGGATCAAACTGAAGACGTATTTCTATATTTCTGTGTTTTTTTTTTTTTTTTTTTTTCAAAGGAACCAGGATTCTCACTACATTTTCCCACCAGCCAATCCCAGGGGTAAAGGTATCAAGAGAACCAAACGTGGGTCTCGAAAGAGCAGCAGTGAAGAGCACTTCTTCTTGCAGAGGATCCAGGTTTTAGTTCCAGCACTAAAACGGCAGCTCACACCTAGCCGTGACTCCAGTTTCCAGGCACACACATGGCACAGCCACATATAGGCCAGCAAAAATAGTCATACACATGAAATAAAGTAAATACATCTAAAAATAGATTTTTATAGAAAAAGCAAACACATTTCCTGGGGATACTATTTGGTATGGGAGGCTGTCCCCTCCCTTGGGCAGCCTCAGAAAAGAGAAGTGTAAGTATAAGAAGAGATTAGAGAACTGTTGTGGTGGAAGGGCAACAGCCAGCCTGGGACCTGCTATGTGCTGAGGCTCAGCAGGGGTCACAGAAAGGCGCTGAGCTCATACAGCCTCCTAATACCCACTCAAGAGGACTCCCAGCGCCCAGGGAAGCATGGGGCCTTATCAGCAGGAGCCACATGCTGGTAGCTGCAAGTAGGAGTGGGGAGGGGAAAGCAGCTAAGGAGTAGCATAGGTAAACTGGGGTGGGGGGGAGGATACCAGAGAGTACACACATGTTCTGCAATGAGCTGCCATGCTGGCCCTTGCCACAGCAGGGGTCCTGGCTAAACCTGAGAGAGGAGGACGAAGGGAAGAGACATCCACACTAATCCTGGGAGGCATTACATTAAGTGGGAGAGGAACCACAGAGTATGTGGTTGCATTTCCATCACAGGCCCAGGACAGAGGAGCACCCAGAAAGCAGGATAGTGTTTAGCTGCTGAAGTGACAGAGACGGAGGAAGCTATGGGGTTTTCTAGTGTCTGTGGTGGGGTGACTGCAGTAGGTGTCTCACATGTGAAGGGGATACCAGGAGACAAAGATCAAGAGAAAGGACCAGAAACAATATTTGAAGTCATCTCCATGAATTTCTCCCGCAGTAATGTGAGACACCAAATCCCAGAGAAAAGCCGAGAGAAAGCCAATCCAAGCCAAACAGCAGACTACCTCTGTCACACTGACTTCAAACCACAGCCAAAGATGAAGGAAAACATCCCTAAAGTGGCCAAAGAAAAACTGTGCAAACTATGGGTGTTGAGGGGGGTATGGGGGAATGGGGGATTGGGACAGTGGGGGAGGGGCACACCTTTAATCCCAGCACTGGGGAGACAGAGAGAGGCAGGTAGTGCCTGGTCTACAAGGTGAGTTTCAAGACAGCCAGGGCTGCTCAGAGAAACCCTGTCTCGAAAAACCAAACACTGTGCAAACAAGAAGAGAGGGTCAGTGATATGTGTGTGTGTGTGTGTGTGTGTGTGTGCGCACACACACGTTTGTGTGAATATTTAACGTGATCAAAGGAAAGGCCCTTAAATATGAAAGATGGGCCGAGGAAAGAGATGCATGATGGGTAAACTGATTGGCACACAGATGTGAGGACCCAAGTCTGAACCCTGAGAACCGATGTAAAGCCATGCACAGAAGTGCACCTCTGTGACCCTGGCACCCCTATGGTGACAGGAGAAAGCCCCAGAGCTTGCAGGCGGGCTAGCCTGGCCTATACAGTGATAAAGGACAAAACGAATCCCCAGTTTGAGACAAGGTAAGAGGAAGACCGACCTCTGACCTCCACTCTCACATCGCATCAGGTGTGTGCCACACTCACACACACACACACACACACACACACACACACACGTGCACCACACGCACACATCACACAGGCATATGCAGCCAGTACACACGCCTTGCAGAAAGACTAAAGCAAGCTGTTAAAGGGAGAGAGACAATATAGGCTAGAAATGTGTGTTTACTTAATGTAGTGAGAATTTTGGTTTCCTTATAAAAACCCAGTTCTGTTATGTGATTATGTTTTGTTCTGGTCCAGGGGTTGGGACTGGGGCTGCTTCAGATTGTCCACGGACGCAATGGTTTGTCTCATGTTCTGGAAGGGACATGATTCTTGCCAGCTGCAGATTGTTTGCATTTGGAATTCTGGGGACTCTTGAGAGGGTACAAAGTCGAGAGCCTGGGACAGCTGCTGGTCCCTGCCGTTGTGACCGCTACTGCTTCTGTTATTGTTGGGTTGCTGGATATTCTGATGAAGAAGACTGGACTGGCCCCCAAAGAACTCAATATCCCTAATCATCGGGACCTATGCCGCTTCTCCCTCTAACCTTCTTTCTCTCCTACCTAGGGTTGGGGGGTTAGGAGGGATTCGGGTGGGGAAGGTAGATGATAGAACCCAATAACTTAATCCAAGAGGTGCAGCTGCAACTTAAAGACCAGCAGAGCCGGCGGAAACGTCAGAGAGCGGGAAACTGAGGCTCATTTTCCTAGCCAGGCCCTGTGAGCAGGTTTGCGAGCTCAGCCTCTGAAGAGACTGGCGTGGAGCTGCAGAGCAGCGGCTCCCTAGCTAAGTGTCTGCTTCTCTTCCAGAGGGCCCTGGTTCAGTTCCCAGCCTCCATGTTAGGGGATTCAAGGAACTCCCACCCCAGCGGATCTGATGCCCTCTTCCGGCTTTTGCAGGTATCCGCACTCACACGGCATGAACACACATGTACGCACAAATGAAAATAAGATAATTGTTTTTTAAGTGTAAAATAGAGAGGAGAAGTATACAGAATCAAACCATGCACCCCAAACAATAAGGTCAATAAGACCAAGGAAGCCCCAGTTAGTGTCTGTGGAAAGAATGAAGGCACCCTCCCTCTGGACAGATAGGGCAACTAAGACCCATGGAGATGATGGTGCTGGGACTAGCACCCAGAGCCCAGCTCGATGGCTCAGGCCTGTGGTGAGGCATCTGGATTTTGCTGAGAGCCTCCACCCAGCTGTGCACATCTGTCAGCCTCTGTAAGATGAGCCAATAACCAGGAGCAGGGGCCAAGTACTCAAAACCTCCAGGCAGAACGCTGGAGCCTCCAAGGGGCTGGGCTGGAGCTGCAAGGGGCGGGGCTGGAGTCTCCAGGGGACGGGGCTGGGAGCCTCTTGCTGGGGCTGAGCCTGGGCCAGCAGGGCTACCCCTAGGCTCTACATTCCTTAGGTCACACCTCATCCTCCAGTGGAGGGGATGGCCCCCCTGGAGGATTACCTCAGCAAGTCCTAACTCCTCGCTCAGCCTCCTTCAGGATAAACCGGTTCCTCCCAGTTCTGCCGGCCCCACCCTTCATGTCTGATCCTAGAGTGCTCTTCATGGCTTCCCTACCCTCTAATCGGAGGAAGGAGACAGCTGCTCAGAATCCTCAGTAGCCAGTGGGAGACCTTTGTACACTGAAGCTCTGGCTATGTAGGAGGAAGCTTCCCTTAACTCTCAGGAGCCTCTAGTGAGAGGGGGAAATGGCCCCAGGTTCAGGGACTGCCAGTCTGATGGAGGAGTCCTTTGCCACCATCAGGAGGCTCTGTGAGCATGCCCAGATGTGGGTTGAGTGGGCCTCAGAACTCAGCACAGTGGCCCCAAGTTTACCGCAGTGGACTTCACTACCTCAATTGTGGGCGGTAGCCAGCATCCTCAGACTACCACCACACCCTGAGGCAACAGGAAACACATATTCCTGCCACACCCTTGCTTCTGGTGAGAAACTGGCCTGCTGAGGCTGTCACTGTCTCCATAGGGGTCCCCTCTTGTGCTGAAACCCATGCCAAGAAGGCCCACAGTGCTTGATACCAGGCAGGCTCAGCCCGCCTCTGCCGGGCCCTCCTGAAGCCTGGCTTGCAAGGACCCACGGTTACAACAATGTCCTGTTGTCACCATGCCCACCAAGCCTGGAGACAATGACAGACAAAAACACAGAGCCCTTCGCCCATCACCACAGGGGGAAAGCCAGTGACAGCTCTTGGGATTTAAGCAGAGACCACCTCTGTGGAAATGATAACACCGTGCTGAGACAAAGTTGCCTGGTTTGCTGGGTTTCATTCGGTGGGAAATTCTTTAACTCTTGGTGTTCAGTCCCCTTTCTTATCTGATGAGCAGGAAGGTAGGTCTGTCTTAAGTGGGAACCCGACATTGGTCCCAGCCGGCCAGCCGGAAGCACACCTGTCCCTACCTCAGTTTCTCAGGCACCTCCCTCATGTCAGGGACACACGGGTGCCACACAGGGCACGGCTGAAATGACTTGTTGGTGAGCAGTAGCAGTGCCGGGTTGCCCAGTGAGCATGCCATCCCTGACAGCCACCGTTTCCCCTAAGGCACCTTGTCCACACTGGGAGCCACAACCTTTCCTGAACGCCACCTTCCCCTTGAGCCAGCTTTTCCTGTAGATCCCAGGAGCAACCTGGTGTTGCAATAAATGGAATGGACAGTAATCAAAGTAAAACTATACTGTATACTATATGAAAATCAAAATATCCATCACAGAAATATGGAACTGCATTGCTGAGTACAATATTGCTACAAATGGAGATACAGAACTTTGTGTGATCATGATGAGAAATGTTTTCAGTAATTTCCTTTTGTTTTCCACTAAGAATGGTGACTTTGGAAGTTGGGGAGATGGAAGAATCAAAGATCTGTCTGGTCTAGTCAGGTCAGAGGGCGGGGAAAGCCCCACGGCACATCCAAGGGAATGTGGATCTAATGGCCCGAAGTGTGGAGTGAGTGTTGAAACAGCTAATTAAATTACATTTACTCCATTAATTAAATGGTGGCCTGTGGCCATCTGGAAGGAGAAAAACACGGTCAAGTTCAGAGGCCTGAGGGCAGGAGCCCAGTCCAGACAGCCCACGGGGACAGGAGGCGTTTGAAGACAGATTCTGCTTCTGTGACAAGGGGTGGGGGCTAAGGGAGTGGGGGGTGGCAGGTAAAGAGAAGGGGGAGAAGAAAGGGGGGAGAAGAGAGAGAGAGAGAGAGAGAGAGAGAGAGAGAGAGAGAGAGAGAGAGAGAGTGTGTTAGTTCAAATCCTCAAATCCGTAGCTCCAGTCTGCCTGGGGCCAAAAAACACTTTATATAACCAGGCTAAAAATTCTCCTGCCTTTTTCTGCCACTGGAGCAGTTTGTGGAAAGCCCAGCCCAGAGTTAGATCCCTCTCGGGGGACAAATTCCAGCGGCAGCTGTGCTCAGAGCTTCTTCCTCTTCTGCCGACTGTACACATGCACACAGCCCCAGGGCAGCCTCGGCTCTTTCTCTTATTTTATGGCCTTGTGCTGTGTGGGGTACATTTGGCTGCAAGTAACAAAAACTGTGAGACCCAGAGGGAGGGAGCTGGGCTTCTGGTGCTCCACAAGTCTGCTAGGAGTTTTCTCTCATTTCTGCTGATCCACAGTCAGGATGGTTTCAATCAAGTCTCTCTGCCTGTTTTAGAAGGATTGACCGCCTGCACCCTATGCCATTTGGGAGGATGTCCTCTCTATAGTTTGAAGTAAGTTCCGGCGAGCATATTCGTACCGGGCATATCAGTGAATGCTACTCGGTAGGGTCGAGAGATGATGTGGTGCGGCCCTGGTTTCTTGTTAGAACTGGCTCCTGAAGAGAAGCACGGACCACCCACCACTTCTGTGTCCAGCCGAGAGGGGTAGGGGATTCTGCCAACCATGCAAACAGGTCTTTCTCTCTAGCTTTGTTGCCTTGGTCTCTGGGGTGGGCCCTGAAGCCACGGCTGTAGACTGCTTCCCCTGAGAAGCCAAAGGCGCTGAACCACACCAGCCTCTTGGAGGATTAAGCAAAGCTGAGCTAGAGGAGACAGCCAGCAGCCATGCTGCCACACCTGCTGGGGTGGCTCCCACACACCTACAGCCTCTCCTGACCTACCAGACTTCCAGGCTGGTAACTCTGTGCATCAGACTGGTGTAACTGACCACTTAAAGGGACAGCTCCACAGGAATGTCGTAGCTCATGCTCCTGGCCACCGCCCAGTTCTGGCCCACGTGCTATGCAGGCATCAGCTCAGTTTCTCCTTGCAAGAGAGATATGAGGTAGGTTCCATTGCTACCCTCTCCCATAGATGAGGAAAAAGAGGCTCCAAGGGTGACAAAGTCCTCTACTGTGTTCTGCCCTCCCCCTCCCACCCCACCCCCTTTGAAGCAAGGCTTCATTTTCTATCACCCTTCCCTACACATCCCCACCCCACAACCCCCCTCTTGTCTACCTACAACTCAGCATTCGGGTCTCTGTGTAGTTATCCCCAGGTGAACCCCAGCAGGGCAGGTACCTCCCCTCTGGGCAAGCAATGGCTCTGCCTCCCACACCATCTGTAAAGACATCTGACTTCTAGTTTGTTCTCTCTGTAAGCATCTCTTCTTGTCTGTGAACCGTGTCCCTCGGGGACAGGAAATGGGGCACCACACCACATGCCCACTCCCCTAGCCCAGGGCTTGGCATCTGGTAAAGAATAGATGAAGCCCAGTCCAGACCGCCCCCTCCATCCTCCAGCGACAGCTCCTGAGCTTCAGCCGCTCCACCTGCTACAGATGTTCTGTGTAAGCAGCCACCCCACCCCACCCCCACCCCGGCAGCCCCTGCACCCTCCCAACCCCCACCCCAGCAGCCCCTGCACCCTCCCATCCCCACCCAGGCAACCCCTGCACCCTCCCAACCCTCCCCCCCAAGCCCCTGCACCCGCACTTCCCCAGCTGCGGCTGATTCTGCTTCGCAGGCCCAGCACGGATCCCCTCACCTCCGCTCCCAGCCTCCTTCCCGCTTTACTCTTTTATTAAGATTCTAATTAAATAATTCTAATTAAGTGTAATGAGCTGAATCGACAAACTTCTAGCGATAAAACGGTACTCGGGACGTGCTCTCTCCTGACCTCAGACAATGGCGGTATAGAGTAAGGGTCCCTGCTGCAGGGGGCTCGGTGGGTGGGTCTGACCACCACCCTCACAAGGACATGGCCAGACATGGTGGCTCAGCTGAGGCCTCCTCTGGTCAAGCCTCCCTTTTTCTCTCGCTACAGGCAGAAGTCTCTCAGCTCCCTATGTGTGAGGATATGCAGCCTATTCCATACCACACCGGGCATCCCACGACACCTGGACCCCTGGCACAGAGCTGGGTTCTGTTAACCATGCAGGCATCTGAAGAGGAAGGCCCAGTCCTTCCGGGTTCTTCCTGATCTGAAGCTTTCAGTTTTTAACGGCAGGCTGCTGGGAGTGACAAAGACCCACAACCAAGAGACTGGCGTATAGTTACAGTCTTGGATTCTCCTCTTGGACTTCACCCTTTCTTGCCTGGGCGAGCCAAGTCACTTCATCTCTCTGAGCTCTAATGTCCCCAGTGAGCTAGCCATCAGGTCTGAGAGGCAGTATCCCAGGCTGCCCGGCCCCTTTCCACTGAGTGACTTGGGCCAAGTACCACCGTTACCTCTCTGGTCCTAAGCGGGATGGAATCAGTTCCACGTTAGAGGACGGGGATGGAGACTGGATGAGGTGACTTGTGGAAAACACAGTGCCTGGCACACTCAGACACTCACCTCAGTCTTCATGCCTAAAGTATGAGGTGGGTTCCCATTCTACAGGGGAGAACACTGAGCCACTGTTTGACAAAGGTTATGGGACAAGGGACAAGAGTAGGATAGGAACCCAGAACCCTTTGGCTTCTAACTGGTTTTGCCACCGTGCTGAAGTCTTGGTTATCCTGTGGATTCATTTAGGGTTGGTGGAGCTCAAACCTTCAGTCTTCCCAACTGGGAGGGGAGGGTCCTGCTATGACCTGAGAACTTGGGATTTAGGGGTTGCCAGCCTCCAGTTTTAAGACTTTGCATCTGGGGACCAGGGTCTGGGCCTCTGTTTCAGCTGTCAGATTCCCAAGGGGCTAAGTCCTCCCAAAGTCCTTGTCTGCCAAGGTCCCAGGAGCTCCTACTACAGCCCAGAGAAGACACAAAGCTACAGTCGGGAGAGTGGTAAATGCCGCTATTAACCATCAAGAGGTAGAGAGAGACAGGCAGTTCTCTGAGTTCCAAGGCAGCCAAGGCTACACAGTGACACCGTCTCAAAAGACCAAAAGGAAAGAAAGCATAACTGAGGAACTCGCACCACGGGAAGAGTCATGACGCTCCCCTCCTCCCCAGACAAGAGATGCTCACAGACAGAAGCATACATGCCTATCTGTGCCCTAACTCACAAACATGTGCCCCATTCAGGTCCACATGACTATAACACACAGAACCTAGCACTTGCTTTCCTGACCAAAAAAAAATGTCATTTGAGAGCCTGTATCAGAGCCTCTCCAGCAGGCTGTAAGGACCGAAGACCATCGGGCCTCCGTGTCGCAGGACACACCTTGACTTCTCTCAGATCCCAGCCGCGCTTAGACTCACAGACAGGGGAGCAACACCAAGACGAAGGCCTCGTCATGTGCCCGACTTTCTTCTGGATTGAACAGCTGGAAAACAGGAGAAACTGTGACACCTGTCACTTTGTGTCTGCTCATTTGCAAGCTCACAGCTCCCTGGCTGTCTGTGTGCCCAGAGTTTCTAGAATCACATCCTTGCCCAGAGCCTTATAACGACAGGTTAAAAGTGGCCCCTGGTCTGCTTTATCTCCATGCCCAGGGCATTTCCCACCCCATTTCCTTTATCTTCTCCGTCTCCCACCCCACTCCCACTCTATCTGATGTCTCCTTCCCCTCCCATCTTGTTAGCAGCTCTCCTCTCCCCTGTAGAGTCTTGCCTCCCGCCCCACCAACCTCCCTCCTTCAGTGAAGACACCATAGTGCCTGTTTGCAAGCAAAGTCTTTAATCCCATCCCCTCATAGAACGCAAACTCTATGTGTGGAGTGAGGGCTGTTAACACTAGGTTGGCCACCATGTTCCAAGCACCTAACAGATCTGGCACAGGGCAGATGCTCCATCAGGGTGTCCTGAGTGAGCAGCTCTGACCCCAGCCAGCCTCAGAGACTGCCTGAGGCAGGACCAGCTTGTGTGCCTCAGCCCAGGGTTAAAACATCTCACCTTTGAGACTCAGGGTCTCCCTAACAACCATGAGGAGGGGTGTGGAACGCATGTCAATACTCAGCGTGACCCTGGCACCCAGGTCTTCTTGAGCTCCTCACTCCCAGGGAAGTGTCTTCCTGCTGCCTGGGAGGCCCCTCCCGTCCTGCTGTTGTGGCCCCCTGTATCTCAAGGGCTGGACACCTGCGCACCTTTCCCTGCCACCCAAGCCTTGTCCAAAGCCTCCACTGGCCTCTCCCAACTCTACAATGTGAAGACCAAAGGGTAGACAGATGGCTTGCAGCAGCTGCTCCAACCCAGTCACACTTGGAACCCTGAGGGATACACACACACCCTCCCTCCCACAGCTCTCTAAGCAGGGGCTCTTTATGCATCTTCTACCGGAAATATCCAGAGAGGAATGTCTTCAGGACAGCTGACTCATCTTTCCTACCAGCTCACACTTGGAGAGGGGTGAGCAGTACCTATACTGGGGTGACATCCAGGTAGAAGTTCACAGGACAGACCTACTCCTCTGTTCTGATATTTTGACTGGTTTTTACCCTAGTCTTCCCAAGACTGTCCTAAACCATCTATAAAGCAGCCAACAGTGACAGCCCCAAAACGGGGTTCTGGCAGAGCTGAGTTTCATTTGGGGGCTCAACTGAGAGGCTATTACGAATCCTCATCCTGACTGCCAGCATGATCCTCCAAATGATCTAACAGGCTACTTGAGTCGTGTGCAGTGAACTCGTGCCAGATCGGGGGCTCAGAGCACCCCACTCACGCTGTGTGGCAACAGCTCACTCTCACCCAGGTATCTGGATTGGCAGCTTTGAGCTACAGACAGCCCTGGGTCCCTGAGAGGGCTACAAGCTGATGCCCTTCACACTAGCTGGCGCTTTCCTCAGGACCCTCACCCAACCTCCTGTCTTACTCACTTCCTACAGCTCTGTCCCCTCCATTAGGAGCTCAAGGGGCTTCTGGATATACGGGTCATTACCTCAGCCCTTCTCTCAGCTGTGGGGAAGTCCTACACCTATCGAGGATCTCATTCCCAAGTATTAACAAAGGCATCTCCTGGCAGTAAGAGTCTAGGCCCACCGGGCGTGGTGGCACACACCTTTAATCCCAGCACTCTGGAGGCAGAGGCAGGCGAATTTCTGAGTTCAAGGCCAGCCTGGTCTATAAAGTGAGTTCCAGGACAGCTAGGGCTATACAGAGAAACCCTGTCTGGAAAAAAACCCAACCAACCAACCAACCAACAAACAAACAAAAACGAGTCTAGGCTCAGCAGATGCTCCTCCTTAAGTCCAATGGCGTGACTTCCATCCCTGGGACCCACGTAAAGGTGGGCAGAGGGGACAGTTGATTCTTGATCTCTGCATGGGCACCGCAACCTGATACATCTGTGTCCGCGCGCGCGTACACACACAAACACACAAACACACAAACACACACACACACCAAACAGATTCTAGAACCTTTATTTGAGAACATTTTGGAAAGCAACATCTTTGGTCAGGATGTAGAATTAGACACCAGAGGTTTGCCAAAGCAGCTCAGGAATTGCAGGGCTGCCCCTCCGGGAGGAAGGAAGCTTCAACGCACTACAACTAGTGCCTGCTGGAAGTGTGGAACCAGGGCCTTGATGACCTGCAAATTCCTGTGCTGCCTGTGACCTGGGGCTCCTGGCCTCTTCAGAAGGCTCTCAGAAACCTACTTCTGCCTTGATCCAGTCATTACCCTACGGAGTCAGGAAGTGCCTGGGCACCTGGTCATGGAGCAGCTCACACTGGGCCCCCAACAGCAGAGCTACCGAGCCATCAGGAGTATCTTCAACTTTCTACTCCTTCTCTTGAGGTCCAGCTGGACTGCTCCTCACTTAGTAGCCTACCAGACATCCCGTGTGCAACACCCCTCGACCCTGTTCACCAAAGTCACACTGGCATAGGCAAGCAAGGAGGACCAGTGACTTCTGGGAAGCATGCCCCCGCCCCTTGGACTATTAAGAAGGGTGAAGAGCAGAGGCCTCTTGTCATCCACAGACAGGGCCAAGCTGGTGATCAGCAGAAACGCACCGATGGTTGCCTGCACCGATGGTTGCCTAGCAGCGTGGCCTCGTGTCCCAGCCCACTTCTGTCTGGGCTGGAAGCTCCAAGCTGCCCAGCAGTGTTATGCTGGCATTTGGCGGCCTCGGGAGCTCCCCGTGAGCAAGGTCATGTTCTCTGGGTGTTCTTAGTGACCTGCAGGGGGAGGGCCACCTCATGACACTGAACACATGGGATCTGAGTTTCAGGCCTGTGGTAATTAACCTCTACAGTCCCCACAAAGGCAGATCCTACTTGGCAGCCATTACATCAACTCAAACTCGCTATGTGACACTGCCAATGTTCTCTTCCTTCCAGTCTCCTTGCACTGGCACCCACTGTCCCTCCTCTGATAAGACCATCCTCAAGCTGGCAGGGAAAAGACAGGGCCTGGTGCAATGGGCACACGGCCCTGCAGAGTCCCATGGTGGGCATGTCCAGAGCAGCAGCGCAGCCAGCGCAGGCACATGATAGCTCCCGCCAATGGATCTGTGCAGTGGGCACCTACCAATGCTAACTGTGGAATCAGCCCCCATGATGTTCAAAACTCCCCACTACTGGTGCTGCTGGTCTGCAGGGGCAGAAATAAGCTTTGGATTCAGATACCCTGGGGTTCAAATCCCAGACTTACCTCTTCCTGAATGTAAGCCTTAGGTCACCTTGCTGATCTTTCCTGTCCCTCGGAGATCCCAATAGAAGATACCTCCCTACAACGTATTGGTCAGGGAGGTCCCAGAGGTCACCCAAACAGATGGTAAGATTCTACTGCGGAAGACACACTCTGGTTGCTATGACACAGACATCAACTGAAAGTTTCCTCAGAGCTGACTAGCTTTCTTTCCGCGCTGACGGGAGCCATGCAGGCCAGGGGAGGGAGGAAACGCATCTGTCATCTTAGCCAGCACCCAATCCTCCATGCTACAAGACCGACCTACCATGCCTGATATGCTCCCTCAAGCAATAATGGCATGAAGGTTATGGAGGTAACCAGCCTCTTTGGCATTGAAGACCTACTCTGCAGGAATTCAGACCTAGTACCACAAACTTTGTCAAAACCCCATGGTTAGACCAGTCACGGGCCTCGTGAGGAACTTCCTACTGTTGTTTTGCTAAAGGGCACATGCCACACTGGCTTCTGAACACTCATGTCTGTACCCACAGACCAGCCCTCCTCTTACCCTTAGCCAGCATGGCTTCTCTCCACAGTGGGCAGCCGTTACTGCAGACTCCTAATGGGTTAGTACTGAGACAAGTGGCTTCTCCCTATACAGAGCATCACTGTCAACCTTTCTCATACCTCTCTCCCAAGGATCAGGGAACACGGGGAAGAGGCGTGCTGTTGTTTAGATGGGATATAGACAGCACAGTCAAGAACTCACCACAGCCATGGCTACCTACACCAGGTCAAGCCAACATTCCAACAGGCAGGACTAACTGGACTCGGGGTTACAAAGAAGGAAAAAGGAAAGGTGGCACAGGGAATGTGTTGGGGTTCCTGGGGGGGAAGAGAGTTGAGCTGGGGATATGCAGGATCAAGACATCATTTACATCTATAAAATTGTCAAAGAATAAATGAAAGTCATTTTTTATATATATTATATATAGTCCTACTACTACACACCTCCCAGTGTGCCACGGCAGATGATCTCGCCAAGGCTGGGCACAAGGGTCCCAACAAGGTAAGTAGTCCCTCCTACTAGCTAAGCAGGTCACCTGTTCTGCTGCACCAGACAGGGGAAGGGGAGCAAGCCCAGGCCCCAGCCTGTGTCCCAGGCACGGAAGCTGGGGAGCCCCTCTGCAAGGTGTAATCGTGACAGCGTCTCCTGGAGAGCCAGCCCAACATGTACCCAGAGAAGCTGAAGGTCACATCAAGTCTGAAAGGCAGCTTTGTTCTTTCACTATGCCTGTTATGCATGAAAGAGCAGACGGCTGCGCTCAGGATCCATAATTTGAGACATCCGGAGACTAAAGGCGCTGGCCAAATTTAAACCGAAAGATGAGCTTGTTGAGTGTCTTTTCAAATTATGGGGGAAAAAAAGAAGGAATTCTGTAGTCTGCTCTGATCCACCGGGCCTCGCAGGGAAGTCTGCACGGCGGCTGGCATCAGAAGGCTCTGCCTCTGCATACTTGAAGTAGGCCTATTCAATGGAATGAAGGCATAAATGCCCAAGTCCCCCACAAGCCACAGGGAGGAGGAGTGGCCGGGGAGTCCCCAGACAGAAGCCCGTGGAACCTGAGGAATGTGGCCTTCTGGGATGGTCACTGTGAGTCTGGCCAGGACAGGAGCAGCTGGATCACAGCAATCTCTTGGGAAATCCCTACACGGCAGGGTGAGGGGTGTCTGTGGCCTCAGCAGCAGGGATCAGATGGCTTGTAGACTCTAGCTGACTTCTGTGAGTCAGCTGGCACGCAGGAGGTATGCTCAGAGTGGCAGTCACTGTCCAAGTCCGCTAGGACTGTACATATTCGATCCAAATGACCCTTTGCTCTGAGAAAACCTTCAGGCCACTGACTACGTACTACCACTAATGTGATAATGGTCAACAGTCTAATAAAACCCCAGGATCATAGGCACAGGAGACTGCTGTACCCTGTTTACAGACAGTAAAACTGAGGCGCAAGGAAAATGGGTAACTGACCCATGGCAGTAGCTGGACTTTGGATCTCACAGAACCCGCCACCCTCTGCGTCTGACCCCTTTCACACGAAGCCACACATCTTGAATTCGAGTGGGCCATGCTTGTTCCTAGCACTGAGCCCAGGTCTAATAGCAGATAAACCTGCAACTCTGAGTCACTGGAAAGCTATGAACAGCACCATCCCTGGGAGGGGACACCTGGGCACCCTCTCACACTCGTGTCTCAGGGGCCCAGAGCCTGACCAGAACACACGGTTAGAAACAGAAAGTGCTTACACACAGGCCCATGGCGTGGTCTTACATCACCCACCAGTGACCTCACCACACAATCGCAGTCTGCGGAGGAAGGAAGGTACCCTGCTGGCCCATCAACTGGGGACCTGCCTTTGCCCTCCACTCTGGTGCAGTGCCCTACCCCAGTCTCCTGACACACTGCTGCTTCCCAGAAGCCGCCACCCTGCCCTTTGTCACCAGCAACACCCCAGGTGATGCCCACACTCAGAAAGGGAACATTTATTGTTTCCTGCTCAGAACTGCCTTTCCAGCTTCACACAGCAGCATTGGCAGCGGGCACAAGCAAGACTACTGCATCATCCAGCACCACACAGTCCCCCTCGCCCCCAGATCCTGGCCACCTGGGCTAAGGAGCGGGGGGCCTTGGAGCTGGCCGGGGAAAGGAAGCTGGCAACCTTCCTTCTAGCAAAAATTCTCCAAGTGCGCTCCCCAAGGCAAGGATCTGACGCAGCCACTCAGGAAGAATGTATTTCCTGGGGATACTGAGGCCGGCTTTCCCAAGCCCGGCCACTGGGGGCTCCTTGCGATGGAAAGATGTTGTTGGTTTGGCTGAGGTTCAGGATGCCAGAGCCCAGGGAATCAGGGAAGGGAGAAAAGAGAGATTAAGGGAAGCTCACCACTGGACCGCCCGACCACCAGCTAGGGTCGAGGGACCACTATGGCTGCAGGTCAGAAAAGGACAGCGAGACATTTCTAGAGCGAGATACCGTTTCACCCGTGGAATTAACAGACTTCAAAACACATCTGCCCAGAAGTCTGCAGTGTAGCAGCTAGCAGGGCATGGCGGCCTGCGCCAGCGCTGTGTAGAAAGGCACCAGATGGTTTGTTATGAAATACATTTTGGTCAGAAATAGCTGGGAGTTCTGGTTCCTGGGAGGACAACAAAGCCACAGAGAAAGAGGCGTGGGCTGGGAGGTGGCAGCACAGACGGCAGCTTTGGTATCAGATCTGGGTTCTGTTCTCAACTCCACCCCTCAACAAGTGTCGCCTCAGTTTCTTTATCTGTAAAATGGATGCAAAATCGCCTGCCACAGGCCAGTGCTAGGCTTTGGTATCATCCCAGGAATTATGGGGAGGCAGAAAACGGAGCACACACAAGGACATACAGACAAAACAGAAGAGCAGGCCCAGCTTTGTCTGTCGGGGGGCACTCCCAGGAGCCACAGAGGTGGCTCATGGTTGCAGAGACTCTGGGAGTCATGGGCAGCTGGTACACTAGGTCCTAGCACTGTATGGGCCACGTCAGGGACTGGGGCCCTCTTGTGGAGGGGGGGCAGGAGGCAAGCCTCGAACCATGGCCATTAAGTGAGAGTTAAAGTGCAGAGTTAAATGTGTCTTTGGTCAGGGGCTGCCTCTTCCTCGGCCCCAAGGAAGCAGAGCTTGAGGAACCCCGACTTTCCTGAAAGCCATGTCCCCTCCAGTACACAAAGAACGGCAGGCTCTTACTGCTTCAGGAGTGAGGATGTCCCAGAGAAAAGGAACAAGCAATGCTTTGGTCATTGTCCTGACACCCACAGCAGGAGGGGGCACTGGCTCCAGGAGAGAGGCCAGGAGGCCAGGCCCTGCCCCGCCCCCCCCACCACATGAGGGCCTGAATCAAACCTGGTTTCCGAGCATAAACCAGGAGTCACCAAATGGATACCCCAGGCATCTTTCTCCCCCTCTCCCTGCGTGACTGTGCAACACGAATCTGTAGGCTCTGACGCCCCTGGCCAAAGGCAGCTGATGGCTCCTGAAGTTGGCTGCCTACTGCTGGTGGCTTGTGGTCCGTCACATGTCTAGGCCAGAAGTGTACTGCCAGCCTCGGGTCCTCAGAAGGTGAAGACGTCATCTTGATCGATGCCACCGCTGTCAGGTTTGTCCCAGTCACTGGGCGATAAGCACTGTGCATAATGGATGTCCTGTGGTGACAGTCCAGTGTCCAGGACTTGAGGGTTTGTCCGTGACTGTGCCAGCCTAGAAGGCAAAGCTGTATCAGCCAAGCATCAGCGGAGGGGCTGGCAGGGGCTGCGGACAGGGGCAGCCTGGCCAGCACTGGACCAGGAGAGAGGCTGTGAATGGGAAGAGGGCTGGACTCAAAGATTCGCAGAGGAGGTAGAGACCCAGTGCCCAAGAGAGTCAGAGCTGTGATACCCTGCTCTCACAGAGGCCAGGGCATCTACTGACCCAGTCGTAGGCAGGAAATGTTCAGCCATGAGAAGACTTGGCGTGAGTGGTCAGCACACGCTCGACAGTCACACAAGAAGACATTACTGATTTGTTTGTTCTGTCTGCCTTACTGTCTGGAGGAGCCTGGAAAGGCCAGGGCAAGGTAGCTCTGTCCTCAGGATGGGGGTCCCTGGGAATATAAACATCTGGACAGTGGCCTCTGACAGCCCTGAGCGAATGCACAGCCCCCAGGACCAAGGCTGTAAGCTAACAGATACCAGGCATGTTCATGATCAGGGTCAGCAGACATGGGGCCGGTCTGGGCCAAGGGACTATAATACACAGTGATTTGATTTTTGAAATTGATAGTAAGGACCTGTGACAACCAAACATTCAAGAAAAGCAGATGAAGCTGTTTTTCAAATGTGGGCTGTGTCAGCCAGTGACACGGGGAAGGTGGGACAAAGAGGCCCTAGTCATTGGCCAAGCCTCACCCACTGGTCGGGCCCTGGTTGCAGCAAGAGGTGGCAAGGAGGAGGGAGGTTGGAGGGCAGAGGCACCAACCCTAAGCAAAGCCCCGAGACGGGAGGCGGTGAAGGCCCTGGACATCCAAGAGGGAACGAGGGAGGTCTAGGGACCCGGGCCAGAGGAAGCAGAGGAACCCTGTCCTCACCGCAGCCTTCTCAAGCTACGCCTGCATTTGGACTGAACTGCAAAAGCATTTTGACACATCAGACACCATGCAAGATTTTCCTTCCTAGGTAGTAAGCTCCCTGTCTCTGGAGGAATCCAAGAATTGTTGTGTAGAAGGCTAAAGCCCAAGGGTAAAGGAGAGCCCAGGTCCAGCCCGAGGCCCACACCCAGCACAAGCCCCTCAGAGTGCTTGTTACCTTGAAAATGCTTCATCCAGGCCGTCATCCAGTTCCTGGGAAACAAATGGAGAAGTAAGAACTCTGGGTGGGGTCGTGTTTCCCAAGGGAGCTACAGGGACCTGGGACCTGTATGTGTGTGGGTGTGGGGGGGTGCCTATAGGAACTAGCACAGGCAGGCTTCTTTCGTACCCAATCCATGGTCTCAAAACTGGGGCCTAGCCTGTGGGCCATACATTTGATCCCAGTACTTGGCAGATTTCTGAGTTTGAGCCAGAGTTCAGAACAGCCAGGGCTATGTAGAGAGCCCCTGTCTCAAAAGCAAAAAAAAAAAAACAAAAAACAAAAAACAAAAAACAAAACAAACAAAAAACCCCAAAACAACAACAACAAAAAAACCTGACAGAAAGAAAGTAAGGAAAGGAAAGGAAAGGCCAGGCCAGGCCGGAACCATGACAGTCACCAGGTGTCATTCCACAGTGGCTCTTGGCCCAGAAGGCTAGCCAGGGCCAAGTAGAGCAAGGCATCCGCAGATGCTGGAGCAGGGTACAATCGGTCCATCAGTGCTGCGGAGGATGCTAACATCTGGATTGCCTATGGTGCACTGGGATAATGCAGACTGAAACCGACCACCCAAACGAAAACTGAAATTAAGAGCCATTCAGGTTCCTCCGGGAGATGCTGTGGAAGGCCGGTGTCCTCACTGGGGACACAGAGGTCAGGCACTGGCCATGAGTCCTGAGTGCCAGCGGCAGGGCTGTGCCCTCAGACAGCTGAGAAGGGAAGGCACCAGGCACAAACCTGCCACACCCAGAACAAGAGAGCCTTTGCTGCTCAGGGTGGGGAGGGCCACAGACACCGAGTCAGAGGACTGTGAGGAGACAGCTGTGCTGGGGACCAGGCCTGTCAAGCACACAACTGTGGCTTCAGAGGGGACATTGTTCAGCCACTCCACCCAGAGCCTGGGTTCTTTGTGCTGGGTCTAGTCTGCCCAGGGGCCTCTAAGTCATGGTCCTAGGACCTGGACCCAGGAACCACTCCAGGCTTGTTCAGAGACCTGGCTAAAGCTCACTGGGTCCCCAAACTGTGCCAAGACCACAGAGCTACTCACCCAGACAACGCTGTTGTTGCCCAAGACCTGAGGCCGTGGGGTCTCGTCCACATTGTTGGTATTAGCGCTGACTGTGGATAACGGGGCCTTAGCCACCTCTTCCAAATCCAGCAGGTTCCCGGTAGCAACCACTAGGGGGAGTCAGTTGGGGACATCAGGAGGAAAGGAGGTACATCCCCTCTGGCCTCTTCTGCACACATTCTGGTACCCCTGCGCTATACTGGTCCTGACTTGTTCTTGGACTCTGACCTTATCCAGATGTAGGACCCCGATCACCTGGATGCCCACTTGGACCCAGTTCCACCTGGAGCTACAGGGCAGTTGCCCGCTAGAGAAAACCCGTGGCCCCAGAGGGCAGACCTGGAAGCTGCAAACTCCTAACAGAAGCTGAATGCACAAAAGCACACCAAGTAGGCTGGGATGTCTACCGGGCTCTGAGGGAGACAGGAGCGCACACGCCCTTGTGCATACACCTAGGGCACACCCAGGTACACGCACGAGCAAGCACAGCAGCCTGCTTAGCTACCGGCAAGGCACTCGTGTCGCAGACTTAACAGAACAGGAAACAGCAAGAGTCCAGGAGGGACGGTCTGGGTAGAGGGCAAGCCCGGTGCCCAAGACTCACAGGTTTTCAATGGGGGGGTGCTGTCCCGTCGGGTCCCTGGGACGTCTCCTCCTTCCTGGTTGGCTTTCTCCCTCTTCTCTTTCTCTGTGGGATCAAGGCATGAGCTGCTGAGGCCTTACAGCAGACATCACCGTCTCCATTAGCCACTGGGGAGGAGGCAGGCTGAGTACGCTCAGAGGCAGGCGGAGGTCGCCGTCCAAGAGGAGCAACACCTTCCAGAGAGGTCCCTTAAACTCAAACACTCTAAAGGAAGGGGAAGACGCCCTTTGTCCAGATGGGGAAACTGAGGCTTAGAGAAGTAACAGGACCTGTTCAAAACCACAAACCCAGTAGGAGATGAGGGTGGGGTCGGCCTGGGTCTGACGTCTGCCTGGTACCTGCCCTGCCCACGTCACTCACAGTGCCCAGGAGGAAGACTTACCTTCCTTGGACGCCTGCCAAAACTCAAAGGCAACTTTGAAGGCTTGGGCTACAGTCAGGGTGACAGCTTGGGCCTGAAAAACAGGAAATGGGGGTGGGGATGGGCGCAGTGTCAGCCAGCAAAAGCAAGTATGAACTGAGGGGCTGGGGGGGTTCCCACCCCATGCTAGGCTCTGTAAGGCTGACGGAAGGGCGCAGGGGCCTAGCTCTCCCATTTCCCACAGCAGCCTAGGGCATAATGAAGCCATAGCCGGGAGAGGCAGTTGAAACCTAATGAAGACCTCCTTCCTGTCCAGTCCCTCCAACAATGGTGGCTCACTCCCCCCACCTTCTCCTTCCCTTCAGGCGTACCTAAACCGTCTGTGAGGGCTGCTTCTTCTGGGAAGTCCTCCTGGATTATCTGAGGATTCCCTATACTCACAGGACTCTTGGATCAGACAACAGAAGCCAGGAGGCGAAGGGCCTAGCCATACTTGAATGAACTACTAATGAATAGTGGAGGTCCCATTATTTGGGGTTACAGGGCATTGGGGGGTGCCAGCCGCTGAAAACTGATACCCCCAGAAAGGCAGGAGGTAGCACAATCAAGATGCTGTTGATGGTCAGGAACAAAAGCCATCTAGCACATGACAGGCCTATGAGCGGGTGCCTTGGCACCACCTCTGTCACCAGCACAGGGCTCTACGGCCCTGCCCACCTCTCTCTGGAATCTGCTGGCAGAAGCGTCTCTATCTCATAGGCTTACATCCCAATGTGTATACAATCGAGGAGAGAGCCACAACTCAGACAGAGCCCTCAAGTGACAGCGATGGTGTCTGAGGTCCTGATTGTGGCACAGGTTGGCTACAATCTCCTGTTAGCCCCGTCCTATGGTAACCAGCTCGTCGCTGGGAGCCCAGGGAAGGGCACCACACTCCTTCAATTGCAGAACAAGCTTAGTCTTAGGCAGCTTCCACCAGACAACTCCATTTAATTGAGAAATAAATTTGTGGCCACCGCCTTCAAAACTCTTTCAAAAAAGAAATTCAAACTCTCCAAACGGACTGATCTGCACCAATTAAACTTCACGAAGTATAAAATCTCATTTGAATGTCTCCGTCATTTACATTTTTGAAGGAAGTACGGATGCTTTATGGTAAAACTTAAATATGGTAATTAAGTATGAAACTCTTCACAGCTGTTTACAATTTAAGCTGTCACGTCTGAATCGAGTTTAATAGACCCAGTTACCATTGAGAATTGCCCATGAACTAAAAATATGGGCTAATTACCAGCCCGAGTCAGATCACTATATTCTGCAGCAAGGGCTGGTCACCCATGTGGCATGGCTACGGAAGCGCCATTATGTCTACCTGCAGTAACCCGGGGGACAGAGGTTTATGCTGTTTACATAAATCTGGTTCATTTGCCTTCCTGCCCCTCTGCCCAGTACAGTAAGTCATGGTAAACATGTAACTGGAGCTGAGATGTGAAGCAATGAGAGCAGGTAGCTGCAGGGCTGGGCTGGGAAGGCCTGGGAGTGACCTGCTTCCCCAGGCCACTGTGCTGCTCTCCTGAGACCTCCACTGGGATCTGTCTGTCTGTCTGTCTGTCTGTCTTATAAACCAGAAGCTTCCCCTTGGTCCAACTGTCCACATCCCTATCTTGTTCCCCGGAAGCAGGCCTCATCAATAAGTCAAAGGGGGGCAGGCATGCAGGATACACCACGCCCTATGTTCACTATCAGCCCTGACAGGGCTTACCTGGCTCCCACGTTAACTTCTGCACAAAGATCACTTCAGAATACTAAGGTCTACGTGGAGGAAAGAGCCCTGCCCCGTCGGCCAGACAGAAGTGGGGTGTCCCAGCCTATGCCTACATGGCGAGCCAAAACTCCTCCCCTTCTGAGCATAGAGGCCAAGCACTGATGCTCTGGTCATGCCCAAATGAGACCAGGGGAGGGAGGTCTCAGGCTGGGCAGTGAGGGACCCAGAAGGGACCCCTGCCCAAGCTTCTTGCTTGGCCAGCAAGGAGAGGTAAAAGTTCAAGGAGGACCACTTTTGTACCCCGGGGTGCCTTCAGGCCCAGGACACCACATCTTTTGCACGTCCAATCCGTAAGCTAGCTGCACTCCTTCCTCTCGTCTCTCCCCTCAGCCTGGCACACTCCTCCCTGGTCATTACTCTATTCATCCTTTAAGGCTCCCTAACCTCTAGGTCCAAAAACCTCCACCCTAGTGCCAAGTCCTGGACTCAGTGTCAAACCCAGTCCCTCCTTCACGGGCTCAGCAGAGCATCGTCCACTGACTGGAGACAGCTGCCAACAGGCAGGGCAGAGCCAGGGGTGCCAGCTCATCCCTGCAAATCCTTCAGATAATCTAGGAACCTTAGGTCACAAGCCATCCAACTCTGTTGACCTCAGTGCTATGCCTTGGAACCCGAGAGGTAACTATACCACACCAGAGTGACTTGGGAACCCTGGGTGACAAAAGGTAGACATGGGTAGAAGACAGATTACAGCCAGGCCGTGCAGACAATCGATAGTTGGGTGTCCAGCAGGAGCCCTGCCCCCATCCCATGCAGATCTGTTAGCCACAGCCACGAGGTAGCCGGCTTCTGTTTGTCAGCAATGTCTGCTAATTTGGGGCAGGCTGTGTATTGTCCTCTGGCTCAGGCCTCCCTCTGAATGGCTGGGCCTGGGCCTGTCCTGCCTCACTCCAAGAATGCACCTCAGAGAGAGCTGCTTCCCGTGCTGATGCCCCTCCCACGAGTGCCCGCCTGCGCAATGGTCTAAGCCCTGCCCCGGTGCGCTCTGTGGGGAGGAAGAAGCAAACAATGAGGACACAGTACATTTATATTTTTAAGTCAGTGTGGCCTCATTCATACCAGAGTCACCTGCCATCTGTGGGAACCAGACAGTCTTGGGAGATGCCACCACTGCTCAGGTCCCTGCAGGACCCCAGGTGGGTAGCTGGTAGCAGGGCGCCTACAAGGACAGAAGGCAGCAAAAGAAATGGGGCCTTTGGGACAACCCCGGGTCCCTGAGGTGTCCTCCTCATTCTGTTGATAAGTGAGCAGGCCAGAGAAGGGCGGCGCTCACCCATGGTCGCACTACACTTGTCTTTTGGGTCCCCCCCTACCCCACGCTGCTACAGAACCTCACAGGAGAGATTGGGTTAAGGGCGTTAAAATGGCGGAAGGGCTCTAATCTGGATTATCCCCAGTGACACCACAGGGGCCTTGGAGGGAGGGTCAGAGAAGCAGCAGTGTGGAGAACGTCCACTGTTTGAGGAGGATTAGGAGGTGTGGCTTTGTTGCGGGAAGTCAAAAGCCCACAGGAGGCCCAGTGTTTCTCTCTCTCTCTCTCTCTCTCTCTCTCTCTCTCTCTCTCTCTCTCTCTCTCTCTCTCTCTGCCTCTGGATTTGGAGGTAGCTCCCAGCTAGCGGTCCAGCACCTGCCTGCATGCTGCCTGCTTCCTGTCACAATGATAATAGACTAAACTTCTGAACTGTAAGCAAGTTCCCAGTTAAATGCTTCCTTTTAGAAGGTCACAGTATCTCGGCACAGTGACTAACACAGACTACACAGCTGCCTCTGAAAACAGAGGCTGGCCCAAGGACTCTTATTAGACCGTGAAGGCGCTTTAGAAAGGATTGTGAGGCATGGCTCTCTCTGGGGCTGCTGAGGAAACGCAAGTCCCTGACCTACTCCAGCCTGCCTCTTCCCCGGGACTGGAAGGAGGATGAATCTATACTGCTTTGAGTCACTGCTTGTTGTCATTTTGTTCCTGCAGCCTTTAGAAATGCATCTGATATTAGGGACGTGGGGCCCCAGAGACTGTGGAGTTCCCGATGTGTCCTTTGATGGGAAAGGAAAGGGTCTCATCTCTGAGAAGCATGGGCCTGGGGATCAGGTCGGAGCAAGACACAGATGCTGAGGCAGCTGACATTAGACACCTCCTCCCACTCGACCCTCAAAAGCCCCAGAAACCAGGGTCGTCGACAAGGCCAGCAGAGCACTGTCTCCTCCCCAGACACAGCACAGGCTGGAGGCCACCAAGCCCCATCAGATGTGGCCACGGGGTGCGGACAGGAAGCTCTTAACCTCTCGGGTGTTCAGAGGGGAGGAACTGTGGGCTCAGAGCTTCATTCTGCACCTGGCTGGCTGCGCCAGCATGAGCAAGCTAGCTGGCTTCTGGGCTGGGTTTGATTGTCATTAAAAGGCTAAAGGAAAAGCAACAGAGACCCTAACCACTTGCACCTTATAGTACTGCCCTGGAGACCAAACGTAAACACTTGGAAGCCTAGCTCTGCAATGAGCACAGAGGGCAGAGGGGTTGCAAAGAGGTCATCTGCCTCCCAAGTGTGACCCCAGAAAGCCCCATCCAAGGATCCTCAGTCTTACATTCTCCCAGGTCCCTCTGTTTCCCATCTCCGAAAGCTAACAGTCCCTCCAAGGCCTGTACTCCCAGACTACTTCATGATCTCCACAGCCTCAAACCCAAACAATCGCTAAGAGGAACACACCCAGGTGCCTGCAACCCACAGCCAGACCCCCCCCCCCCCNCTAGTCACAGCCTGAGGCCTCTCATGCCCACTTGAGTTTCCCGGGCATTTCCTCCCGTGTGTAAGTCCATATCACTGTCTGTCCCCTCTGGGCCTGGCCCTCACGCTGACCACTTTCCGCTTGGTGCAGAGGAAGGCGTGACACTCCAGGCTCTCGTTCTGCTGGCTCTGGGCGATGTACGCAAACACCTTGTCATGCATCTTGTCTGCAGTGCAGTAGGAGATCCTGGAAAGCAGACGAGAAGTATCACCAGGCCTGAACGGCACCTCATCACATCTGGATGTGCATCTGACCACCCACATCCAGATGTGCCTCCCCTGGGTCCCAGAGAGCCTGTTGCCTGGTCACCACCAGGACAAACCTCTGTGGAGGGGGCCTTGGCATCTCCAGGGAGGGACTCAGGCCACACAGGGGAGATGGGACTAAGAAATGAAGGAAGCCTCTTTCTCCTCTTTCTCTCCAGGTCACACTGGGTCACACCCCTCACGGGAACACCTGAACCTAACTGCACACCAGCCAACACACCAAGGGGCCCTGAAGATTCTTCCTTGTTTAATGTCTGAGTGATCCTCAGAGCCAGGGGTCGGAGACACAATGCTATTGATAGAGCCAGGATGTAAACTCAGAACCACAATCCTGGAGGGTCCTTGTCCACTGGCTGGAAGGAGCAGCAAGACCTCGCCCTGCCTCCCAAGGCCCCTCACGTACTGTACACCAGCTCTCAGTCTTCCTGATGCTGCAACTCTTTAATACAGTTCCCCATGCTGTGGTGACTCCAACCAGAAAACTATTTTTGTTGCTACTTCAAACTGATTTTGCTGCTGTTAGAAATAATGTAAATATCCGTTATCCAGTGCTCTGAGGCAACTCTTGTGAAATGGCTGTTTGATCTCTCCCCCGCCCCACAAGAGGTCTTGACCCACAGGTTAAGAACTACTGCCCTACACCAACCAGAGACCAGATAATATCCAGGACCATCTCCCAGGAGGCTGGGGGGAGCCAGGAGTGAGGCTGGGGCCGGGGATATGTACAGATGACCCCCCAGGAGCCCGAGCTGGTGCAGGGGAGACTCACCAGCTTCCTGACTCTCTACCCCACCCCTCAGCTCCGGGGCCCTCACTGCCTGTTCTCTGGCTGGCTACCCCTCCCTTCTTCTGCTTATCCTAAGAACCACAGTTAGGGGAGGGGCTGGTGGCTCAGGAGTGGGGAGCTCAGCAGATTCACCAGCCACCAACACAGTCCCAGCTTTTAGTACACTGCTCCAATAAAACCACCGACCATCCCCAGGAGGGAAGAAGTGGGTGCCGTGTCCCCAAATGCTTTTCTCTATTCTAGGCATCTGGCCCCCTGCTAACCATGCCTGGCTCCTGGAAAGCCATCAGCCAGAACCTGTAAGGAGCCACCACCACTGGGAGGTCCTCCTGGGTTTCCCACTGGCACACCCCTCCTTATTTTCTTTCCGGGGAGACACCGTCTCCTATGACCGTCCCTCCATTCCTTTCTGGACTGGAGGTGCCCCGAGCACAGGGCTAAGCAGGCATTGCAAGCGTCGGCTAAGGGAGATGGTGGGTAAAGACAGCAGCTTGGCCCTGGGAAAGCACTCCTACACACCGTGCCTGCCCCACCCTGCCCTGGGACCTAGGAAGACCGAGCTCTACCCGGTGGAGGTGCTCATCCCAGCTCAGCCTCGCACTCCTGGTGCAGACTCAGGCCTCTCCCTCTCTGGGCCTCAAGCTTCTCCCTTCTCCATGGATAGCGTGGATTTGGGCTGCCTCTCCCCCGCCCCAGTTTTGTACCCCTACACCTGACCAGCTGAGACAGAAGTGGGGTAGCCTCAAGCCCCTGGGGCTAGACTCTCCCGCCCTTGGGAGCAGGGAGAGAACATCTCCATTACTGCTCTAGGGCTGAGCACTGTTCATAGCTGTGCGCTCCCAGCCTGACTCGGCACAGGTCCTTTGAGCCGGTGTTAGCTGATTAAGGAACAGCGGTGCCCACTGCCCCAGCCTCCCTGTGAGCTGTGGGTTTCTCAGAGGCACAACAAAACTGATATAACCGAAGAGGAAGGCGGGACCTGGCCCCAGCCCAATTTACAGATGAGGGAAATTCAGGTTCCCGGGACTCAGGAAGAAAGTTTTAAGGTCTAGTTTCAGACAGGACACTCTGATCACCCCCTCAAGTGGCAGAGTAGACACCAGGCCGTCCCTCCCTCACAGCGTACCTGTAAATGGACACGTTCTCAATGAGCTGGCTAGTGAGGCTGTCAGTCAGGATGATCCCCCGGGGTGACACCTTGAGTGTCACCTTCTGCAGCTTCTTCCCGCTGGCCTTGGCCTAAGGGCACACAGCGGGGGGTGGGGGGGAAAGGGAGCCGGTAAGAAGAGGGCTGCCTGGCGGGCCTTATCTCACTGCACAGACACCTGGCAGAGGCCACAGGGACACTCAAGTGGCACCCTGGTGCTGGCTAGCTTTTGTAAACTTGACACATGCTAGGATCAAGTGGGAAGAGGGAACCTCAATTAAGGAAACCCCTCCATCAGACTGGCCTGCAGAGACAGGTCTGAGGGAGCAGTTCTTAGACTGGTGATGGACGTGGGAGGGCCCCCGAGGGGGCGGGTGCTGCCCCTGGGTAGGTAGGTGGTCCTGGCTTGTTGAAGACAGCAGGCTGAGCAGGCCGTGAGGAACAAGCCCGTGAGCTTCATTTCTCTGTGGGGTGCACTTCAGCTCCTGCCCTGACCTCCCTTAGCCATGGGCTGTGGTGCAAGCTTAAGACACACCAACCCTTTCCCACCCAACTCTTGTTTGGGCAGTGCTTTCGCACAGTCACAGAAAACAAACCAGGACCACCCTCCTGAGACACACGGATAACTGCTGCCCACTCCCAGCTGATGTCTGGGGAGCACTGGCCCTCCCAGGAGGGGCCTGACACCCTCCTGTCCAAGAAGACGGGGACTCCCAGGGGAAGAGTTTGACTGGCCCCAGGACATGTAGTGGGGGAGGGACAAGGCTAGACAGAGCACCGAGGTGCTGCCACAGCCCAGCACCATGACCTGGGGACCCAGCTCCACCCACATGCCAGGGCCTGAGCCACAGGTCAAGGCCGCCCTAGGGAGCTGACTTAAAGGGCCACACTCCTTCACATGCAGGGAGAAGATGCTCTTTTGGGCTTCACAGACGAGCAGTAGAGCAGTAGAGACGTGGTAAATGGGAAACAACTTCCTTCCCTCCTTGGAGCTAGTGAGTCACCAGGGCCTGATGTGGGGACTCAAGGCTGGAAGCCGCCACGGCCAGGATGGTATGAAAGGCAGATGCTGACTACCTCAAATGCAAGGGCAGTCTCCATAAAGATCCATGAACTGGACACAGGAGACTCAAGGTGGGCCAGGCTCATGTCACCCAGATCCTACCTGGGGACAAGGACAACTGGGGCAGGGGGAGCTGTCCCGGGTTTCGGTCTGGACACTCACCGTAGCTACGATCCTCTTGACAGCAGCTGCAGACAGCTCCTCGCCCTTGGGCCGCTCCACCAGCGTCATACCTAGGTACTTGAGGCTGAAAACCATGCCCTCCAGCAGTGTCTCCCGAGTATCCGTCCAGTTCTCTGGTAACTCTAGGACAGGACAGGCAACCCTCAGTCTGCTAGCAGGCCTGGCTCTCACCGCCCATCTCCTCGGCATGCCTACAAAGGGCCCCGGGGTGCCCCCATCCTCACTTTGACCAGTATCTCCCAGCCTACCCAACACCTTAGCAGCTTCACATACACTGACCCCATTCAGTCTTAGGAGCACCCACAACCTGTCATGCGCACCGCAGACAGCGGCTCTGAAGACCAAGAAGTCAAACCGAGACTCGGGCTATGTCATCTCCTGAACCCAAACTCAAAGTCAGTGCTTAGGGCAGATGGTCTGCCTCCTCCCTCGGCCCTCAGTCTGATTCTTTGAGAAGGCAATAAGGAAACTGAGGCCCAGGAGCTGAAGGCATGGGCCAACAGCTACCACGGCAAATATAGGGAGAGTTACCCACGGGTTGGTACATTCCAGCACCACACGTGTTTAGAGATGGGTGGTCTGGGAATGAGAAGATACAGTGACCCAAGGAGAGGGGTTAGGGTTAGATGTCACCAAAAAGAGGGGTGAGCCTGGGTGCACAGAGAGGGCAGCAGAGAGTTGGGAAGGGACCCACCTGGCCCCCATGCAGGAAAGATTGCTGAGGTCAAGGGGATTTAAGACCCCAAGGGAAAGTTTGGCCGTGCCCCAATTCCTCCTTGCAACTGCAGCTAAGGGCACCTATCTCACAGCGGGAAGTAGCGCCAAGCTTACTTAAGAGAGTGATGTCACTGGGCGTGAGTGCACAGCCCTGTCGGGGCCCCTCCTGTCACCCCGCAGATACTGCACCCGTAGGAGCTACTCATCCGACTGTGCCCACCCCACACAGTCATCTGACTGTGCCCACCCCACACAGAAGCCCTTTGCCTTCCCTGCCAGCTATGAGGGAAAGGTCATGATACAGGCTTAGGACATTCCTGTACCGTCAGGAGCAGGCAGAATCCTGGACTCAAGGGACACGACCGTGACCCTGCCCCCTCTGGATTCCCTGTAGCCTTCCTTGGCCATGTCCCAGAGCTTCGGGATCCAGGGGCTCTGTCACTTCATCCACAAGGCTCACAGCTCTTGATATGAGTTTAGCAAGACACTGCCCCCCCTCTCAGACCCAAGTGAGCAGGACCTTTGCAGACTGCTCGCCTGGAGCCCAGCACACAGCTGGCAACGTTTACTGAGTACAGGGATGGCCAGAACACCCTCAACCTTAGCTATGTTCCACACAGTGCCCTCTGGGCCTCGTCACCAAACGTGAGGCTGAGCCCCAACTCAGATGACCCTGAAGCCCAACACAATGTCCGATCCATTAGCTCCTCCAAAAGGGAGCAGAGAGTCCCTGTGGTGCCCCCAGTTCTGTGTCAGGCAATGAGGACTACGGAACAACTCCCTGCTCTGAAAGAAACCAAGACTCGGGGCTCTATCTCCAGGACACGCAGAGCCGCTATTTCAAACAACAGTCCAGGAAAGGTGGCCTGACAGGTCTTTTGTGTCATTCTACAGCCGGGGAACTGGAATACAAAGGACTCTAACTAAAATGCCCCCGTTTTAGTCAAAGGTCAGAGAGAGGTCCTAATACCATTTCCTAATAACCAGTACTGCCACTTCTTCATAGACAAGGCACCCAGCCCACCACTTCCAACCTGAGACCCATCCATGCCCACTGCCTGTGTCCTTCGCAGACATTGCTAATAGACAGCCATGCTTCCCAGTTTCTCTACGATGGCCACAGGCAGGCAATACTAATCAATCGCGAGTGGCCTTTTCTCATTATCCATCCCTGCCTTATGGCAAACACCCTTCCCCTATCTCTGGGTCCCGCTCTCCCATTTCCTCCGGCTCAGCCCTTTCCTGGCCCCTGTCCAAAGCCACTTCCGTTCACTTCATTCCAAAGGGCCAAAGCTTGCCAAGGTCACTGGTGATCTCTTCGCTGTCAAAACATTCTCTCCTCCTCGACCTCAAATGCTTGACATGGTTTTACTTCCCTCCTTCCCTGATCTGACCTTTTCTCTATGGCTCCACCCCCTCCTACACTGGCTTCCAGGTCCTGCCTCAGAGACTCTCCGTCCAAGCCTTTACTTGGCAGACGATATAACCGAAGCCCAGAGAAGTTCTGTGCAGGATCACACAGCAAGTCAGAAGAGATGCCCACAGCGATAGCTGGGTGTTTGAAAGCTCCTCCCTCCTCTCCAAGCACGCACGCGTAAGCGCATGCGTGCACATGCCCCGCCCCCACAAGCTCCCACCACCTACTGCAACATCTACTTTCTCAATACCCAAAATGCTCCTCCTTCGGAGCACAGTACGGCAGTGCCCTCCCGTAATCTCATGAAGAGACAGGAGGATTCTAAATTAGAGGCCAGCATAAACTACACCTTGAGATCCTGTATCAGAAACAAACCTTTAATCCCGTCACTTAGGAAGCAGAGGCAGGCAGATCTCTGTGAGTTTGGTGCCAGCCTGATCTATCAACAGAGCGAGTTCGAGGACAGCCAGAGCTGTGCAGCGATCCAGACGCCCAGCCTCTCCCGGGGCGCCTAATCAGAAGCAGGCAAGCTTCCTCTAGGCCCTTAGTTTGATACTCGGAATGGCCCTGAGATCCCCGTGAGCCTCAGCTTCCTCATCTATAAAATGGGGGAAAGGAATTTGGGGGTGTTGTTTATTGGTAGAGTGCTTGCTTAGCAGGCATTAAGTCCTGGGCTCCATTCCCAGCTCTGCCTAAACCAGGTATGGTGGCACATGCTGTAATCAGTACTTGGAAGGAGAGGCTCGACGATCAGACGTTTAATGTCATTCTTGATCCTTGACTCTACAGCCAGTCAGAGAGAGGCCAGCCTGGCATACATAGACTGTCTCAAAAAAGAAAAAGGAAGGAAAAAGAAATGGGGGCTGAGAGATGACTCAGCAGTTAAGAGCGATGATGATGATGATGATGATGATGATGATGATGATGATGACTGGGTCTGGTTAGAGAGCTCACAACTCCTCCTACTCCAGCCTGAGGCGGATCCAATACCTCTCTCTGCCTTCTGTGGGAACCTACACTCATGTGCATGCACACATACACACATTACTAAAAAGTAATTAAAAAAAAAAAATCTAGCCGGGCATGGTGGCGCAC
>NC_034595.1:85717548-85728956 GCF_900095145.1 Mus pahari
AAATTAAATTAATTAAAGGGAGGGTGGCCCCAAATCCTAATAGGTGGGTTTGAGGCTAGCCTGATCTACATAGTGACATAGCTGCAGGCTAGCGGGGGCTATATAGTAAGACTGTCTCAGGGATAAAATAAAACACAGAAAGCAACCTAGCAACCTTCCGGGACCCACAGGGCTGTTTAAACTGTGGTGAAATAACTAGACAGGTGTGATAAGGTAGGCGGCTGAGGCCAGGCCTGGGGCAGGTCTATGCAGGCTCTCCCAATCCTGGTTGTTGCTGCATCACCCACCGCCCAGCAGCGCTTTCTGCCTGCCTTTCTTCAAAGGTCCTGCCTTCCAGTCTGTTCCTCAGGCTGCAGGACCAGGAACTGGACCGGCCTCTGGGCTGAGTGCTTGCCCACGGGTCCCTTGCAGGACAGTCTCCTCTCCTGTGCTTCTGGGCACGTGACTCGCTGTTCACTGAGGCCTCTGGCAGCCACAACTTCCCCCAAGAAAGAGTGCTGAGACAAACAGACAGACCAGTGTGGTCTCCTACCACCAGACACCGCAAACTGCAAGGAGCTAGGGCTGTACCCCTTCCCAAGCAGAGCTCCCGGGGGGCCCTGGGCTAACACAGGCCTGTACCCGAAGCCTTACTCCTGCCCGAGTTATTCTCAGCCCCGTGGTGGGCAATGACTCTGCTATTTTCAATTTGCAGTTTTACAGATGACCTGCTGTGGGAGTTAGCTAGGGACAGACCACATGTCCAGTCTAGCTTCAGCTGGTACCATGTGCTCCCTCCTTGTTAAGGCCCCAAGAAGAGTTAGAGCTACATGGGCGTCCTGGCCTGCCCCTCACTCCTGGTTGGCTGGTGTGGTGAGGATGGGCCTTGTCCCAGGCCCCAGCCTGGTTCCCAAGCCTGGTGAGGGCATCTAGGAAGCTGCAGGGAGATCCTAGGAGGGGGCCTAAACTCTGCCCTGCCAGGAACATGGTCACCTTTGACAAATTCGGCAGAGCTTTCAGGACCTTCATGGCAGAAAGTTTCCATATGCAAGAAGGACTAAGAACCGGGCATTGTGGCCGATGCAAGCCTTTAACTCTAGTGCTCAGGAGGCAGAGGCAAGTGGATGTCTGAGTTCCAGGACAGTCAAGGACCACGTACAGAGAAACCCCGTCTTAACACCCCATCCCCCTCCAAAAAGGACTAAGCCAATTCCAGCAGTTAAAGCCACCAAGATTGTTCTTTAAAATGAACAACTGATTGTTACCCCAGCCAGGGCTTCCTCTTATCTACATACACTGGAAGAAAAAAATATGTTCTCTTGGGCAAGGAAAGGAGATCCAGTCCCTCGGCCTCCCTGAGCCTCAGCTTCCTGGCTTTGAAATGGGTACCCACTCCGTGGCACCGTCGCTAGGGCAGCCGAGCTTGCATGGGACCCTGCCTGGCACAAACCAAGAGCCCCATGAGAACCAGCCACTGTCTCTACCACCCAACAAGCACAAAGGGCTTTAACGCACATGGGCGGGCGGCTTACAGAGTTTTATGGTAAGAAACTACGTCACAGCACCAGCAAGAGATACAAACAAGGGTCCCTACGCGGCAGCCCCAAGACCCAACAACCACCAAGCCCCTTCCAGTGCAAGGCAGGGGTGACACACACACGCCACAGCACCCAGAGAGCACCTGACCCCTGTCAACATTGGGTGACGCGACTCCTCAAACACCCTGTCCCTCCCTCAGTACCGGGACAGAGAGGAGCCTCTAGTTCAGTGCCCCCCAGAACTGCGGTTCCCCTAGCCAAATGCTCTTCTTGCCTACGCACCTGTGTCTTCGAGAGGTGGCTGCCAGGGCCTCGTTCTCTGACCCCTTCTGTGCAGGCCACTTCCTCACTGATCCTAGCACCCACGATTCTTTCTGCAGCCTGGCTGCTGGAGGTACCTCGTGTCCTATGGTGCCCCTAAACTAGGGACCTCTGGTCTCTATGTACAGCACACACCAGCCATTGAGGAACAAGACAGCTTAGTGATGACTCTACCCTGAGGCACCTCTGAACTAGGTCCCCGGGGCTGCCCCCACCGTCTACAGCTTCCTTCCCTTCTCAGCTGTCCTGGGAAACCCTCTCATGTCTCAACGGCTACTTCTAGACTAGCACAGTCACCGCTATCTGAAAAAGCTGTCCCTCCGCGGTTTTATCTTACTTAATGCTAGCATTTTATGCTGGCCGCCCCCCCCCCAACTGTGGCCTTCTCCCCCTCTCCCTTCCTCCACCAGAACTGAGAACCAAAGTCACACTACACACTCTCAAGGGACACACTCAGACTCGCGGTGCCTCTATCATTGTCGCAGGTAAGGTACAGACATTCTGCTTTGTTTGGTTTTGAGGCAAGGTATCTCTGGCTATCCTGCAACTGGCTTATAGACCAGGCTTTACTGGAACTCAAGAGATCCACCTGCCTCTGCCTCCCCAGGGCTGGGATTAAAGGATTCTGCCCAGGAGTCTTTACATGCCTACAGGTAAATAAGAGTAGATCCCCATCTAGAGTCACTTTACTGACCAGGTACCTTGTATTTAACTTTTTTTTTGGGGGGGGGGTGTTGTCTCTGACAGCCTAGCACCCACCTGAGTGACCCCAGGACCTTTAGGAAGAATATCGCTGAGCTGGGGTAAATTCTTGGCCAGGGGCTGAGATGCGATCTTTTGGCCAGTGGGGGTGGTGGCACACTCCTTTGATCTCAGATCTCTGGAGGCAGAGGCCGGGAGATCCCAGAGTTCGAGGCCAGCCTATCCTACAGAGTGAGTTCCACAGCCAGGGCTACACTGGGAAACCCTGTCTCATAAAAACACAACAAAGATCTTTCCGGTTCCCAGAGACATGGGGGAAGTGGCCATGAGAAGAGTCCTCTTCCCAGGTGAGTGGGAAGCCAGCAGGTCTGTGCTCGGCAGCTCTGTCCTCAGGTCCCTCCAGGGGTCTCTTTCTCAGCACGGGCTGATTCTACCCAGAATCCCCCAGCTTTGCTTTGCCCTCTAAGCTTTTGTTCTGTTTTGTTTTTAATACTCAGTATGCCTGTGGAGAAGAAGGGTCCGCACGCATGTGTGGAGGTCACAACTCCTAGGAATCGGTTTTCTCCTTCCTCCAAGTGGAGCCCAGGACTTGAACTCAGGTCCTCCCACTTGAGAACAAGTCCTGTTTCCCATCTAACAGGCTCTGGCCTTGGATCTTGAAAGCTAGACCCAAGGGCTGGCTAGGTCCCAACCTCTCATGCTGGACACACCCAAGGCTTTCCTCTCTAACCTGGTCCTGGGGGGCAGCTAGCCAAACCTGGGATGGGACCTGCCCTCCCCCAACAGCCAGAAAACTCAAGGTACGAGGCTAAGATCCCCGGGCTGGGGAAGCACTGCCTCCGGCCATGCTCTGTGCCTTGAGTTAGGACTTCATTTCCCGGTCCTATCTCTACAATGGGTCTGAAGATAAGAATCCCAAGCTTTGTCACCTCCCAGGAGCCAATGAGCTCACAGATGACAAATACCAGAGACAGAGGCAGGAGCATGCATTCACTGAGACCACCCCTAGACAAGTAAGCCAAGCACTGACACTCCCACAGAAGTTCCAGACAAGCAATGCTCTTCCTGGCAAAGGAAGATTACGAACTTGACACTTAACCAAAGACAGGCCAGGCTTCTGAGAAGCTCATTCTGAGCACAGAGCTTTGGGGGGAGCAGGGAGAGAGGAGAGCTCTGCATCCCTCCGGGGTACAGACAGGCGGAGGCCCCCACCTGGTAAGCATCAGGTTGAGCCTGGAGGACATGGACAGATACATGGTGGTGCACACCTTGAGTCCCAGCACTGGGGGAGACAGAGGCTCAAAGCACACCTAGTCTACACAGCAAGTCCTAGGCCGGCCTAGACAACAAGAGACCTCATCACCAACCTGTAAAATAGATTAGCAACATCTCAACTGACACCTATCCCTGACCGGCCTCACTCAAACTCACTATCTGACACCTCATGACTGCGAACTTCTGATTTTTAGGCTTCCAACTCCCTAGTTCTGGGAGTGCAGACACGGTACCGCAACACCTGATTGGTTTAGTGCTGAGGCTGGAACCAAGAGTACCACGGGCTTCCTGCAAGCTAAGGCAAGCACCCTACCAAACACAACACACATCTCCCCAGCCCCGCAGGAATTTTATCCCTATTTTCCGGGATGGGAAACAGAATCACTAAGAACAAATGACCTGCCTTTAGACTGGAGCCGGCAGGGAAACTTCCCACCATCCAAAATGTACCCTGCTCCCCCGATTCATCTCCCGCTTCCTGGCTCCCTCCCCTTCAGACCTCTTCCCACCCACCCTTCTCCCTCTTGTCCCAGTAGAAAACCACAGGGTTCATCCACTGGAAGAGAAGGTCACGCTCAGAAGCCCTGGTCACATCCCACGAATTTTTGAAGGGCTATTTTGGTAGTAAGTGTGGAAGACGGTACATGCCCTGCCCAAGGGGCCTCTGACCCCACCCCCACCAGTAGGCACCAGCACACGTTCCCGATGCCAGTCAGGGCTAGGAGGAGCCCACAACTGGAACACCACAGTGGGAAAGAGGAGGGGCAGGGCGGGCTCCCGAGACCCAGACACGCTGGCGCTCCAGGGACTAGGAAACTCGGGCTCCCCTGGTGGAGCCGGGCAAGGGAAGGTGCTGGCGAGAAGCTGGGGACGGAGAGGGGGGTACTGTTAGTGGAAGAGGTGGGGGGGCCCCAGGTAGGTAGGTGGCAGGTGAGGGTGTGCCGGGAGTCCGGGTGCTCTGGCTTCACGTCAGGAAGGGAAGGCCTGGGTGATCCCACGCGAATGAAAAGGGAGGAGGGACCTGAGCTAGGTTTCTCAGGCCTCGGGGGAGGGTGCCAGGTGACGGCTCTCCGAAAGTAACCCGAGAGGTGGCTGGGGGAAGGCTTCTCTCCACCCTTTCAGACTCCCGGGAGAAATGGCAGCGAGTCTGAGTCTGCCTTTTGCCAAGGTGCCCAGGGACTCGGACCAGCCCCCAAGGGAAGGTACAGAGGAAAACAGGGCTTGTAAACAGCCTGGGCTCCAGCCTCCACCTGGACGCGTCCAGAGGGGAGGAAGCGGGACCCTGAGTGGCACCCGGGCTGGGATCGCCCCTCGGGGCAGGGACCTGCGAAACTAGGCGTCCAGAGGGGACCCTGTGGGTTGTGCTGGAGTGGGTAGAGAGGCTCTAGACGTCTCCTTCGCGCCACACCTGGGGAGCCCGAGTTAAGCCCGCTCCCTGCCAGCCCGCCCCAGACGCAGCCGGACATGACCCCCGGGGCCCGGCCGCGCGGGGCGGGACGGAGCCACCCGGTCCACCTTGGCCCGGAGCTCGGCAGAGGCCCGACCCGGGGCGCACACACTCACTGCGGTGCCGGCCGCCTGCCCAGCTCTGCTTGGCCAGACTGGGGCTCCGGATTAGCGCGCGCCCCGCCGACTTGAGCGCGTCCATGGCCCGCTCCGGTTGTCGCCGCCGCTGCTGCCGCCGCCAAAACTCCTCCAGGAAAACTTTCCGCCGGGCCAGGCAGCGCGCGCCCGCAGCGCTCCTCCCCCGCCCTCCCCGCGACGTCTAGGGGCGGGGCCGGAGGGGCTACGCCCACCGCCACGCCCCAGGACACGCCCCCAGAGCGCGACCCCGCCCTCCCCGACCTAGACCGGCTCCGAGGTTGCACGCGCCGCGTTCCTAAACTCAGAACCCACCAAGGCTCCCAACCCAGTGCCCTTCCCCGTCCTCAAGCTACGGGATCCCATGGCCTTCTAGATAGCTCAGCTAAAAGGCACCTGGATACCGTTTCACCGATGGGAAGAGTGAAGGGTAGAACGATAAGGGTCTTGTTCAAAAATAAGAGAAAGAAAAATGGTAGATGGGAAGGAGAGAGGGTCGAGTGGATAAAGGCACTTGCCGCCAAGCTTGACAATGATCCCGGAGACAACACGGTGGAAGAAGAGAATCAACTCCTGCAAATTGTCCTCTGACCTCCAGGCGCTAACAGTGGCACCTCCCCCATTGTTTACATACACAAAATAAATGTAAATAAATAAATATGAGGGAGGGGCTCACCAAAGCAATGGGAGTCTTTGAACGAGGGAATGAGGCCGCGAATTTTGCTGGAAAGGATCGGGAGTGTGTTGATAGATGCCCTTAGCTGTCCTCTGCTCCCATAGTCTCAGGGACATTGCAGCCTTAGACTCAGACTCAGGCGTGCTGTGTGACCCCGGCTGTCCTTCCCTGCTCTGAGTCATGATATCTGTCAAATGAAGCGTGATCCTATCTGTAGTACACCCACCGACCTGCCTGGGCAGGCCCTCTGTGTGTAGCCTTGCTCTAGCCGGCTTCCAAGACAGCACCTGCTCCAGCTCCAGGAAGCTGGTAATTTAACTCTAGATCCAGGAGCAATGGCTCAGACCAGTAATCACAGAGCTCAGGGAGCTGAAGCAGGAGGATTCCTGCAAGTTCCAAGGCATCCTGGGGTATAGAGTGAAACTTTGCCTCAAAAAACCCAAATAACAAAGAATTCTAACTATTAAAACAAAACAAAACAAAAAACCACCGACCCTTGGTTCAGCCTATGCCCAAAGGAGTCCGGAGCAGAAACCATCCAAGCCCGGTGGGCGCTCACTACCTGGCTTCCAGAAGCTGTGCTTCAGCAGCGCAGCTGTGACCTCTGGCTAGTTTCAGAAGCCAGCAGATCTATTCTGGCTGGGAGACACACATGCTCTGGCTGCCCAAGGAGGCCTGGCTCACATTCCACTCTTTCTAAACCTCCCGACTGTTCCAAGAGCTCCACTTGAGTGGACAGTACAGCCAGCCACAGGCTCCTTTACGGCAGGAGACACACCTGCAGGTTGGTTCCCCAAGTGTCAGAGACTGACGCCCCAATGGGAGTCCTAGTGTGTGTGTGTGGGGGGGGGCATGGTCTGGCCATTGTGAGCTTCAGCTGGAAAGGAGGCAATAAGACCTTTCTCTCCCATGGGGCTGTCCTGTGTGACTTGGAGTTAGAGGAGATAATTCCTGCCCTCAAAAATCCACCCACTTCCTGCAGGAATCTCTCCTGGACCTGGGCTAGATTTCTCCCCATGGGTTCCCACAGCTTTAAACTTGGAACATTATAATGCTGTTCCCTGTGATCCCCCATGCGTCAGAGACCATGACCTCAAGGACACAACGGTATGAGGGGAGTTGGAGGGCTGTCAGCAGGGAGGGCTGCTCTTTCCTTCTCCTGACCTCTCCAGGTTCTACCATACCAGGTTGGTCCGTCATCTGTCCCCTCAGAAGGCTCAGAAGTGAGTAGAGAGGTGACAGCTGACCCCCCACCCCCACCCCCACCCCCACCCCAGCTTTCTTGTCCAGGTTCAGCTAGATCCTAGACCAGCAGAGAGATTTTTTTTTTTTTTTTTTTGGGGCCGGGGGGGAAAAAAGCACCCCGGGCCGGGGGCCCGGGGGGGCGGGGGGGGTCGGGGGGGGGGGGGGGGGGGACATATGGACCCGGTAATCAGACCTGCCTGGGAACTGTGTGTGGGCAGCAAGGACTGTTTAGCAGCTTCTTGTGTCCTTCCGGAGGTGACTTGCTGGGAGTTGTCAGGCATGTGTTGCCTACGGAGGGGCAGACTGCTGGGGGCCCTTCTGCTGCGCCCAGAAAGAGAAGTAGAGACAGAAGGTCAGAGTTGCAGGGGGCCGACACTGAGTCGCTGTGCCCAAAGCCTCATTTCACAGGTGAGGAAGCAAAGGCCCAGAGAGGAGCAGGAGCTTGCCCAAGGTCACACAGCAGGCTAGGATCAGCAGCCGGGGCTCTAGCACCCCACATGCAATACTGGGGTGCTTAAAACTACAGGACGGGGCCGGGAAAACCATGCTCAGTATTCAAGACAAGGCTTTAAGGTGGTTTTCTCTGTTTGGAGCGTGTAGCTTTCTACTGGCTTCTGATTCATTATGTAACCCCATGATGATGACCTTGATCTTCCTGCCTCCAAGTGCTAAAATTTACAGAGACATTCCCATCGTGCCAGGTATGTGTGGTGCTGAGCATTGAACGCAGAGTCTCGAACATGCTAGGGCAAGCATCTTACTAGCTATATCCCCAGATTTCTGGGGTTTTCTTTGGAGTGGGGGGTTGTTTTGCTTTAATTTATTATTATTATTTTTTTAAGGAATAGTCTCACTAGATACTTCTGGCTGTCCTTGAACTCACTATGTAGACCATGCTGGCCTCGAACTCATAGAGATCCACCTGCCTCCATCTCCCTAAGTACTGGGTTTAAAGGTGAGCACCACCACACCCGACCCTCCTGTTTGTTTGTTTTTTTATTTTTTTTCTTATCTGATCTAATTTTACAAACACTTCTACAATAACTGTGAGTGAGCCCCTTAGTAATAACAAAATCTATGACGTGAGAAGAGGGTGATCCCAGCAGGAGTGGGCAACTTCTGGTTTTAGGCACATGGTTTCTTCTTTTCTCCTTGTGAGTTTTCTCCAGGGTCCCGGTGAGAGAGCAGGAGACAAGTCAGTTGGACCATTAGCCTCTCTGTATAGAGACTGAGAGAGAAGCAGGGAGCCTGGCTGAGGAGCCAAAGCCCGGGCCAATCCCTAGAACCCAGGTAGTAGAAGAAAGGAATCTACTTTTCAAAGTTGTCCTCTGATCGCCATGCCCACACACTGCCCCCCAGGAAAATGAATAAATGAAATGTAATAAGAACTTTAATCTCCTTGCTTCCCTGAGTCAGCCTCCTCCTGCTGCTCCTCTGCCACAGAGCAGGTTAGTCTGGAAGAGGCTAGCATGAGCTTAGCCTTCAGCAAAAACAAAAAACAAAAAACAAAAAACAAAAAACCCTTTAAATATCTTGGGTCTCAATTTCCTCAAAAGTGTCAAACTTGTGCCGTGAGTCGGACATTTAGGTCTCCCCGGAATCCATCGACAGGCAGTTTTAGAAGAAAGGCACTCCCTGAAGGAAAGTGAGTGTCCCGAAGACAGCTCTGGCATGTGGCGTGGGTTGCAAAGGCCCCTCTGCCTTGGAGAGTCCACGGAGGGCAGCACCTGAGGTTGGTAGGCAGGAGGCAGGAGTCACCCGCACTTGGTCTCAGATCCTGAAGGTGCCATGGACCTCATAGGTCTTCGAGGAACACGTCGGCTGTTTCTAAGCCACACACAGGGATGGAGGAAGTGGGGAATCGCACCTCATGGTATTGTGGGGTATTCCGATTGTGCCCTGTCTGTCTATGTTAGCTGTCTGTGTGGTACCCATGTGCACACTGAATCCACCCTCCTTGCCGCATGGAGGATGGAGATGAAGCGGAGGGCTCTTGTGGCTCTGGGGAAGGAGTGACTCTGGCCAGTGGAACTAGCCTAAGCCTGGAGCAGGGAGGGTGGTCTCACCTCAGGTACCAGAGTTCTGCTGCTTTGATGGAGACCCAGCTGCCTGAGGGAATCTGAAGGAGAGCCAGCAGTCCTGGAGGAACCTGTCCTTACACAGTCCTGACCTTTAACCCGCCTCCTAACCTGCTTATCTGGCCCACTCTCCCTGCTTACAATGCTTTCTTTTCTAGAAAGTTCCAGACGTTCCTGCTGGCTTCCTCACCCATGAGACAGGATCTAAGTGGCCTCTCCCATACCCAAACCATAGCTACTAATATCGCTTTTCTTACCCTAACACATGCACACATGTGTAGACATACACATTTATACATGTTTGCACACACATACACATATGCACAGACTTTGGAGTTCTACATGCCTGGTCTCTGCAACCAAATTCTCCATTTATGTATGTGTCTTCTAATCTAACTGATGCCCCAGTTTTCCTGTCTGTACAGTGGGCCATCTTCGAGGACTCGGAGAGGCTTTTGGGGTTCATGCATTGTGAGTGGTCAGCCAGTGCCTGGCGTGAAGAAGGTGCTCAGCCAACAGCCTGGTTGCCATCTTAAGTTTGTAGTGACACTGAGCCTGTGGGCAGTTCCCAACAACAGTTGAGCAGGTCTCCAGCAGGAGACTGGAGGTCCTCATGTTCCCAGGGTCCCGTGGAGCCACCGGGGGAGGACCCAGAGGTGCCCACAACCTAGCCAAGGACATGCTTCCTGTTTTTCTAGTCTCTGGTGTATTTTATAGATGGGGGCTCTCTGCCCTGGAGGAATGGCAGGGTCTGGGGGATCGGGAGAGGTACTCCAGAGGAGCCCTGCCCACCCTGGCTGCTGTCCCCAGTGAACCTGCAGCTGTCTCCTCCCAGCCCAGCGTGGACAGCCCCGGGAAATGGCAGGCTGCAGAGCCACTGAGCTAATTAAAAATGACAAAGCACTGTGTAATTGCCAGCCACTGATGAGTCCCCTGCCTCTTCCTGCCCCCCTTCTCTGCCCCTCCCTGGAGGCCTCTGAGCACTGGCTGGTGTCAGGAGACCGGAGGCTGCCTGCCTCTGCCACCCCCTTGTAGAAGGACACTGAGCAAGCAGGTCCCAGCTTGTCTTAAATTGGCTCCAACACCTACCCACATACCATACACACACACACACACACACACATACACACACACACACACACCATACATACACACCCACCACACACACATACACACACACACACACACACACACACACCATACATACACACCCACCACACACACATATACCACACATACCACACACATATACCGAATTCCACAAACCCCGACCACATCACACACACACACACACACACACACACACACACACACACACACAAATCTACAGGGCCTTTGACCTTGTGCAAGAGGAAGAGAAAAAGCAAGATTCAAGCCTTCAGAGGCTCAGCAAGGCTTTGGGGCTCAGCCCCCTCCCTCACCAGCTGTCACCAGCTGTGTGACCTTGGGCAGGCCACCTGCCTCCTCTGAGCCCGCTCTTTGCCTAGGCTGAGGAAGCTGTTCTAAGCACGTGGCTCTGACCAGGAGAGCCCCGTACATCTGAGATGCAAGCCAGGGCTGCACCTGCAGAGTGAGGTCAAGCTTGAGAGTGTGGGGTGGGGGTGGGGGTGCATGGGGGGGTGATGGGGAAGGTGGAGGACAGGACGACCTGTGAGCAGGTGGGGAGGATTTGATGTATACCAAATCTCATCATGAAGACTTCAGGCTGGGGTCTCCCCCCAGTTAACTTCCTTGTACTTTTAGAAAATATCCATCTATGGGGCTGGAATCTGAACCCAGAGGACCCAGGTTCAAATTCCAGCACCCACATGGCAGCTCACAACCGTCTGTAACTCTAAGATCTGACATTCTCATATAGACATAGGTACAGGCAAAACACCTATGCACAGAAAATAAAGGTTAAAAAAGTGAATCCGGGCTGGTGAGATGGCTCAGTGGGTAAGAGCACCCGACTGCTCTTCCGAAGGTCCAGAGTTCAAATCCCAGCAACCACATGGTGGCTCACAACCATCT
>NC_034595.1:85729026-85732677 GCF_900095145.1 Mus pahari
AAAAAAAAAAAAAAGTGAATCCATCTTTGATGAATTAGAAGCATTCTTTCTTTCCTTTTTTGTTTTTGTTTTTGTTTCATTTTTTGGTTGTTGTTGTTTTGGGTTTTGTTTTGAAAGTGGATCTCTTTACATAACACTGGCTGTCCTGGAACTCTCTATGGAGACCAGGCTGGCCTTGAACTCACACAGATTCTCCTGCCTCTGCCTGTCTAGTACCAGTATTAAAGGTGTGCACGACCAAGCCCAGCTAGACCGATCTCACAGGCCACGCCTTCTCCGCAGATGGCTGGCCGGCAGCACAGGACAGAGGGCCTCTGAGACCTTGCACGCTCTCTCCCTAGATCTACAGCTTGATTTCTAGGAACTCTCCACATTTGCAAAGTCCTCAGGCCACTGTGACACGGTGCTGTCGTTTCAGAGTTTGTGCTCAAGAACTACACATTCAAGTTACAGAGAAAAAAAAAATGGCTAAAAAAAAAAAATTAACTTTTTTGTGTTTGTGTGTTCACATGGTTGACATCAGGGGTCTTCATCAATTTCTCAAAAACTTTATTTATTATTATTTTATGTGTGGAGATAAGTGTGTGTATAGAGAAGTTGTCTCTCTCTTCCCACCATGGGGTCCTGGGGTTTGAACTCGGATCTTTGGGCTTGGCTGCAAGTGTCCTTATTCCATAAGCCGTTTCTTCAGACCTCCACCTCTTTTTTTGAGACGGACCCTCTCCCTGAGCCTGGATTCACTGATTTGCCTCGTCTGGCCGGCCAGGCAGCTCCAGGCAGCTTCTAGTTTCTGTCTCACCAGCCCTGAACGACAGACAGATAAGAACTGTCATACGTGGCTCTTTACGTGGTGTTGGGGATTGAACTCAGGACCTCATACTTGCATGACAACCACCTTATTAACAGAACCTCTCCTCAGGCCCTGACAATGTTCTAAGTACATTTATGATTCTATATCAGGGTGGCTTTCTTAGCAGGGGCCACAGACTGGACCTGATAGGATAAATACCAAGTCTTTTAGCCTGGTTTTCTAGAAACTTCGTATCGAAATCCCATACTCTTTTTCTCTTTTGGTTCCTGACAACCACAATTGAGTGGCCCTGCACTGCCTGCCCCAACCCCCCTCCTCTTCCCCTCCTGCTCCCCTCCCCTCCCTTCTCCCTTCTGTGTTTTCTCAGTCCTCCTGGTCTATTTCTCCTACCTGAAGAGCCTTCTCTGACTTTGCCCTTCAACTGGCAAACAAAACTGTTCTTCCTTCAAGACTTGATCAAAAGTCGCCACCCCTGGGAAGCCTTTCCCAGTGCTGCCCTGGCCCCTGCCCACCTCTATGAAGTGCTACCCCCTTCCTCCTCTGTGTACCCTCAGGTGTGTGACCCACAGAGGGAGCTTAGCTATGGAGTCAGCTGTGCCTGGCAGGTGGCTGTCCTGCTAAGAGTCACTGGCCTCTTGTACAATGTATCAAGAGATGGCAGTGAACAGCCCCAGGAGAGAGCTGAGAAGTGCCCACAGGTGTCCATATTGTGTCACGGGGCTGGGCCATTCTCTTCCCTTCTGGCTCTCTGCCAGACAGAGGGCAGGGACTCCTTGGAGGGTCTGATAGACCTGGAGGTGCCCTAGGAAGCATATGGTTTGCACAGGGTGTGCAGTCTCCCGTCTCCAGCGGCTTCCTGGTGGTGATGCTAGTGGCTGGAGCACTCTCATGGATAGCGCTGACAAGGCCACTCTGGAAGAAAACCAGGTACTGTGCAGGTGTGGAGTGCTGGCCCAAAGCATAGCTCTCCCCTCAAAGGCACCGAGACAGTTTATCCTGAGCCAAATGTGAGTGGCTATAGCCCAGGATAGCAAGCACTGTGGGAGCTGTTACATGAGAGTTTATTAGCTGCAAAACAAAGGAAGTCATTAATCAAGACATTCACCAAGTACACAATTAGAAACAGGTAGGCAGGTTTATAGGAAAGTATACACACACACACACACACACACACACACACACACACTGTTACAAGTCTCAGATGCTGCCTAATGTGTGCTCGGCTTTGGGGTTAGTGAAGATAGTAGGTTTGTTGCTGCTTTGGGCGTTTTTGTTTTTGTTTTTGTTTTTGTTTTTGTTTTGTTTTGTTTTGAGACAGTTTCTCTGTGGAGCCCTGGCTGTCCTGAAACTCACTTCGTAAACCAGGCTGGCCTTGAACTCAGAGATCTGCCTTCCTCTGCTTCCTGAGTGCTGGATAAAAGTGTACCTCCACGCCTGGCCCATGCACGGCTTTTTGAAGGAAATCTGGCTTTGAATTTGTGATATTCTAACCCTGTGATCATGAAGTTTAAGCCAATCATTTAACCTTGCGGAATTCTGTAGCTCCTCCCTCCATGGGGTCTTCAGTTTACGCAGCACCTGATGGTTTCCCCCGGCACCCATCCAGCCCCCGTGACTAGTTTACTAGTTTCAAGTTGCTAAAAGTTTAAAAGGTAGCTTGTAAACTTCCTAAGTATTTTCTCTCTCTCTCTCTCTCTCTCTCTCTCTCTCTCTCTCTCTCTCTCTCTCTCTCTCTGTGGGTGTGTTTCCAATATTATTGATTTTTTTCTCCATTAATTAATTTATTTATTCATTTTACATCCAGATCGCTGGTGCTCCCCTTCCAGTCCCCCTCCTCCCTCTTCTGCTCTCTTGAGCCTCTTGGCTCTAGCAGTCAGCTGCTATACTTAGTTCTAGTTCCCAATACCAAGCTCCAGTATCTACACCCAGCTCCTGCACCTCTGTGTGTGTGACAGGAGTGGGCTCCCGTTGAGGGCAGGCCGTCTTCCATAGTGGGCCACTCAGCACAGCAAGGGGCCCACAGAGGTGTTCACCTGCCTGCCAAGTCTCAGCCCTTTTATACTCCTGGATTGTCGGGGACACAAAGGTCTTGGCACCCACAGATCACTAGGGAAACCAGGAGTGTTAGTCATGAAAGGGTGTCTCCTCAGAGGAGGGAGTGAATACCAGTTTTCTGCCCAGAAGGCTTCGAGAAGTTGTTAATGGCCTGGCCACCTGTGCAGACCTCACCCAAATCCCCTAGAGTGTCTATGTCACATTCTCCCTCGCTGGGCCTTTATCTTACCTCTCAGTCAACAGAACCCATCCTTAAGGGAGATATCATATCCACTTTCGGGCCTGCTGACCCCTCTGCTATCTCTGTCAGCGAGATAACCACAGCAGATCCTTAGGCCCGTAAGCTCTAAGACCCACCCTCATGGTCACACATACTTTGCGAAGGAGTTTTTCTGTGGTCACACCTTAAGCTTTATCATGCACCTGGAATGGAAGGATGGTTGCCTGGAAACGTTGTTCCAAATTTGTACTGTGTTTAAGTAGGCTGATAATGAACTAACTGCCAGGCACCGGACTCTCCCGTTACCCTCCTGTCATGCTCTGTCCGCTGTGTCTGTCATTCTGGCCAGCTTGAACCCATCCTCGGTCCCCAGGAAGAATCACAAAATACAAATTGTGCAGGATTTGTGGTTCCACCCATGAGGGATGGTCTCCGATGTTTGCATCGAAAACTGGTAATTAGGCAGAGGCAGGCGGATTTCTGAGTTCGAGGCCAGCCTGGTNTACAAAGTGAGTTCCAGGACAGCCAGAGCTACACAGAGAAACCCTGTCTCGAAAAACAAAAC
>NC_034595.1:85732744-85738652 GCF_900095145.1 Mus pahari
AAAAAAAAAAAAAAAAAAAAAAAAAAAAAAAAAAAAAAAAAAAAAAGAAAAAAAGAAAAAGAAAAGAAAAGAAAAGAAAACTGGCAATTCACACTACAAAGGTGAATGGCAAAACTCATGCTAATCACTGACATTTTTAATTTCGCATGTCTCAGAATGACATTAATAACAAGTCTGAAGTGCAGTGGCAAGAGATGGAGGCCGGGCCAGCAGAGGGAAGAGAGGTTGCAAATCTCAGGGTGCCTTGTCTCCCAGCTCCTGGCCATGTGTCCTGTGGTCTGGTTTAAGATTGCTTCGGTAGCTTCTTGGCTCTCTGGGTGACTGGCTTGAAGTGGAAACTTAAGGGTTCTTTGGGAAGTCGGTTGGATGGTGTTTTGCTGGGGCAAAAACCTTGAAGGAAAGTTTAGCTGAAGCAGACACAGGAGAGAGGACGTTCTGCTAAAGCAAGCACACGAAAGGACACGTGATGAAGGATTCTTTGCCAACAACATGAATGGATAGGTCCACCTTCCATTGCACAGTTGAGCTGCATTTGTCGGGACTCCATAGAGAGAAGGTCACCAAAAACCTTCTGGTGTTGTGCTGTAGTTTCTTGCTGTTTCCGTGGACTCAGGCTGATTGGCTGAGTGATGTCAGCTGAGACAGATGCGCATGCTGAGGCAAGACAAGAGCTGAAGACAGACCCGTGGAGGACGGGTGATGTCTGGAGAGAGTATAAGTGGGACTGGATAGGACTCGATGGTCAGTGACGGAGGCTGAGCTGGGCTTGCTCTGGCTGTGCACCGCTTGTGGGTCCTGCACCTTCATTGATCTTCCCCTTCAGGGAGCGAGGCTTCTCTCCGGCACCCTCCTGCTGATTTGTGCTGAGGCTCCAGTCTCTGCTAGGTCGGTCGTGCCACTGCGACTGATGATTTCTGTTTGCTATCCGGACTCCACTGGACTCTACTCCACTGGTGTATCCCTGAAATGTGTGCAAGTGGGTCGAACTGCTGCTGCTGACCTGTGACCTGTGAACTGAACCGCCGATTTCCAGATAACACAGACGGGAGTTGCTCCAAAGAACCTTTCTAAGCAGGTCTACCCCCACCCCCCATCCTTTCTTTCCCACTACCTCTGGCAGGTGGCAGGCTGAAAGGTAGGTTAAAGGATTTAAGAACCATCATTTTAAAACTAGGTTTTGAATAAATGAATGTTACACTGGCTCTTAGTTATGATTGTGGGGTCTGGTTGACCCCTGCTAGAACCCAGACCCGAGAGGAAGAGGGGTTGTCTAACTCACAGAGGTGCTCCATAGGCACTTTGCAAGAGAGAGAGAGAGAGAGAGAGAGAGAGAGAGAGAGAGAGAGAGAGATATGAAGGATGGATGATGATGTGATGATGGAGCCTGGACCACAGCCCCTCCCTGGTCCTTCTTATCTATCTACACTTCAGGCCAAAACTTGGTGGTTCCACATGTCCTTGTGCCCAGACTACAGGGATTCACCAGCCATTTCCTGTCACCCCAGGTCTGTGGATGTGAGCAGTGGGCCTACAGGCTTTGAGGCCTGAGGCCCGAGGCCAAATGACCCCCCTCTGGGATTCCTTAGGTCATTTCCATCCATTGTCTGTGGTCTCTCTTTCCGGTGGCCTGAAGTTCCCTGGCTGGCTCCCATCTGTTTCCCCCTCAAACCCATTCTGGTTCCAAATCCTCTCTACTCGGGTTTCCTTGTCTCCTTCCGCTTCTAACCGCCAGCCCGGGAGACCTTGGGCAAGCCCCACTGTCCTCCAGGCAAGCCCATACCACCACGGGGAGGGGTGGGAGACTCAGCGGTGACCTTTGCCCTTTTCCTCTGCTGAGCCCTTTAGAGGAATTCGGGGCAGCACAGTTGCCTCTGTACTGCCCAGAGTTGCTATATGGCTCGGAGTGCGCCTTCTGTATGGCTGAGCAGTTGGCTTCTGTGTGGCTTGGAGTTGCTGCCTCTCTGATGCTCCACAACCTCACTTCTGTCCCTTCCTTTTGATTGCATAAGAAACGGCTTTTGTGGCCACAGTCACCCAGTGGCCATCCATTCATTCATTCATTCATTCATTACGCCAAGGTCTGATGGATCCTAGAGAGCTTTGGGAGGTTTTTCCTTCCTTCTCTCTCAGGGGACCAAAATGAACGCACCCAGCAGTGACCTGACAGCAGTTTGGAGAGTGTCAGTCCCTCTCTCTTCCACACTGCAGAGGCAGAGGTAGGCAGATTTCTGAGTTCGAGGCCAGCCTGGTCTACAAAGTGAGTTCCAGGACAGTCAGGGCTATACAGAGAAACCCTGTCTTGAAAAACAAAAAAAAAAAAAAAAAAAAAAAAAAAAAAAAAAAAAAAAAAGAAAGAAAATTTTAAAATAAAAATAAAAGTACTGAGCTGGAAAGATGGCTCAGCGGGTAAGAGCACCAACTGCTCTACCGAAGGTGCTGAGTTCAAATCCCAGCAACCACATGGTGGCTCACAACCATCCGTAATAAAATCTGATGCCCTCTTCTGGAGTGTCTGAAGACAGCTACAGTGTACTTACATATAATAAATAAATAAATAAATATTAAAAAAAAGAATGGAATGATTTTTAACCAACTTATTTATCTACTTATTATTTATTAGTGTGTGTCTGTGTGTGTGTGTCTGTGTTTATGTGTCTATGTCTATGTCTGTGTGTGTATCTGTGTGTATGTGTCTGTGTGTCTCTATGTTTGTGTCTGTGTGTGTCTATGTCTCTCTGTGTGTGTCTGTGTCTCTGTGTGTGTGTGCCTGTGTGTGCCTGAGTGTGTCTGTGTGTCTCTGTGTGTCTGTGTCTCTGTGTGTGTCTGTGTCTCTGTGTATATATGTGTGTCTGTCTGTGTGTCTGTGCTGCGACCAGCTGTCAGGAAAGAAGGAAAGAGGAGAGTAGAGAGAATGCTGGGCAGTGGACACAGGTGACCCCAGACAGACAGATGGCTGGACAGCCAGTAAGAAGCGGCCATCTAGGAGGCTGGCTTGGGCCCTCAAGGCCACTCCAGAGCTTGACCCCTCAATTCCTCTAACACACAGGACCTGGACCACTGGAGTCACCTTGCCCCTCCCTGGTGCCCTGGCTCACAGACACTTTGCCTATTGCCTAGACCAGAAGCAATCTAGCGTTGTCTGGGGGGTGGGGGTGGGGGAATCACCTCTTATATCCTTGAGTACTTTCTTTTCCATGAAAATAACAAGATTGGCAGGAGTGGAAGCTAAGTCGTTTCTGGAGTGGGATATTGGCTAAGCAAGTGATGGGTAGTTTTAGCTGACAGGCCATCCCACTGGCCTTGCCTCAGGGACCTAGCAACTGCTTATGTCATCACCAGCCAGGTGTTACAGGTACTTGCTGCATGTGAGGGCCCACAGGGCACGCAGCAGCTCTTGGTCGCTCCCCCTCCCTCCCTCTCCCATCCTTTTCTCCTTCCCTTCCCCCCTCTCAGTTTGTTCCCACATCTGCTCTATCTGTTCTCTGCCCCGTTTCTCTGCTCTCCTGGCTCTGCTCCTGTCTGTCTGTCTATAGGTCTACAGGCTCACTTGTCTGCCTCTACCCTTCCCAGGTCCCCACTCCTCTCCCTTCTTGCAATAAACATCTTTTCTGCTAGACTTGCTGCCATGATGTAATTGCTCAGGGGCACACCTTGGCACATGGGCCCACCAAGGGTATCCCCATAATGGCTAGAGTCCCACGGGTCCTAGTTTCTGAGCTCCTGAAAGGCATTAACGACCCAGAGTCTGCTCTCCTCAGAAATGGGCCTATTCTCTCCATGCATGCAGCCCACGTGTCCACCCGCCCTTTCTCAAGACTGTAGCTCTGAGGAGGTGGGGAGGGGCCGGGTATGAGGGAGGCTGGTTTTGAGTTGACTGAGTCCTGGGCTGCTGCCCTTCCCGCCCTTCCCCAGATTCTAGGAGGCAGCCAGGCTCAGCTGGGCCTCCCCAATCAGTGGTTCTGATGGCCTGGGGTCTCTGAGCCTTTATACCCAATAATCCTAAAACAGCAATTCCCAGAGTCACCCCGGGCACCTGCCCGTCCTCTGCAGGATGCTGTGGAAAACAGGAGCCTGAAGGAGGCCTGAGGTGAGGCTCTAGGCCCAGTTGGAGCAACAGGAACGGGCAGGTCCTGAGGGGAATGTCCCGGACCTCTGAGCAGGGTAAGATGGAGGGAGCTAGGATGTGGAATGTGGGAGTGGACAGGGGCCAGGCAGGGTGGGACAACAGGGAGTTCCTTGGTCACCAACAGTCATGTTGCTTTGCTGGTCGGGTGGGTGGCCTGAGGAGTGAGTGGCCCTCAGAGCTTCTGGGCCACACGCTGGGACTCGTGATTGGGGCAGCTTTGCTCAGAGGCCGGAGGACTTGAGGAGAGACAAGGGTTGGGTGTGAGGTGTGAGGTGAGGAATGGCCTCAGCGACTGTGGAGAGAACCTGGGGCCAGGCATGGCGACACACACCTGTAATCTCACCACTTGAAGGGCAGAGGCAGGAGGAACGCCCTAAGTTTAAGGGCAGCTTTGGCTACATGGTGAGCTATGGAGACCCCACTTCCATACACAGAACAGAAAACAACTTAAGGCTGGTGATTTGTGACTAGGGTGGGGCAGAAAAGCAAAACTGTTAGTGGCAGGAACTCCTTCCTTAGGACATAGACACAAATGTCTGCCCTTTTCTTATTGACCACCACCAACAAACCAAGTAACATTCCACCCGAGTCCAGTTGGGAGAAGGGCTAGAAAGAGGGTTTGCTTACAGGGCATGGATAAGCAGTTACTTACAGGAATGTGGGGGACCCCAAAGCACTGCAGGAAAACCAAACCCCAGCATGGGTGACATCTCAGCTCAGATGGCATCTTCTCTCCGGTTAACCCTTTGTGTACTGTATCGCCTGCCTGAAGTGGAAACTTAAGGGTTATTTGGAAATTGAGTTGTGCTAGATGGCATTTTTTTTTTTTTTGGTTGGGGCAGAAACAGGAGAGAGGATGTTCTGCTAAATCGAGCACGTGAAAGGACACGTGATGAAGGATTCTTTGCTAACAGCACGCATGTATTGGTCTGCCTTACATTGCAGAGTTGAGCTCTATTTACTGGGACTCCATAGACAGAAACGCATCAACAAATTTCTAGTGGTGTGCTGAAGTTTCTTGACACTTCCTCCCTTGGGCTGATGGTGTCAGCTGAGACAGACGCACGTGCTGAGACAAGACCCGTGGAGGACACATGATGTTTGGAGGGAGTTTTGGAGGGAGTCTAAAGAGGACTCGACAGGCAGTGATAGGGGCTCAGCCAGGCTTGCTGCGTAGTGCTTGTTGGTCTCTCTGATCTTCCTTTCACTGAGAGAGGCACAGCCAAGAACGTCTCCTGACATCCCTGCTGGTCCCCCATGCTGACTTGAGTCAAGGCTAAGGCCTTGGCTGTCTCTGCTAGGTTGTGTCACCGCTGTTGATTCGTGTTTGCTAGCCCAACTCATCCGAACTGGACTGCTGGTGTATCAGTGAAGTATCTACGAGTGCATCAAGCTGCCGCTGCTGACCTGGGATGTGAACCGCCGATTTCCAGACAACACAGATTGGTGTTGCGCCAAAGAACCTTTCTAAACAGGTCCACTTCTCCTGTATCCTTTCTTCTCCACTACCTCTGGTGGGTGGTTGGCTAAAAGACAGGTTAATGCAATTAAGAACCATCATTAAGGGCTGGAGAGATGGCTCAGTGGCTAAGAGCACTGACTGCTCTTCCTGAGGTCCAGAGTTCAATTCCCAGCAACCACATGGTGACTCTCAACCATCTGTAATGGGATTTGATGCCCTCTTCTGGTGTGTCTGAAGACAGCTACAGTGTCTGTATAAATCAAAATAAATAAAATCTTAAAAAAAAAAAAAAAAAAGAAAAAAAAAGAAGCCGGGCCTGG
>NC_034595.1:85738763-85740502 GCF_900095145.1 Mus pahari
GAGAAACCCTGTCTCGAAAAACCAAAAAAAAAAAAAAAAAAAAAGTTATACCTGCTCATTGTGAAGCTCTTTGAAATTATCAAATTATCATCTGTAGCTGGCTGGGAGAGGCAGGAGGGGGCGGCTGGGTCTCAGAGGCCTTGCCACCCCTCCTTTTGAAGAACATCAGCAGGCTAGGCCTCCAGCCAGTCACCTAGGCTCTGATGAAGATGGTGGCTGTTAAGCTCAGAGGACAGCACTCTGTGGAGATTGGCCTCCTTGTTTCCTTGTTGAAGGGAAAGGTGGTTTTGAAAGATTTATTTATTTTATGGGTATAAATATTTGCCCGTAGGTATGTGTACCATGTAGTACCCAAGGAGGCCAGAAGAGGACGTTGGAGCCACTGGATCCGGAGTTAACAGATGGAAGCTGAAACCAGGTCCTCTGGAAGCGCAGTGAGTCTAACTGCTGAGCCATCTCTGCAGCCCCAGAATGGGTTTTAAATAAAGGAAATCGCAGGGTGAATTGTGTAGCCTCAGGGAAGCTGATGGGGTGTGTGTGGGGGGGGGAGGAAGCGTGGTCAAGACAAAGGAATTGATCAAAGTGGAAAAAAATCTGTTTGCACTCCAAGAGCCTCTGGACAGAGGCTGTGGGCCACCTCAGCACCCACAGAACCCCCAGCTCCATCTCTAGCATCATATACATGGTTCAGTGGCCCACGCCAGTAATCCCACTACTGGGGGATCTGAGACAGGAAGACAAGAAGTATAAGTCACACTAGGCCCCAGAGAAAGTTCAAGATCAGCCTGAGTTACCCGGGCTAGGGAGATGGCTTAGCTTGGAAAGTGCTGGCCAGACAGGCACGAGGATCTGAGTTCAATCCCAAGAGAGGGGAAGCAGAGGAGGAGGGGCCCTGGACCAGCCAATCTAGTCCAACTGCCTTGTCCCAGGGCCTAGCAAGCAACCACGTATCAAAACACAAAACAATAAAATACCAAGGGACAGTGCCTGGAAAATTACAGGAAAGGGTGGTCTCTTGTCCACACACACACACACACACACACACACACACACACACACGCATGCTCGTATACGCATACAACCAGAACAAGAACAAAAGGTGTGTTATTCAAAGCACAATTTGCCAGTCCTTTCCCCTTGTTAGTGGTTTTTGTAGACACTGTGGTTTCTGTGGTGGAGCCGTTCCTATGTCTCTAGTCAGCTCTGTGGAGACCCACTGCAGTTTCCGGCAGAAAATTCAGGCTGTGTAGTGTGTGTGTATGTGTGTGTGTGTGTGTGTGTGTGTGTGTGTCCTTAATACCGTGTGTGTGCCTCCTTTTCTGTGACCCCCTTGAGCTTTTTCTGTCTCTGTCCTGCCTCACCTTGGGGACACTGGAAGCCTCTGAGAAAGGAGCCCCACAGTGGCTTTTTGGAAAAGGACTTTGTCACCCGGCTGCTTTCCCTGGACACCTATCACAAGCAGCCTCCATCCACCCAGCCATGTTGCTCTGAGGTAGGCACACTGCCACTTCATCCGGCCCATGGGACATCCCAGGGGTGTCCTGCAGCAGAAGTGTGGGCAGCACCCCTGTCTCACTGCACATGAGAAGGGGCACCTTCCGCATGCAGTAGCTCCAACCCAGTGCTCGGGTGAGAGGGCTAGTGTGTGTGTGTGTCTGTGTGTGTGTGTGTGTGTGTCTGTGTGTGTGTGTCTCTGTGTGTGTGTGTGTGTCTGTGTGTGTGTGTCTGTGTGTGTGTGT
>NC_034595.1:85745178-85748731 GCF_900095145.1 Mus pahari
ACCTTTGGAAGAGCAGTCAGGTGCTCTTACCCACTGAGCCATCTCACCAGCCCCACGAAGATTTTTTAAAAATATTTTATTTTTATTTTTATCTGTAAATTGCTGTGGTAGAGGCCCGTGGACAGTATCTAGAGGCCAGAAAAGGCCATGGGTCCATGGGTCTCTTCTCTCTCTCTCTCTCTCTCTCTCTCTCTCTCTCTCTCTCTCTCTCTCTCTCTCATTTTCCACCTAAGTCTCTAGAGGCAGTCTCTTCCTGAAGCTGGAAGAGGCCATTCCTTGCTAGGCTGGCCGGCCAGTGGACCTCAGTGACCCCATCCGCCCCGCCCTCCCTGAGGTTAAGGTGCATGGAGCCACACCTGATTTTTTTTTTCATGTTTTGTTTGTTTTTCCAAAACAGGGTTTCTCTGTGTAGCCCTGGCTGTTCTGGAACTCACTCTGTGGACCAGGTTAGCCCAGAACTCAGAGATCTGCCTGCCTCTGCCTCATGAGTGCTGGGATTAAAGGTCTGGGCCTCTGCCACCCCAACTGGCTTGTTTACATGGATCCTGGGATCTGAACTCAGGTCTGCATGTTCAAATGGCTATCGCTCTTACCCACTTTGCCATCATCCCTGCCCCCGCCTCCAGAGCACCTTCCTGTTTTAAGTACTTAATTCATTGACTTTTAGTATATTTACAATATTGGATTATCATCCCCCATGTCTTAGTTAGGGGATCATTGCTGTGAACAGACACCATGACCAAGGTAACTCTTATAAAGGACAACATTTAATTGGGGCTGGCTTACAGGATCAGAGGTTCAGTCCGTTATCATCATGGTGGGAAGCATGGCAGCATCCAGGCAGGCATGGCACTGGAGAGCTAAGAGCTCTACATCCAGATCCGCAGGCAGCAGCAGGAGACTGTACGTCATACTGGGTTTAGCTTGAACATATACAACTTCAAAGCCCGCCTACTCAGTGACACACCTACTCCAGTAAGACCACACCTCCTAACCATGTCACTCCCTGGGGCCAAACATTCAAGCACACACGAGTCTATAGGGACAATTCCTATTCAAACCACCACACCCCATTACTCCCTGCGCCCCGATAGCAGCCTAAACCTCTTTGGCCGTCCTTCAGAGTTCCATCCTCCTGCCGTCTGCTGGCAACCATTCGTGTACGTTCTATGTCTGTGGATTTACCCGTACCGGACAGTTCAGGTAAAGAGAGTAATGTACTACATGGCCTATCGTGACTGGCTTTCTTCCTTGGTATGATTTATCTGTGCTCCAGTCATTACTCTGGGTTGATAATGTCCCACTGCCGGGACAGACCGTTCTGTTGCTGTTCGCTGGGTAACGGTCCATTTTATCATGGACTCTTTTTTTTCATTGTTTCTAGCAGAGTGGAGTCCCAGAGTAGCTTTGTAGCCGCACTGTAGCTTGCTGGCTAGTGCGCCCCCTAGTGCTTTTCCCCTTCCATGTCTCACTTCCCTCTTGCTCTTGTTAGGAACAAGCTCCCAGAGATCCAGACTTCACGGGAGTGCACAAAAAGCTACAAAATGAGGCCGAGTCTGCTCCTGACCCGGTCGCTGCAGCAAGCCAGGATGTAGGCATCAGTGTTATCTACCCATCCTACAGATGGAAAGACTGAAGCTCCACGGAGCACAGGGAAAGGCAAAGCGCAGAGCTCCTACATACTGAGCGGTCAGTTAAGGGTCGCCCTGGGCTCCTAGAAGACCTAGTGTCCTGGGAGGGTCGCCTCTGTGCCTGGGCCACCTTTCCAGCCAGGCTAACTCCAGCCCCTGGCGGACCTAGGACCAAAGCAAAGGGCTGCTGGGGACAATGGCTGGTTATTAACTCTATCCATTACTTGGCGGACCTGGCCTCATTCTGTCTCAGACAGGCCTGCCTGGGGCTGGCAGGGGGACAGGTGGGGTGGAAAGATGACCCAGCAGGAAAGGCAGTGGGAGCTTTAGGGGATCAGGGGGAGCTGTGTGATTCTGTGGCCCTACTGTGAGAGGGCAACCAGTACCAGAGGGCAGTGTGAGGAAGGGTCGAGGCTGGAGCGGCAGCCTGCTTCCATGTCTGTTCCTAGCTCCTCCTAACTACCTGCACCATGGGCACCCAGACCCACCACATCCAGGTTCCCATGCCCCCCAGGGGAGTGAGATATGCGGTCAGGGACAGTGCAGAGGCTAGGACACAAAATGGGTGTCACAGTGTGCTGCTGGTGCCCATTCGCTGTGGTTGTTGCCATGGTGCTGGGGCTGAGATAGCCCCGTGTGCTCCTCTGCTGAGTTACACTGGCCCTCTTTTTCACTCTTTACTTTTACACTTCAATTACTTAATTTTTTTGAGATTGTTCACTCGTAGCCCAGGCTAGCCTCATTATCTAGTCAAGGATGACTTTGAACTTCTGGTCTACCTGGGGATGGTTTTCCGTGTGCATAGAGGGAGAAAGCAGGCAGAGGAGTCGTCCAGGCTGAACATGGCTGGCTGGCACACTGAACCAGACCATGAGATGAGGGAGGAGGAGGGGCCAGAGAGGAGCCGCAGGCCAAGAGGCCAAAGACACCCCACCGGGTGGGGTTGCCTGGCCACTTTAGGCTTTTTATTTTGAGCCATGGTTTAAGGTGTCCAGGTTCTATAGCCCAGAAAAGCCTCCAACTAGGAATCCTCCTGCTTCAGCCTTCCAAACAGAGGGTTTACAACTCAGGTCCAGCTCAACAGTATCTTTTACTATGCTGGGCGCAAAGGTCCATTTCTTACCTCAGGTCAGATGGTGAGCGAGGGGACAGACCCAGATGGGACCCCATGCTGCCAAGTCCCTTGGCCTGGCTGGCTGCCTAGTGGTCACCTCTCCGGTCCTTGAAGACATACTCTTGGGTGAGGCTCTCCTGGAGGCCCAGAGAGGGCAAGAAAGCAGTCAGGGGCTGCAGAGCCTAGGCTGGCCCTGGAAGTCAGTGAATTTCTGCCCAGGCCTTGTTTCAGAGTCCCCAAGGCCATTTCCAGCTCCACTCTGGTCCCACCCTGTACCCACATGATCCCTTCTTTCCAGAAGGTTCTATGCCCCAGTGGAAGCTCTCAAGGAGTGGGATTGAGGCCTCCTCCCTTCTCTTCCTCCAGGAGGTGATAGGCTGGCCTATGCAGAGCACTTGAAAATTTTGGTCACATTGCAATGTCTGGGTTACCATGGTGACTTCACTTGGAATTTGCTTCTCTGGGGGAGATAGTGATAACATAGTATTCCCTGCTGGTGGCCCACAGCCAGTGTGGGGTGCCTCATGGACTCTCATCACGGGAGAAGGAGCTCCTTCAAATGTCTCCAAGGATGCAGGGGAGGGAGACGATTGGCCTGCTCAGCCCTGCACCCTGCAGCCACTGTCGGGGAGAGGCACTCTCTGTCCCCCTCCCCTTTTTGTTTGTTTGTTTGGTTGGTTGGTTTTTGTTTTTCGAGACAGGGTTTCTCTGTGTAGCCCTGGCTGTCCTGGAACTCACTCTGTAGACCAGGCTGGTCTCGAACTCAGAAATCCACCTGCCAAAGAACTAAAAAAAAAAAAAAAAAAAA
>NC_034595.1:85749456-85756376 GCF_900095145.1 Mus pahari
GTCCTGGAACTCACTCTGTAGACCAGGCTGGCCTCGAACTCAGAAATCCGCCTGCCTCTGCCTCCCAAGTGCTGGGATTAAAGGCGTGTGCCACCACCGCCCGGCTAAGTGCTCTCTTTTATAAGAGTTGTTTTGGTCATGGTGTCCCACTAGAACGTTAAGGTTAAGACAGACATGTAATAGAATGAGCAAGCGAGCTCTCTCTAGACCAGACCTGGCTGAGAGCTGGAGGAGGGCCTTGCTCTGGTGCACAGCTGGAGTGGGCTGGGACTCTCCGCTGTAGGACAAGACCAGGAGGTAAGAACCAGGATGGGTTCCTATCTGGAAAATAGAGACTGTGGCTCAGAAACAAAGACAGCAGCTGTGAACTTGGGAGCTCAATTAGGGAAGTGGGCTTTAGCAACGGGTGAAGGTCTGGCTCTGATACCTCTAGTCTAGTGATGTTCCTCATCCCGATGCAAATCAAACCTGTGACTTTAGTATGCTGCCACCAGGTGGCGGTATAACGGGGCCGCTCAGATCGAACTTGATTAAAAAGAAAAAAATTCACTTAGTTTTCAAGACAAAGTCTTTAAAGACTTTCTGGCTGGGGAGATGGCCCAGTGGGTGACATGATGAAGTTCGATCCCCGGAGCCAAATAGGGTGGTGTGCTTCTATAATCCCGGAGTTTCTACAGCAAATTGGGAAGCAGAAGACTCCAGATGCTAATGGGCCATCTAGCCTAATATACACAGAAGATTGTCCTTTGACCTCCTCGGGTACACTGTGACACGGACACACCCACAGTCACATACACGATCATGCATGTGCACACACACATACATACACACACGATTTTAAAAGATTATTTGAGGTCTCTCTGATGTGTGATGGGGGTGGGGAGTAACGTGTGTAGTATCTGCATTGGCCAGAAGAGGGTGTATGATCCCTTTGAGCTGGAGAGACAAGTGGCTGGGAGCTGCCCAGAGTAGATGTTGAGAACTGAACTCAGGTCCTCTGTAAGAACAGCCTCTGTTCCTAACCATTGAGCCATCTTTCCAGCTCTACACTGAAATGTGTTGGTTTGTTTGTTGTTGTTGTTTTTAAAATTAGACCTATATAAATCTTATTGTTTAATTTTTAAAGATTTTAAAATTTTACATGTATGAGTGTTTTGCCTGCATGTGCATGTCTGGTATCCATGGAGACAAAAACAGGGCACCAGATTTGCTGGACTGGAGTTAGACAGCTGCAAGCTGCCACCATGTAGTTGCCTCCCAAGATGCTGGGAATCAAACTCATGGCTGCGAATCGGGGTGTTTTAAAGTAAATCACCCATGACACACATGTTCCAATCTTCCCTGACCCATTGTTTTTTTAAAAAGACTTATTTTATTGGGGGTGGGGTGGGGCTGGAGAGATGGTTCAACAGTTAAGAGCACTGGCTGCTCTTTCAGTGAACTCAGGTTCAATTCCTACCACTCAGAGGGGGACATACAACTGTCTGTAACTCAGTTCCAGAGGACCTGGTGCCCTCTTCTGGCCTTCATGAGCACCAGACACGTACGTGGTCCACAGACATACAGGCAGACAAAACACCATACACATAAAATAAAAATAATGAAAGTGGATTTTTTAATTTATTTTTTATTTTAATTAATTAATTAATTTATTTATTTTTGGTTTTTCAAGACAGGGTTTCTCTGTGTAGCCCTGGCTGTCCTGGAACTCACTTTGTAGACCAGGCTGGCTGCGAACTCAGAAATCTGCCTGCCTCTGCTTCCCAAGTGCTGGGATTAAAGGCATGCGCCACCACACCCGGCAAAAGTGGATTTTTATTTTATTTTTTTTAAATATTTATTTATTATATGTAAGTACACTGTNGCTGTCTTCAGACACTCCAGAAGAGGGCATCAGATCCCATTACAGACGGTTGTGAGTCACCATGTGGTTGCTGGGAAATGAACTCAGGACCTCTGGAAGAGCAGGCAGTGCTCTTAACCACTGAGCCATCTCACCAGCCCCAATAAAAGTTTTTTTAAGAGTGAAAAATATGGGTTGGAGAGATGTCTCAGCATTTGAGAGCACCGTGGCTTTTCCGCATTGGCACGTGGTCTGCTCTTGTTGCAGTTAAGGCTTGAAGCAGAGCTCACACACAACACGCTAGGCAAATGCTCTGCCATTGGGCTTAGATCCCCAGCTCCCTTCCCTTTAGTTTGAGTTACCCGCCCCCTCTAAGTTGCCTGGGCTGCCTGCAAACTCACTCTGTGGTCCAGGGAGGCCTTGAAATGGCATCTTCCCCCTGCCTCAGCCTCTGAGTAGCTGGGATCATGAGTCTGCCCCACCCCCAGCTTACCAGTGAGAGGTCCTCGCTCCCCCCACCCCCGCAAACAGGGTTTCTCCATGTAGCCCTGGCTGTCCTGGAACTCACTCTGTAGACCAGGCTGGCCTCAAACTCAGAAATGTCTGCCTCTGCCTCCCAAGTGCTGGGATTAAAGGCACGAGGAGCCATCACTGCCCGGCTTGAGGCCCTCTTTTTTGTAAAAGCTCCTAGTCTCTGTATGTTTTAGACTGTCCCCTTCAGGAAGCTGAAGTGTTTAGGTCCCCCTCCCCGCCCCCATCCCCCACTGACTGCCTGACATGTGGTAAGTTCAGGAAGAAAACATCTCAGATCTGGTGTCTGGTTAAAGCAGTCATCCCCCACCCCCACCCCCACTGTCCTGAGAAAAGGGTGTGGCTCCAGACTTAATCACCTGCTGAACACACCTCCCAATGCCATCACTTGGGGGCTAGGACGTCAACATAGGAACTAGGCAGAGACATGTATATTTGAACCTTGGCAAGTCTCCTTCCCAGGCTCCTGACCTCTAGCCTGGAGTTTGGCCACAGAGGGAGCAGGGGACCCGAGCAGGCACTTTCTCTGTATAAGTCCTTTTTGCTGTGGTAACAAGAAGCCCCAGATTTTACTGACTGACACAGGAAGACAGTCTTACCACCAGACCTGAGGGCTGGCTTTGACTTCCCCCAGCTGTCCCTCTTCTTAACCAGGACGACTGTTCTTGCCTTGGAAGGCAAGAGGCCGAGTCCCAGGTGTATTTGACACTTCTGCTCTTGGGCAAATCGTATTTCACCCCACAACTAGTCCAGGTCACAGCAAGGAGGACGCAGTGTTATTATCCCTGCCTGATGGGATGGACCCGTGGTCCCTGAGGGGAGCCATGCCCATCTACCTGGGCCTCAGAGGCAGCTCTGACTCTCACCAGCCCAGAACACACAGACTCTTGGCAGGGGCAGCTCCTGCCCAGCCAACTGCCGTGCTGGCTGGCTGCTTTCTCTCTCTCTCTCTCTGGCTGGCTGCCTCACCCTTCCTGACAGCACAGTGCTTGCTCTGGCCCTGTCCCTTTGAGCTTCTCCTGGCCACAGTTCCTATGGTTTATTATCGGAAAACTTGAGATAAAGCCAGTTATGGTGGTGTATGCCTGTGGTCCCAGCTACTTCAGAAGCTGAGGCCAGAGGATCGCTTGAACCCAGGAATTTGAGACCAGCCTGGGCAAGACAGCAAAGGAGAGCAAGCCTCAGGTGATGGCCTCCAGACCACCAACGCAGGTGATGTTCACGGGCCTTCTGGGGTTAGCTGACATTGGTAAACATCATTGTAAGAGATGTGACCAAGAGAAGCGGAGGCTGGGGCCTAGAGAGAAGCCCCGTGGCCGGGAGAAGTGAGAGACTGAGTCTAGCTCCAACTGCTCCAGCTCCAGGCACCAGAATTTATCTCCTCTGAGGCTCCAAGTCACCAGGACAGAAGGTCGCTCTCAAGCCCTGTCCTCTACTCCCAGTTTTCCAAGCCTGCTGCCAAAACCCACACAGCTCAGTTCAGCCCAGAAGTCTGGGTGGTAGAAAAGGGCGTGATACCAGGTCCTAGGTAATCCACCAAGCAGGCAGGGTGGGAGCCACGACCCCACCTTTCCCAGGGCCTGCAGGAAGGAGAGAAGCAGGCTGGGTATGCTGGTGTTTGAACAGACGCTTCCAAATCCTTGGCAAGGTGTGGTCCAAGAGCCCACAGTGGCAGCACTCAGAGGCAGAAGGAATGGGGATTGTGGCTAGCCTGCTCTACACGAAGAAGACCCAGTTTCAAAAACAAATGAATCAGGCATGAGAGCTCAAGACTGTCATTCCAGCAGTTGAGATGCCAAAGTGGTAGGTTACAGAGTTCAAGGCCAGCCTGGACTCTACATAGCAAGATCCTGTCTCTAAATGGATTACAGATAGTTAGACAGACAGATGATAATCAATAGATGATAAATGCATAGTTGATAGATAAACGATAGATTGATAGAACTAATATGATCTCTCTCTCTCTCTTTCTCTGTTATTTCAAGACAGGGTTTCTCTGTGTAGCCCTGGCTGTCGTGGAACCTGCTCTGTAGACCAGGCTGACCTCGAACTCACAGAGCTCTGGCTACCTCTGCCTTCCAAGTGCTGGGATTAAAGGCACGTGCTACCATCACCAGAATTACCTGGCTCTCCCAATTTTAAATGTCTGAGATTCTATGCAACTCTAACAGTACGTCCACAGCTACAGGAGCCTGGGGGACACCTCTGCGGTTAAATACCTTGGCCTGCTCCCGGCCACTCGGCTGTGGATGCTCCCAGCATTTCAGAACAGCCGTGTCTGAATGTGATCGGATCCCTGTCCTTGGGCAGTCTGAACCTCAACACTCTGAACTCCAACTCTGGGGACAGTGCACTGCTGAAGTAACAAGTCAGACCCTCAGCTACCTGGGGCACTCAGACAACTGTGACCCCACTAACTTTCTCCCTCAGGCAGACACCCCAGGAAAACCAACGGGGGGGGGGGTAAGTACCAGAGGACTTCCCTTAGGCCGCACAGCTCCTTTCCGACTCTTCCCCCCTCCCTCTTCTTCCTCCTCCTCCCTCTCTTCCTCTTCCCTTCCTCCTATTATTGTGTATGCGACCAAAAGTGCACAGGCACCACAGCAGGCATGGAGGTCAGAGGTCAACGCTCCGTAGTCCGTTCTCTGCTTCTACCATGGAATTTGGGGATCAAGCTCAGGTTCTCAAGGCTTGCATAACAACCCCTTTCACCCCCTGAATCACTTTACCACTTTCCTTCTTTCTTTTCTTCCCTTGATTTGTCTTTCAAATTACATTTAAAATGTTTTAAAATTCACTTCTTATGAAAGTAATCAGGTTTACTGTCGGAAATGTGGGGATCTAGACCAGGGACCAGCGAAGAAAGCAAAAATCACCTACCATTTTAACTAGAAGAATTCTGGGCAAAGGTTCCCGCCCCCGCCCCCACCCCCCAGTGGGAAGGAAGCCAGGCGGACCTTTCCCACTAGTAAGCTGCATTTATCCAGAGCCTGGCCACTCAGCACCCCTAGGAGGTGACTTGGTGTTTGTCAGTGACAGATTCTATAGCAAAGTCTTTAGGGAAGAGCCTCCCACGCCCAGCGGTGCTGGCGGTTGGAGAGGAGCCAGGGCTTCGTGCTGAGATGGCCTGCGCCCTCTGCTGGCAGCTGGTGGACATGGGTTTCAGGCCGTGGTTCAGGTCAGTGGCTCTCAGAGGTCCTCGGATTCAGTTGGGGCCGGGGAGGGGGATGGAATGACTAAGATGTGTTAGTGCAGGTTTAGGGACCAGCCATGGTTCCACAGGTAAAGAACCTGTAGCCAAACCTGGTACCTACAGGAGCCCACAGTAGGGGGAGGGAAGGGTCTCCTGCAGGTTCCTCTGACTTCTACACATCTGCTGTGGCTCACCTGCTTCAGCCCCATCCCAGGAAATAAACGTGAAAGGAAATAAAAAGTAACTACAGGTTCCAGGTCAAACTCACTAAAGGTCCTGCCACCCTCAGTGCCACAGCCCCGTTACCTCCACTGTATCCAGAGTACACTGCTGGGAACGAGGACAGAGCAGCTTCCAGACGATGCCCACCCTGACTTCTTGCACAGGGTACGTATGGCTAAGCTTAATACTACAGAGAGCAACTCCAGGGTCTAGAGAGCCCAACCCAAGGAGGACTGAGCTTGAACAGCGAGGAAGGGCAGAGGAGCCAAGAGGGGAGAAGGCAGAGCTGTTCAGAGCCAGCCAAGGAAGGAGGCATGAGCATGGTGCCCTTGGAAGAACAAAGATTGTTAGACTGTGTCAGCCAGAATCCTTCCTGGAGGAAGGACCAGAAAAAGCCCCCAGGAGACAATGGCTTCCCAGCCTGACTTGTTCTCCGAGCACCCGGTTGTTGAAGGAAACTTCGCGCCTGGCTAAAACAAGCAGACACTTGTGGGGGAATTTGACAAGAAACACACGGTTTCGTCAGAAAGCAGACAGGCAGATGGGAGACGTCATGGTGAACGGGCTCCTTCTGCTCTCTGCCTGTCCTGGAGGCAGTCTGTTTAGACTCGGCTAAAACCCCCGCACACTTCGGGTCCCACGCTCTGGTGCTTACCTGACCTGGCTGACCTGGGTCTGTGGGTGATGCTGATCTGCTTTCATCAGCCATTGCTGGGTGGCAAAGGAGAATTCACCCTCCTAGCCTGGGCTCCCAGATGGAGGGAGGGAAGGAGCAGACATGGAGGGAGACAGGCAGCATCTCGTGTTCCACTTTGGTCTACATAGCCAGTTCCATGGGCCAAGAGTTACATGGTGAGACCCTTATCTCAAAACAAGTAGGGCTTAGAGATCTTCACCTCCTTCCCCCTCAGCAGCTAAGCTCTTCATTCTACAATTCCAAATGCCTCAAGTAGAAGCAAGGGGGCGACATGTTGAGTCTTTGGGTTGGGACTGTCACTCAGGATGGGGCTACACAGATGACCTTATTAAAATGCAGGGTCAGGCCGGGCGGTGGTGGCACACACCTTTAATCCCAGCACTTGGGAGGCAGAGGCAGGCGGATTTCTGAGTTTGAGGCCAGCCTGGTCTACA
>NC_034595.1:85756427-85767300 GCF_900095145.1 Mus pahari
ATACAGAGAAACCCTGTCTCGAAAAAAAAAAAAATGCAGGGTCAGATGAGCTTGAGGGCCTGAGCCAAGGAGGCTGTGAGGCCCACACCTTGCTGATGTCAGCAGACCTTGCAGGGAGGCCCTGGAGAGTCCAAGCACTCTGACTTACTCCCTCTGACTTGTCACAGATTCAAGAAGCAACACTTAAGAGGGGCTCAGGGCAGGGCCGGTGGCAAAGCTGGGGGCTGATGCCCACCATGCGGTACGCATGGCCAAACTACAGGGTTCCTGGTGGACCACAGCAGAACAGGGATGGCTTTCCTTGGCAAGTGCTTGAGGGCTGGGGATGGCTCAGTGGTTAATTATGATACAAATGTTAGAACAGGAGCTGGGGTCCTCAGAAGCCACACAAGGACCACGTGGACACCTTTAGTTTCAGCCCCTGGAGGCAAGCACAGGGAGGACCCCAGAGGAAGCTGGCTAGCAGCTCTAGCCAGAGCGAGTTAGTGACTCTTCCTCGATAAGGCGAAGGGACTGAGGATAATTCTGGGCCTCAACTTCAGGCTTTCAGGTACACGTATGTGCAAGTGCATACACAGACATACACAGACACACACAGAGATTAAAAACAGTCAGGAGAGGACCAGAGGAGCACTCCCCACAGCCCCAGTCAGCCAGGCCCTCAGGTATAAGATCCTTAACCATGAGTGAACCTGGCTCCCATCCTTCCCCAAGTTCATCCTGAAGAAAGCTTAACTAGTTCACCTCTGGGGCAACCTGGGTTATGTCTCCCTTAGCTCCTGAGTATAATGGAATCCAAATCCTTTATTTCTTTGAAGCAGGCTTTTACAATACAGTTGGCCTCAAACTCACCGTGGGACTTGGGCTTGCCGTCCTCCTCAGCACTGGGTCACAGGCAGCAATCAGACGACAGCTGTTCTGGGTGGCATGGGGCAAGGGGGTGACAGGGTAAAGGATAGCCCCTCCCCACAGCTCTGGGCAACAGCAACTCTTCTTGCTCACTTTTAGGCTCTTTCAGAAGGACTGCCCCCTGGAGGGACATGGAGCAGCCATTTGGAGGATGTCAACCAAGAGGGTTCCTGGCCAGTCACAACACGCTCAGCCCATCCTTCCTGTAGATACCAAACTCTAGAATGGCAAACATCGCTTTATGACATGTAATAAATCAGAAATCCTAGGACATCGGCCCACTTTAGGACAGGCAGACAAGACAACTGGTAATTACTGCAGTGAAGACCACACCAGCGACAGCGCCATGGGCAAAAGAGACACTCTTTGGGGGAGGTGGGGAACCCTGCTTATGGTAGTTAAGTATGGTGTGCCTTCAAACCTTAATGGCCAAGATTCAGATGCCTATCTGGACAGGCAACAAGGATAGAAGGCGAGATGCCAAGAGCAGAATTCTCTAGAAACTCGAGCTGAGATCAACTGTAATAAGGGCAAGATGGGAGAGCACGGGCTAACAGAGGCCGTTGGCTGGTTTTCAGATGAAAAGAGACAAAGCCCCACACAGGAGTGCAGGGGTGGCAGTGGGACTGGGGTGGAAGGGCCCGTCTTGGAGGCTGGCTAAGCACCCACAGTAGGGGAACACTAACAGGGCATCGGTCACTACGAAGCCAAAGTAGACTCTAGAAAGCGGGAGAGGGCAGTGATGTGAAGAGAACTTGCTCTCCAGATTCCCCTCCTCAGGCAGGCAGTCACCCCTAGGCCCACTCCGGCTGGGGGCTTGGGAAGGGAGATTTCGCAGAAGAAAGGATGGCTTTGGCTTAGATGCTGGAGAATGGGTGTGGGGAAGGTGGATGAGGGTGGATGTGTAAAACAGCTGGAGCTCCTGGGTGTGCACCTCTCTAACCCTGTGCCTGGTCCCTGCCCGGTGCCATGAGTGGTGCCACCATCCGACCTGGGTCTGAGACGAGCTGAAAACAAACTGGCCGTCACCGCAGCCCCACCTTAAGCATCTACCTAGCTGTGTCCTCCAGGGATGTTAAAAAGGCAGGAAACTAGTTTTATCAGTAAGAAAATGTTTATTCTTTTGAACCCCACGGGGGAAAAAAAAGAATGCAGCCAAGACCAAGTTTAACGAAAACAGTGTCCCAAAGGCAGCAGAATGGGGGAAACCTCATCAACATAGTGACAATTCTGAGTAACACTTTCATGGTGACGCTTACACAAGATGATTCAAAATGCAAATGGCGACAACATGCACACCTGGCTAAAGCTAGAAGTTTGTTTTACTCCAAAATAAGATCTGTGATTGAATGACTCTCTGTAATACTTCTAACTTTACTGACTGGTTTGTTCTACCTAATTTTTCTTTAAATGAGATGCACATGCCAATCAACAGGAAATTTTAAGATCCATGTCCTTCCAGAACACACAGCATGGAAGCAAAGCCAATCGATTTGGCTTCTCAATTTCCCCAGCTTTCAAACGGGAGCTCTGCTTTGCCCGCCCTCTCTCCCCTGCCCTCCGGCTCCATGATTCTTAACACACTCTCCAAGGTCTGTGCAGACACTTCCTACCAACCTATAATACACAGCTGAACCAGTATCTCTGTGCAGAGTTTAAGTCTTCAAAACAACAACCACCACTCCTCCTTGGCACAAGAGCTGAGGAACTGTCAGACATCTGTAAACCATCAAACGCGAGATGAGGAGGGTGAAGAAAGCAAATGGCAGTGGCAGCCGCTCCTACACCACGGCTTCCATCGATCAGCCATCATTTGGCCTCACACACCCAGCAGGCTGCTTCCCATGGAAAAAACTCAAGTGGTGGTGTGGTGACCAGCAGCCCAACCACCTACAACAGGATCAGCAGTGAACTTGACAAACAGAAGACAGATGACAGGGGACGGGCGGGTGGGGTGGGGGAAGATGGTTGGAAATGAAGGAGTTTCCTCTTGAAATGTCATTCTCACGGTAATGCAAAGACTGCTCTGGGTGTGCTCTAGAGCTAACAGCGATGGAAGTGTCAATACTCCAAACACACGGTCACACGCTTGCAAGCCAGCCTCACCCTTAAGTCTCAGCTTAAGTGACACTCTCTCAATCTGTCTGTCCTTGGAGGGGCGATCACTCTTTGCTCTGTAATGGAAATAATCATTCATCTTTAATGCAGCTATGGAATCAGAGCTGTGTGGGGCTGTTTAGCGTCTCATGCTAGGAACTAAGCTTTTGTTGTCGTCGGTGAATACAACGTGCACTTTTCTTGCTTATTTAAGAACAAAATAGAGTTGAAAAGAAAAAAAAAACTCTGCTTTTTTTTTCTTCAAGAGGAAACTATGTAAAAATACATAAAAAGGCAAAATTGGCTACTTGAAATCCAAGAATGGTTTTAATGTGTTGGCCAAGAAAAATAAACTGCAAAGTCCTATGAGGTCTTCTAAAAACTTCCAAGAACAACTGATGGGCGTTCTAATCAGATTGGATGTTATTTCCCCCCTTTAAAAATGACAACATATACGGTCCCACAAAACACAATATCAACTTTTTTATCTTGACTGCCAGAGACGCTGCTTCTCGAAGCCTTCTGGTTCCAAATGCTGGGCAAACACACAGTTGGCCATCATTTCTTCAGGGGTTGGTAGACAGAGGCATTAGGGTCAAGTCCAGAAGGGCTGGTCTCCACAAACTTGGAAGAGTAGTGGGGGGACACGGGGCTCAGGGGACTGGTGGCAGCACTGTATGTTATGCTGGGCATGACAGCCATGACTTCAGCTATCTTCTGTTTTAGGTCCTTGATTTCCTGGTCTTTCTGAAGGATTTGCCCTGAAAGATCAAAGACCTAGCATTAGTGAGGGGGGAGAGCTCCGTGATTCCCAGGCCAGCCCTGCTCAGTACTTGGGAAGAACAAGCAAACTTCCTGCTAAGTACCCAACATCAGGGCACTTTTAGACACTGGGGTCCATCTGTTACTCTTTGTCATTTTTCCTTTCTACCTATGGAAGATACTGACCTGCTCTGAGCTTGTGGGGCTACAACAAAGTGGCGGTGACCCAGCAGCCTGAGGGGTGGGGTTTTACAGCTCTACTTCCTGAGCTGTGAGTCCCTTCTGGAAGACTGGGCTCTAAGTGTTAAAACCAAGGAACATATAACTAGGACCTTCAATCGGTCACAGTCGGTTCTCCAACAGAAAACAGATGACTTTCTGGGACTTGTGCCCAGCTTGCTAGCACAATGCCCTCTGACCTCTGCCCAGAAGTCAACTGACTACTTCAGCACAAGCCAACTCAGCCCTTCACGCCCATGTCCCTGTCTGAAGCTGAAGTTTCCTGATCAATCTCAACGTGCCTGTTCTAGGTTCTCAACACTCCCCAAGTTTTCTCTTTTGTTCCATATTTCTATAATTATAACAGCAACTAAGGCCCAGTGTGGCACAACAGTTCTCGGTGCTTAGATAGCAACCTCTCCTCCCTCACAAGCAGAAGAGATGAGTATTATCACCACCCACTTTACAATGAAAGGATGGGGCACAAGAAGCCATATCATGGGCACGGACTCCATGCAGTCTGGCCACAGCACCCACACTCCCCATAGCACTCCTCCACTTCCTTGGGCGATGGACCCATCACCCACGGCTGGATCACAGGCCCTGTGAGGGCAGACTGTGCTCCTAACTCCCATTGCTAACCCCGCATGCAGCCCAGGGAAGAGGCTTCAGAGAGCATGCCCATCCGTTACTAAGACAGAGCAGGACTGAAGCCAGGAGCACCTTGTTCCAATCCATGAGGTCTCCCCCATGCTCTGCGCCTATGTGACCTCCAAGGGAAAGGGAGAGGCTGTGTGTGCACAGCTCTCACTGGGCAGACAACAGTGTCTGTGATGAGGGAAGGCTGGGTGGCATGCCTCACAGGGTGCAGTGCAGATGAAGAATCATTGTGTAATCAGGATGAGTAACAGCACAGAAGGAACAGGTGTGGACTTAAATTATGAAGTTGGACCGGATCTGGAAGGAGAGAGTGAAAAAGCAGGAGCCACGAGCAGGGAAAAGAGCCACACTCTCACTTCCTCAGGGTCCCAAAGTTTCAGGCAAGCACCGGCCATGTTCTCTTTGACCACAATGTGCTTCAGATGAGTTAAGTACTCAGCAGCACTGATACATCAGCCACTCTTCCCCATCAGACATCAGTTTGTTTTCCTTCACTAGTAACAAGAGAACCCCTCAAGAGCCTCGCTCGCTCGGCGTGGACCTTTCTGTCTTTCCAAGCACTTATGAGCTACGAGTGAACCCCAGCCATGCCAGAGAGCCCAACACCCTGGCCCTGAGAGCAGGTGCTGTCTCCATGCTGGGGAGCTGGAGCTTCCCCCAGTGCACAGATCCAGCAGAGGGCTAGTTAAGCAGAGGTGTTATTCCTCACTGCTAAGCCAGACAGGAAAAAGGGCCAGTGGGGGGGAGAGGGGTGGAAACCTTTTCAAGGACCAGTCCCTGAGCCCACAGACACGGCAGCCTCTGTTCAGTCATCTGCCCCCCACCCCCAGCCTCTTAGGTGGCTTTTACCAACTCCTTAGCTTCTCTATTTTCTAAACATCTCCAGGCAAGGCTGAAGTTCCCAGTGACTGATGGCTACGCCTTACCTGGGTGTCTGAGGAGTACCTACCAATCAGTCACGCCCCAGACCTGCTTTGCTCTTCTGCCTTGGTTCCAGAACCCTGATCCCAGCTCTTCTACATACATCATCCTCCCGTCACAGGAGACAACACCAGTTTCTGAACGGGCCTCTGCCTCTGCTCCACTCTCCTTGTCTCTCATGCGGCCTCTGGAAGAGCCACTCTCCCTGGAGACCTGGGACCACTCTCCTTCAGTATGCTACATTCAAAGCCCCTTTAACTTCCCCCTCTTTTCTGTTAGCCAAGCCTGGGACTACCAGATTACTCCTGGACAAGCCCAGTGCTCCCCCCAACCTGAGCTGCACCCCCAGTCTGGGATGCTCCCTCATGAGCTGTGCTCCTTCTCAGCATCCGCTCTCAGGCGTCATCCCACAAGCTCCTGCCTGCACCACAGGCTCTCCAGTCTCCCATCTCCGCCACCCTTTCTTCCTGGCCTGCCTTAGTGCAGTTATTCTATATAATAACTATATATAAAATATAGCCAGCCTCCACAGGGTGCACAGCACATCACAGCGCCAGCGCACCCCTGCCTTCTGTAGTAAGCACAGTGGGGCCTGCGGTGAACCCTGCGTGCAGTAGAAATTTCACAATGGTAACACATTGTGATGAATGGTAACACAGAGGAGAATGCAAATATTTTCTATAAGTCAGAATGTAAATAAATATGATAAATGTAAGACAATGACGCTTTTCTCGTTATTTGAAAATAGTTATTTTCATAAAATGCCATTAATGTTAGTATGTAATATTTTACCTCACTTTAAATGGATTACCAGATTTCATTTACAGTTAGGTAGACACAACCATACAATCTATATGAACTAAGTTCTCCACGTGCTCAGTAATCTGAAGCATGTTCTCATCTTAAAATGCCCCTGCAGCATCAACTGATTTGACTCCAAATCTCAACACTACTCAGGCACCGAACAGCGTAAGGAAAACTCTGAGGTGCCATCTGGTTCAGAGCTCTAAGGGGAGGTCCGTTCTGCCTATCACTGTGACCTCTAGGTCCTGCCAGCCCATGTGGGCCCATGCTTTCCTACCCTGGGCAATCTCCAGCTGCCTCTTTGCATCACCAAGTGCAGAGAACAGGTCCAGCTTGATCCTTGTCTCTGCACTGAGGCTGTTCTCTAGGTGTTGCGTTTTGTCTTGCATGGCGGAGAGGGCCGACATCAACACCTCGGTGTCTTTCTCGTTTTCCTTGTACTTCCGAAGCTCCTGTCAACAGTGTTCAGACAGTGATGTTACAGGGCAGTTTTGGCATCAATGTCTATAAAGTGGCTTGAACTCACCGAGTAAACTCCAGTCCTGACCTGGCCATTAGGGCAGAGAGTCCTGATACCGTGTGTGTTCACACTTCCTGATACCGTGTGTGTTCACACTTCACTCTTAGGAATGTACACGCAATGCCCTGCAAGACACAGATCCTCAAAGGTACCCAGGGGCGGTATGGAGCACCTGGCTGGAAAACAGTGGTACCTGCTTCTAGGTCTCTCTTATTCAGAGCAGAGACACCGCTTTTCTTAGCTACTTGCAAGTCATGCCTTATGCTGTAGTCACATTTGTAAAAATATGCCCTAAAAATTATAAAAATGTTTGTTATTTTGATAAGGCAAACTGTAGGAAAGCCCATTTATAATAATTGTTAATATAGTAAGTACTGAACTTGTTTCTTTCTTTCTTTTTCTTTTATTTTTTGCCTTTAAAAACATGGTTGCACAATGTAAACAAGGCTGGCCTGCAACTCACTGTGTAGCTCTCAATGGCCTTGAGTTCACAGAGATCTGCCGGCCTCAACCTTTAAGTGCTGAAGTGAAAGGCATATGCAACCATGCCTGGCATACACTGTTTTTAAAGACAGAAATCCAAACGTATTTCAGAGAATTAAAAATTACACAAAAACTGAAAATTATCCATAGTCCTTTAAAATAATGAAGTGTTTTTAAAAACTAAAACTTAGATCATTTCAACTATTCAGGTTCCCAAGTGCTAGGTTATAGGCAGGTTTCACCACACCAGGCTGAAAACAGACCTTCTGATGGCTTGATGATATTCCTGTTCTTGTGCATATTGTACTTTAAGTAACTATCTGCCACATTAATAAGACTGTTTCTAGCTGCTGGCAGTGGCTGCAGTGCACGCCTCTAAACCCAGCACTGGAGAGGTATAGGTAGGCGGATTTCTGAGTTTGAAGGCCAGCCAGGTCTACAGAGTGAGTTCTAGGACAGGCAGGGTTATACAGAGAAATCTGTCTCAAAAAAAGACTGTTTTCTTCTTTATTTTACATTCCTAGACCACTATTCTGAACATGGCATCAGTTGCTGCTGAGGTCTTGTCTCTTGGCTGGCTTCCTAAAGAGCACTCCAGAAGCATGTCTTTTCTTTGAAGCTGTATTCCCAGTAGAGGAATATTTTACAGCATTTCCACTTAGATTATCTTTTAAAATCTTATGGAAGGGCATGGTGGCCCACACCTATAATCTCGCATATGCTAGGCAGAAGCAAAAAGACTGGCATGAGTTAGAGGCCAGCTTGGGTCATATAACAAGACCCTATGTCAAAGCAAAACAAAAATTCTTTGCCAATTTCATAGGAGAAATGATTGAAATTTTTATATCCATGTCATTTCTTGGCAATAAGAGTACACTTAAAATTTTTTACATTAATTTTAATTTTTAAAAATATTTGAGGAGGCTAGAGAGATATGGCTCAGGGGTTAAGAGCAACCCATGGTGGCTCACAACCATCGATAATGGGATCCCAAGCCCTCTTCTGGTATGTCTGCAGATAGCAACAGTGTACTCATATAAAATTTTTTTAAAAAAAAGTAATTTTACTTAAATGTATGTGTGTCTGAGTGTCTGTGTGTGCACCATGTGCTTGCAGGAGCATGTGGGGGTGCGAAGAGGGGTCAGAGTGTCTAGAACTAGAGTTACAGGCAGGTATGAGACACCATATGAGAGCTGAAAATCAAGCCTGGGTCTTCCAAAGGAGCATGAGCACTCTAACCACTGAGCCATCTCTCCAGCCACTATTTTGATGGTGTGTGCTGTTATGACTCTGGGGGTTCAGAGGACCTGAAAGTTGGTTTTCTTAATGACCAGGTCGGTAACTGAGGTCATCAGGCTTGTCAGTGAGCATCCCTCCCTGATGATCCACATTTAGCACTTGTTTCTCTTCTGTAAATGATCTGTTTGTATACTGTATATTGTTTGTATACTGTATATTGTTTTCTGTGTATGTTACTTTTACCAGCTACTTATATCCTAAAAGTGCTATTTTTGATACTCACTGATACCTATATATTTTTTTGTCTGTTTTAGACAGAGTCTCACTCTGTAGTCCTGGCTGTCATGGAACTCAGAGATCCCCGCCTCTGCCTCCCCAGTGCTGAGATCCGAGGTGTACACAATCACCATTCAGTGAGTATCTTTCTCTCTCTCTTTTTAAATTTTTATATTTCTATTTTTATTGTGTAAACGTTTTGCCTGCATGTGTGTGTATCTGTTTACCATGTGTGAGCCTGGTCCCTGTGGAGGTTAGAAGAGGGGCCCGACATTCTGGAATAGGACACATCTGTGGGCCACCGTGTGGGTGCTGAAACTTGAACCCAGTCCCCTGTCAGAGCAGTCAGTGCTCTTGACTGTTGAGCTGTCTCTGCTGCCCAGCAGCCCCCACCCCAAGTACCTCTACTTTATTTACTGTTTGGTTGTTATCTGTTTGTGTACTGATTTTATGCTTAGAAGTCTTCTTGTACCTCACAATCAAATAAGACACTTTATTCCCCCTATCTTTGCTTTTTCTACATTTCCATTCCATGTTGCTAAAGCTCTACTTTTATTTCCCCGACTTGTCCAGGTATTCCAGAACCTTTGACTGGCTCATCTGTCCCTTTCCTGCTGATGTCTGAAACCACCTCTACATCAACACTTGTGGCTTGAGTTAGAACCTGGCTGTGTCAAGCAGGACAAGATTAAGTCCCCTTCCCTCATAGATAATGCAACTTAGAGGCCTGATATAAAGGCACTGCTCCACCCTGGGGCACACAACACTGGCACGCCGCAGGTGCCCTTGTGATGGACCATCCGCCCCACCTTCTCTCCTCACCTGAACCTTCAGTTCCAGTTCCCTGATCTGCTCCTCCTTCACCTTCATGTCCATTGTGAGCTTCTTGCCCTCAGCTTCTAGCTCTCTGATCCGACTCCGTAACGTTTCCGTGCACTCTCCCCTTTTGAAAAAAGTCAGCAAATAAGGTTTACAGTTCTCCTTCTATTGTAGGAGATTGGTTTGAAGACCACTATGGAAACAGAATCTGCATATGCACAAATTCCTCAGATAAAACAGCAGCTTTTACATAGACTTTACATAGAGCCATCCCTATATCACTAAGAGGCAGGAAGTGCTGCCATGCTATGTGTGGTTTAGGGACTGGTCACAAGAAAGTGTCTGTGTATGCTCAGCAGTTATAATTTAGGTTTTCAATTTTTTTTTTGTTTTGTTTTTGTTTTTTCCATTTTAGTTTTCAAGACAGAGTTTCTGTAGTCCTGGCTGTCCTGAAACTTGCTCTGTAGATGCGGCTGGCCTCAACTCAGAGATCCATCTGCCTCTGTCTACCAAGCGCTGGGATTAAAGGTATGCACTACTACCATTCAGCTTCATTTAGATTTTTCTGAGACAGACGTTTAATATGTAGCACAGGCTGTCCTTTGATCTTGCAATCTTCCTGTCTCAGCCTCTTATTAGTCATAGCTTACCACATCCAGCGTTCAAATACTTTCTGTAGTTGGTTCCATCTACAGAGCTGACACACAGGCCGAGTGTGCTTGCTGTAGGTCGGACACACTTTCCTTGTATTCTAGGGCCTGCCTGATAATAACATTTGTCTCTTTATGCTTCTCATTATTCCTTGAAAATTTCAACAATGATCTAAAATAGTCTGTTTGTTTTGAGACAAGGTCTCTTTATGTAACCCTAGGTGACCACGAATTCTCTATTCGGACCAGGCTGGTCTTAAATTTACAGAGATCCACCTGCATCTGCCACCTGAGTGCTGGGATTAAAGGCATGGCCACCATGCCCAGCTATTTTTAAATTTGCATTTTGTCTGTGTGCTATAGAGGCTAGTGATCACCCTCAGGTACTTTCCTCAAGGGCTACCACTTTGTTTTCTGAGACAGCATCTCTGGGAAGCTACTGAGTTCCAGGAATCGACTAGTTCTGAGCTCCCCAGGGCTGGGATTACAAACGATTTATTTATTTATTTATTAT
>NC_034595.1:85768175-85781612 GCF_900095145.1 Mus pahari
AAAAAAAAAATATTTTAAAGACCCTTAAGACCACCCCCATCTGTGTTGGAAGCACTGATAGCTTTGTAAGGACTGACTGCAGAGGGAGATCCCAAAGCCCTTAGTGGCCACGAAGAAAGTGAGAGGAAGCCGGGCAAGGTGGCGCGCGCCTTTAATCCCAGCCCTCGGGAGACAGAGGCAGGCGGATTTCTGAGTTTGAGGCCAGCCTGGTATACAGAGTGAGTTCCAGGACAGCCAGGGCTATACAGAGAAACCCTGTCTCGAAAAACAAACAAACAAAAAAAAAAAAAGAGAGAAAAAAGAAAGTGAGAGGAAGCTCAGGTGTATGGTGGAGTACAGTGATCCCTTCTTCTGCTCTATGGATGAGGTCACTGAGAGACGAATGTTGGAAGGCAGTATGAGCTGGCTCCGGAGGAGCTGAAACAACAAATCAATAACCCAGGAAAGCAAACCACCCACACAAACTGTTCTGTCCCATCCCACCCAAACATCAAATCGCCACAACTATGTTGGGACAAGGAAAGCCAACTGTGACCAAATACTCTAGTGACATACCTAGATGCAGCAGCAAAGGCAACAGCCCGTGCAGCTGTGGCTTCTTCTAACTTCTTCCTTTTTTTCTCCTCCATTAGCTGCTTTTCTACAAAGCTTCGGGCTTCCTGCTCAGCTTTCAGCTTCTTCTCCAGCTGGCTGATATTCTGCTTGTCTTTTTGCTTCATTTGCACGGCATTGTGTAACCTATATGGAAATAGTTGTGACAAAGAGTCTTCTCATTAGACAGTCACTATAAGCCCTGAGAAACAGTCTCCATGCACCCTTTCTGTGAGGCGGGTGTGTATGGGAGGTTCGAATAGCCAAGTATCAGAGAAAACACATGGTCATTACTAATTACTACTTAACGGTTCCTAAATACTAATTTAAGTCACCTGCTTGATGTAACTCAGAGTCAGCCCTGCCCTCTGTTCTGTTAAGTGATGCAGAGCAGGCAGGCAGAAGCCATGGGTCAGAAAGGTAAGGAAGAGGGTAGAAGGTGACTATAGAGTTAATTCTGAACACTGAAAAACAAAAACAAAAACAAAAACTAAAAAAAGAACCCAAAAAAGAACAATATACCAAAGACCCACTGATTAGACCGGTCCTATTGAATCTGAAGTTGGTGGGAGGGAAGGTCTGTCCCTCTCTTTTTCAGTTGTTTTCTTAGGCAAGGTCTCACTACGTAGCCTAGGGTGTCCTTAAACTAATGGCAATTCCCTTGGCTTAGCCTCTGCCACACTAGGCTTCTGAATGACAGCCATGCTGCAGCCTGTTCTCCTCTCACAGCCTTAAGTTCTCTACAGCTTCACACAGCAAGGTGAAGGGAGCCAGCCATCAGACTGTCTCCCAGAGGCCAACACTATCAACTGCACAAGCTGCTCAGACATGGCCAGTTTTCTTGCATGGTGGACTCTAGCAGACAGTTAATTCCTGGAACTATATAAGTGAGAATCTTCTTTGTGGGGAAGCCTGTGAGAGGCATCACTGCCACAGACATACACAACTTAGAGACTAAAAAGGCAACCTTACCTTAGTCAGCAACTAACTCCAGAGTGAATTAAAGAAACTTTAAGGAATTCACACAGAAGAGCCAGCTTCTGCCTGTCTCTTCAAATGAAACCAAAGCTCAACATCATTTTTTAGTTCTGAGATTCAAAGTAAATATATATATGGTCTAATTCTCAGGAAAAGATCACAATTTTCAAAGAGTGGCAAAACTCCTTATCATTGTCACTTATCACAAAAGCTTAGTAAATAATATTATAGTTAAACTACATTATTAAACGAAGCAAGTGTAGATTTGATGGGAACACAGAAAATCAAACATCAATGAATAGGAAGGTTGGGCCATGTCTCCTGGTCAGCCTGAGACTGTCTGTCCTCCCCTGGTACCAGGAGGCACTGCTCAAGGCCCATAAGATGCACGTACTTGTTCTGCAGCAGCTCGTTCTCCTGCCGGAGCTGGCCCATTTCTGAGCGGATGCCTCGTTCTGTGCTTGAGAGGGAGCTGATCTGACTGCGCAGCTCTTGCTCCACTTGCCGGCTGGCTTGCAGGTCAGCCTTTAGCTTTTTAATGTCTTGTTCCAGCCTAGGAAAGGGAGAAAGGCAGCATTTTCATCTGAGAGACGCCTTAGGGATTGGCAATGGTCCCCCCAACTGGACAACCTGTGATGTGTTTAATTCTATGGTGTGACTGCCTTCACAGGAGGGCTAGCTTTTGATTGTCCCCAATGCCTACCTGCGTAGTGGATAAAGGAGCAGAGAAGCAGAAGAGCTAAACGTTCAAGTCTCTTCCCCACTGCAGACTTCCTTAGCGATAAAGCCTCAAGGCAGCCAACTCAGCCCAGCCAGAGACGTTCCTGTCTGACGCTCTCCTAGATCAGACTGCACTGTCCCCCATCGTGGGCTACAAGATCTCCATCCATTTCCAGAAACTGCTTGCTAAGAAACATTTACACTTTTGGTATGGCACAAGAGCTCATCAAGGCTCAAGAAAAGGGACATTCAGAAAACTGTAAGATAAAACCTACCTTACTGTGCCATTCCTTACTGCTTGCTCCATCTAGCCCATAATAACACCAGGTTAAGAGATGTGCACTAGGGGTTCTAAATATAAGCAAGCAGTAAAAGGAACTAAAGGGCAAAATCAAAACTCTTCTTCACAGGAAGGCTCTATAATTTCAACAGGGGCCAAAGACTGGATGACTAAAATAATTAGATAGTAACACAAGAAAGGCTACAATTAAACACATACTAGGAAGAATAATAGCAGCAGCCACTCCTCAGTGACTGGACAAACTGCTCCTGATAGGTCGTAGCAATGTGAACTAATTTAATCAGCAGATCTAAGGGCCAACTGCAATGATTATTCCCATTTTTCCCAGATGAAGAAACAAGAGTAAGATAAGAAAATTTTGCAGCCCACAATCCCCAGGCAGGATCCATCCTCCTCCTCAGGCCACCCCCAACACAGCAATCTGGGAAGGCTATGCAGAGGATGGGAAGCAGGGAAGGAGTGCTCCAAATGGAGCTGGCATACTTTAAAACCTCAGAGGCAGAGCAGCCATGGTGCTTGGACAAGTCCTCAGTATGGTGCCTGAGAAAGACTGCACCAGAACCTGTAGGAGAGTCAGCTGGACCTTGACAGCAGAGCTCAAGAGCAGGCCCAGGACGTACACTACAGTAAAGCTCTGAGAAGACAGTTGTTCTACAAGACACAAATGGCCAGATGAGCAAACATCAGTGTTTGAGTTCTGTGTGCAGAAACCCACCCCACCCCGGGTGTGAAGGACATGCCAGGGCTTGCTCATGCTGAGCCATACTTAACCTCTCAACTACCACCCCGATCTGAGAAATCTCCTCAGTGCCTCTAGTCCAGTATACTGACAGAGGCATGGCTTCTGGAGCCCAATGGGATCCTTCTTTGGAACTGTCAGATCCACGGACTAAAGCTCATAATATGTTTTATTATGTACAAAGTCCTCAGGCCTACTGCAGAAATCAATACTCACTCAGGAATGTTCCCTGGCCTCTTACAGAAAGCTGAACAGTTTCTTCCCCTAACTACCATGAGACAACTTTAAAACAACTCTCAAGCCCCCAGTCATGCTGCAGGCGCTATCACCAGTGTTCCCTTCCTCGTGAGAGCACAGCCTAGAGACCAAGTTCCAGTGGCACTGCTTGGTCTCCTGCCAGGGCTCACTCCCTAGGGAAGAGTCACAGGTCCACATCACACCACAGTCCCTATCACCAAGGTCATTTCAGTTCAGTGTACTCGCAGATAGCATTTAGATCCTAGCTATGCTATCCTTCATTCACCTGAAGTAACCCAAGGGCTGTGTAGGGTTCATCCCATTAACAAGTGCATGCTCATGTTCACACCTCTCGTGAGGCCAGCCTCTCAGAGGAAGAAGTGCATATTTAGTGAAAGGGCAGGCTCCTTCGTGAGGACAGAGATATGCAGTCTGTACAGGGCTCCTAAGCCTCTAGGGTCAACTCTGCACCTATCTTTGCAGTTTCCTCGTCTGCAGCTCACCATCTCTAAGGTTCCTCCCACATGCTCTAGGATTTCGAGGCCTGACACACTTAGAAATGGCTGCTGATTTACTTCTGACCAGCAGCTTAATTAAGTTGTACCAGATGCAGACACAGGAATCTGGTTCCACAGCACAGCTAACTGCCACTGAAGAAAAAAAGCCCCTTCTTTAGATGCTACATTTTAGTAATTTTGTACTTATCACTTTCTTTCATTTTAAAAGTCTTCTGTTTTGTTTTTGTTGGTGGTGGTCTTGGTTTTGTTTTTTTGAGACAGGATCTCTCTGTGTAGCCCTGGCTGTCCTGGAACTCCCTCTGTAGATCAGATTGGCCTAGAACTCAAGAGTTCTGCCTCCCTCTGACTCCTCAGTGCTGGGATTAAAGGCGTACACCACTACAGCCTGGCTTCCAGTCTTTCATTTTAAGTGACATGTTTCTCTGACACAGTGACCATACTGGCTGGGCCTTCAGTGTATGCACTGAACCCCAGCAGTCAGGAGACACAGTAGGGGAGACTGAGTTTCAGGCCGGTCTGCTTTAAACTTTTGGGACGTCTTGAAATTTGCAATAATCTAAAGAGTTTTGAGAACAAGGGATACAAACATAATTTTGGTAAAACACAGAACACAATGCTTTAAAAAGTTTGTTTCCACTTATCTATCTAGTGTGTAGGTTTGCATGTGTGCATGCATGTGAAGGTCAGAGGACAAGTCTTAAGCGTATGCGCTCTCCTTCCACAGTGTGAGTGAGATCCATTACTTCAAGTCACCGGGCTTGGCAGCAAGTGCCTTTTCTCTCTGAGTCATCTCCCTGGTCTCCCACAACACTTTTTAGAAGTGGAATTCAATGAGAATATTGTCAAAGCCAAACCAGCAGTACTATACAACAAAAAGAAGGAAGTTACAACAATATGTTTCCTTTGTTAAGAAAAGTGTACATCTAAGATCTATATACTCTAGTGTGTACGTGCTCAGAAGTACACATCTAAGATCTGTATACTCTAGTGTGGATATATCATATTGTAGTAGGAAACTGCCTGAATCCAGAGCTTCCTGCATACTAGACTCTCCCACTGAGCAACATTTCTTGCCCAGGAAACCATTTCATCACCCACCCACCCCCGCCCCAACCTACCCTGAGACAAGGTCTTACTATGAAGCACTGTAGAGTAGCTGGCCTCAGAGATCCACCTGCTTCTGCCTCCAGAGAAACGGTTTGTTTTGAAAATACAAAACAATTTACTCTCATAAAAAAAATAGGACTAAAATGCTTCAGTCTTTTTCTAACTACTGTCATTAGCTCCACCAACTCTTAACTACTGCTTTCCAAAGTATGACAGTTAAGATCAGTGTCCCTGCCTGAGAAACCCTGGGCTCCAGGATCACTACCTAATGACATTAGTTGAGTATGCGAAGAGAAATTCTCAGTAACCTCAGAAATGTATAATCTAAGCATTTCAAATACTGACAAAAGAAACTTCTACTAGCTAAAGACTGTCTGAGCTATGCAGCAAAACCTTGACTTAAAAGCACAAATTAAAATGCAGTGAGGAATCTCCACAGCTGCTCCAGGCAGTGAGGAATTTCCACAGGCTGCTCCAGAAAACTGTAGCTCTGAAGGCTACTCCACAGTTCAAATCTTGACTGAAACAGGTGGTAAAATGACTTATAATCTCTCACTGGGTTTAACTTTTTACTATAAAAATGAAATGCAACCGGGCGTGGAGGCGCACGCCTTTGGTCCCAGCACTCGGGAGGCAGAGGCAGGCAGATTTCTGAGTTTGAGGCCAGCCTGGTCTACAGAGTGAGTTCCAGGACAGCTAGAGCTACACAGAGAAACCATTTAACAAAAAAATTCAAAATGCAAACAACACACACACCTCTCATTTAGGCTGAATCAAATCATACTCAGGTTGTATCTGATAGACTTCTTTCCTATGAGCTTTTTTTCCCACTTTCCATACACGTAACTACGTTTATCATGGGGGGGGGTAACACATATACATCCTGAATATCAGATGCTCCTTCACCTACTCAGACACTTTCCTTAAACTATTGCACAGTACTCCACTGTATGGTGCTAACAAGATGGCTCAGTGGATGAAGGTGCATTCTATAACCCACACCATGAAAGGAGAGAACCAACTTCCAGAAGTTGCCCTCTACCTTCACATGTCATATGCGCATTCCCTCATATACACACGGTAAATATATAAGGAAATTTTACTGTATACCTTACTTACACAGTCCCTCTTCCCCTTCTTTTTAGATAGGGTCTTATTATGTAATCCTGGCTACACTTGAACTCACAGAGATCCGCCTGCCTCTGTCTCCTGAGTGCTGGGATTAATGATGTGTATCATTATGCCTGGCAACTCCATTTTCTAATTTTATAAGACAGGCTCAATTGTTGTATCTACTTAATAGAATGATGGATGCTGGAAATTTTAGGAGAAATATGTGAATTAGCAAGCTAAACTGAACTGAGAAAGTCAGGTGCTAGGGACATTTAGTAAGCAGATAGGACTACTTGTCTTAATGGTACAATTAACCCCTTGGAGCTGAAGGTCAATACTTCTCTAGGTAAAATACAAATGTATAATTTATTAATGTGAAGAAAGAAGTTCTGATTAAATAGTGTTAAGAGGTTAATGCAGCATCTTCAAATGTATGCATAACACTCTAACTTCCAACAGCTAACTAAACTAGAAAAGTCACAGAGAGAAAACAAGATACAGATACAGGCAATAGTTTACAACCCTCAAAATTAATCCCAGTAGGGATGAAAGGGTGGAGGACAGTACTTCCCTACCATCATGGACTCCATCTCTCAGCGCTAAGCCTGCTCTACCCTGCCAGGGCTTCTGAGGGATGAAGGAACTCTTCCTACAAGTCTATAACCTCATCAACCTTAGCAAGGGAGCAACTGTACTTCCTGCTAGCCCAGCTCCTGCGGGCTGGCTGGTGGGACCAGCACTCTGGGCAGACAGGGCTGGCAGTACGTTCTGTGTACTTCTGTCTAGTTCTAACCAGTTATAGGTCATAATGACCTGACAGCCACCCCAAAGCTCTGAAGCATTCACCTAGCTCTTCAGAGCTGGGACCCACCTACAGAAGCTTTCCCGCAGGTCCCCAGATCAGGCTGCAGGGCACCTAGGAAGTGGATTTGCCAAGCTAAGGACTCTTTTACCTACTCTAGACCTATCTCTTCCCCTAATCTCAGTTATCCCTAATCCTAGCCTGGAAGCCAAGTTGATAACTGTTTAAATTCAAGAGGAAAAGATTTACATTTTAATAAGGGGAATCTCCAAACGGACTGAAGGAACTGAATGCAGATGACAGCCTTAGGCAGGCGATAAGAAAAAAGCACCCAAGTTCTCAAGTGCCAGCCTGCACTTGGAGAGATATTTTAAATATCTGAAGGTAGGGAGACCCAGAATCTAAATGTTTGTATTTCTCTGGTGACTGCCTGGAATCAGACCACAGCAAAGATTTCTCAGAAGTTTAAAGGTTTAATGGTGCTGTGAAGTACCTTGAGCTTTTTTTTTTTTTTTTTTTTTTTTTTTTTTAAATAAAGCCTGCCTGTGAGCAGAGGGGATGCTTAAGGCACGGGGTAGTGAGTTTTGACAAGAAGATCTGTGAGGAACATGCTGATCTTTCTTAATAAGAATTCACCAAGGGAAAACTTGGCTCTGCAGCCATTCTAGGAGTCGTGCACCATCATGTCTCTGTGGGCTGCTGGCTGGACCCCTGGACCTGGGGGTCAGGACTCTTGGCTCTGCAACTTTCCTCTATGTTTCTAGACTATAACCTGCTTCTAGTGGCAAAGGAAAGGGGAGTCTGAAAACCACGTCTAAGTTACATAGACATGCAACTGAGGCAGGTTTCCTAATGAACCCTGCTACTGATCCTGATACCTGCCTGTAACTGTGCTGTGGGAACAGAGAATCCTACCCATTCTTCAAGGCACACTCTAGCACTGTGTATCATAGTGCCTTCTGAAGAAGGCCTTGGGCTCTCACAGTTAATGTGCTCACTGCTTTGTGCTGGGCCTCAGCCATTCTGGTGTTGAATCTGCTTGTGTGCATGTGTCTCAGGGACTGGTAATACAACTGGAAAGAGAGACTATATTCCTAAAGTTTCACGGAATTCTTACACATCGTGGCACTGATTCTCACACAGTGTCCCTACTCAGTACTCAGAATAGAACAGGTCAGGCCAATGTCATAACTCTAGATGCAACAAACACACTCACAACTAGTGGCCTTCAATTCAGCTTTAAGAGATAGGATGAAGCTGGGCGTGGTGGCACAGCCTTTAATCCCAGCACTCGGGAGGCAGAGGCAGGTAGATTTCTGAGTTTGAGGTCAGCCTGGTCTACAAAGTGAGTTCCAGGACAGCCAGGGCTATACAGAGAAACCCTGTCTCGAAAAACCAAAGAAGAGATAGGATAAATGTGTGTGCTTGTGAAGAAGGGAGGCACATATGAAAAAGCCAATTAAGAGCCTCATCAAGAATCTAACTCCATGAGTAGTCCCTGTGTACTTTAACTCAAGAAGATAGGACTTGTTTTAGATAAATGAAAGATCTAACCCCAGAAGAAATACTGATAATCCCCCATACCAACTTCCACTCCCCTGCCCAGTCACCCACACTGACAGCACAGGCAGCATGGGTCAGTCAGGGCAGTATATGCCACGTACCTGACAGATAGCTACATGCTCCTATGTGAGACCTACACTGACTGGAAGCTGTTCTAATACACAGCTCTGCAAATACCAAAGTGAAGCTCTCTTGTGCCTCATTGTAGGGCAATTGCTTACCTGACACAAATGTCCAAAATAAAACAACATCCTGATGAACTGATTACTAGGTGAAACTGTATTACAAAGTATCTTATATATCTGTTCCATCTTCTGTCAAACACTGTGGAGGCTCCAATAGGCATGGCTCCCGCAGAATCGTGTGTTTAAATGTCTGGCCTTTGAGAGTAACACTATTAGGAGAGTGGCCTTGACGAAGGGAGAGTATCACTTTGGAGGTAGGCCTTCAGGTCATATATACTCAAGCTGTACCCAGTGTGGTATTCTGTCTCCTTCTGATGCCTACAGATCAAGATGTAGAACTAACTCTCAGCTCTTCTAGCACCATGTCTGCAAACCACCATGCCTGCAAACCACCATGCCTGCAGCCATGATGATAATGAACTAAAAACCTTTGCAACTTTAAGTCAGTCCCAATCAAATGCTTTCCTGTAAGAGGTGCCTTGGTCATGGTGTCTCTACATAGAAATAAAACCCGAACTAAGACAAACACAAAGGGTGAACACATTAATTTTCCTTAAAGAATATAGAGGGACGCCACACACTAAAATCTTGGTCTGTGGTGTTTGGTTCTTCAGAGGCTTTTACACAGCTGGTCATGGAAGGAAGCACGGTGCTGCTGGCTTTCTCAATTCTTCAAGAAGAAAGCCATGTGTGCCCCAAATTACATCATGTTGGGTATGGTGGTTCACACTTTTAATCCCAGCACTTGGGAAGGAAAGGCAGGTAGATCTCCCTAAATTTGAGACTAGTGTGGTGTACAGAGTAAGTTCCAGGCCAGTCTGGGCTACACTGTAAGAGCCTGTCTCAAAACAAAACAAAAAAAACCACAACAACAAACCACCCCCCCCCCACACACACACCCCTAGCATCATAAAGAAATGTGATTAAACATGAGTGTATATGAAAAGTCTTTTAAAACGGGCTGGCAAGATGTCTCAGTAGATAAACGGGCTTGCTGCCCAGGCTGAAGATTGAGTTTGATTCCTAGAACCCACACTAGCAGAGAACCAATCCATTCAAGTATCCCGATCTTAACAAGTACAGGGGAATATATGCATAATAAAAACTAAAAAGTCTTTATAATGCAGTATCTTTTGATACAGCAACTAGAGATGCACACAGAGATTTATATTAAATCACGCTTTGTGACGAGGGTAAACCATCAGAACCTACCCCGCCCAGGCTCCTTCTATGAGTACCTCCCAGGTCATTTCTATCTGCTGTCAGACATGGGAAAGGTGGGCACAGCATGTGTGGCCTCAGTGCTGCCCAATTTCTAATACGCTGCATGGTGCTCACGTCACAAAGTAGCCCTGCTTAAGTAGAAATCCTGTTCCTATTACCACGATTATATTCTTATACAGTTTGAAAATTCCTTCAATGGTTAAAATAAGCACAATCTGTGAATTAATATAAACAAGACCAACCAAGTAAAACTACAGCAGCCTAAAATATTACAGACAGAGCAGGAAATGAAAATAAATCAGGTCTGCCAAAGTATACTTGCTCATAGTGCCAAACAAATATAAATTAAGTTTGTTTCCAAAGAGACAAACAAAAACCACTAAACTTTTAAAAATAGACTTATGAATCTACTGCTTATTTTTTTCCACTTAGTACTTTCCAAATAATTCAGTAGTCACACTTTCCCCAACCCATTTAATCTAATCTGGCCAGCACCTCTAAGTGTCTGGCTTTTAGAGTCCTCATCCTAAGACCTCACACAATTTTATCTCTCAGCTAGGAAAGATGCCATTTAAAATAACCACTAGTGCATCCCACTGAAAACAGAGCGGCGGTTCTGGCCGGGTCGGCTGATCAGTCTGTAGAGCACTTGCTGTGTAGGGAGCATACCTCTTCCCCAAGATCAGATTTCCTTACACTGACTATTCCTGACACTCAGGCAAAGTGTATTCAAACACATCCTTCATAAGCAAATGCAGACTCTAGGGTGAGTGCTTCCTGGGAGAGAAAGACGGACAGACAGATGGAGCCTGAGTTTTTGCCAGCAGACACAGAGGCAGAGGCTGGTCCTGGGCTGGTGGAAGGACAGGCTCAGCAGGACAGAGAAGGAAGTCAAGGCAGCTTTCTCCCTGTTGTTGCTGAGAGATAGCCTGCAACAAAACCCCTTGGCCCTAGACATAACCGACAGGTGGTGTGAATGGCTGGCTGACAGCAGTCTCCCAGAGGACTCTGCCCTGGTCTTCTCCCTGCATTTTGGAGGTTCCTTTCACCTCCTACATCGCCTCTAGAAAAAGCAGGGACAGATGCTCGACTGTTCATTCCTAGAATCCAGAGTGAAAGGGGTAGCAGTGCAAAGCCTTTTTTTTTTGTTGTTGTTGTTGTTGTTGTTGTTGTTGTTTTTCGAGACAGGGTTTCTCTGTATAGCCCTGGCTGTCCTGGAACTCACTTNGTAGACCAGGCTGGCCTCGAACTCAGAAATCCGCCTGCCTCTGCCTCCCAAGTGCTGGGATTAAAGGCCTGCGCCACCAGACCCGGCTAAAGCCTTTCTTTCTCCTGCTTTTTATTAAATAAAATTGTTATCAACTTTCCCAAAGGAAACAAGGTTCTGTCCTAGGTACTGTCAAGATTTCCTGACCCCAAAGACCCTGAGGAGCTACGATGTGGCTCGTTATTGTGGAACACTTTGCAGAACACCTTGGGTTCCTTAAAATATGCAGAACTAGGTATGGCAGCACATACCTGCGATCCCAGGAATTCAATATCATCCCCAGTTATAGCCTGAGCTATATGAAAACTGACTAAAATTTTAAAAAGCAAAGCCTTGATTATGATCATTATGATTAATTAGGAGATTCCAGTTCAAGTGTCTCCTCTGTGCCAAGGACAGATGCAAGGTCAGTGAGGATAGAGGCACTTAACCATTGCGCCATCTCTCCAGTCCGTTTAAGTATTTCCTATGTACCTGAGAAACACACCAGGCTTCAAACTTGTATTTCCTTCCTAACCACTGCTTCCATATAGAACTTTGTAGAACTCTTAAGACTTTCCTTGGGGGAAAAGTGTTATGTTCAATAAAAGGTCCCACCCCTGAGAAGGCATATGACACTAGATCAACTGCTTGTTTGGCTTCATCTGTGCCTAGTTTCTAAGACAGAAACAGCTCCTGACTGAGTGTCATCTGGCCTCCTCCTGCCAGGCAGGCTGTAGCCCCGGTTCTACTTTTGCTTTGTCCCTAACCCTACAGCTGGAGTTCAGAACCTTCTGCGTTTCTCTGTTGCATCCTGGACCAGGACCTTTCTTTTTTACTCCTAGTGCTAAGAGTCAGCCTCATCTACCATCAACCTACCTCTGCACCTGGCTCCCTAAAAGGAGAAAGAAAAGATGATGCGCTAAAGAGTTATAAAAGGTCTGGAGAGATGGCTCAGCAGTTAAGAGCACTGGCTGTTCTTCCAGAGGTCCTGAGTTCAATTCCCAGCAACCACATGGTGGCTCACGACCATCTGTAATGGGATCTGATGCCCTCTTCTGGTGTGTCTGAAGACAGCTACAGTGTACTCATCTAGGTAAAATAAACAAATTCTTAAAAAAATAAAAGGGAGGGGATTTTTAAAACCGGGACTCATAAAAACAAACAACCCACAACCCACCTCTCAAAGACAGTATAGAGTGCAAGTGAGTTAGAAGACACTTTCCATCACATGGCCCCTGGTCACTGTGGCTTCATTCCTATAGCAAAACCTGGAAGCAATGAGCTATGCTGCAGTAGACAAAGGACCACAGGAAACTGGTCCATCTACCCAGATAGTCGGCCTCAAAAAAAAAAAAAAAAATGTTACCAAGACAAAAAGAATCTGAGACCCACTGACTAAATGAATCGTTGTGACATGCTGAAAGGCAAACCTACAGCCAGTAAGAACAGCACAGCCTCACAGGGCCTGACAGCAAACTCGGAGGTGTAGGACTGAAGACAAACTGCTTGTATGCTGCTTTAGTGGTGGGTGCTGTTATCAATCTGTCTAAGCCTACAGAACAAAGCCACCAAGACTGAATATGTGTCAGCCCTAAGGACAGGGCTACAGCAGTGTCAGCACAGGTTCTCAACTGTAACAGAGGGTGCCGCATGTAAGGGACTCTCAATAGCTCCTGCTCAATGTTTTTGTGAATGTAAAAACTGCTCTAAAATATATGTATTTTAAAGCTTCACAACTACTGACCACAATTATAAATTAGAATTAGCTAATAAGAAGAAAACACAATAAAAATTTCAGGACATGTGTCGTGGCAGTGGGGCAATTTCCTCTGTTTTATTTATCTTTGGGAAGGTGGACAGGTTTCTCTATATAGCTCTTGCTGTCCGGGAACTCACAGAGATATGCCTAACTCTTTCTCCTAATGCTGGGATTAAAGGCGTGCACCACCACTACCTCGATTCTTTTGATTTGAGGGGGGGGGAGGAAGGGAGGGAGGGAGGAGAGGGAGGGAGGAAGAGAGAGAGAGAGAGAGAGAGAGAGAGAGAGAGAGAGAGAGAACGAGAACCGAGAACCCCACTACCCACCCACTGGGTCCCGGGAGCTGGAATT
>NC_034595.1:85782215-85788275 GCF_900095145.1 Mus pahari
AAAAACCAAAAAAAAAAAAAAAAAAAAAAAAAAAAGATAATGTATTTCTCAAACCAAAAGAGGACTTTGGACTAGCCTTGACAAATTCCCCAAGTGTTCCCAAGTTCCCAGACCCCCTTGCCTAGACTCCTTTACTTAGCCATTTCTCCAGTGTAGTTTCCTGGTCTCATACCTAGTGTCTTCTTCACTCTCAGCTCCTTGCTCCCAGGTTACTCTCTTAGCTAACACATATTCATTCACTAAAAACCTTTTTTTATAAAGACACAAAGATAAAGACATTCTGAATTTCATAATCTATTAAAAGGAAAGAACAAGCAAGTGCTGTACCCAGCAGGCCAACACATTTTCTGAATAGGGCCAAAAGGTTGAGTATTTGTGGCTTTGTAGCTAGAGTCTGTCACAGCTACTCAACTCTGCCACAAAAGCAGCCACAGGAACTGTGTAAACAAGTGAGCTGTGCTCCAACAAAATGCATAAGGAGAGCAGCAGTGTGAAGCTGGAGAGGACTCAATGGAGCAGAGTAGACTCTTTCTGTGCAGATCTTGGTTCTGACACCCACCTCAGGTGGCTCACAACTCTAGTTCCAAGGAATCAATGCTCTCCTCACACTTCTCCCTGGACTGTACTCACATATAGAAAATGCATGCGGGAGCCTGCATGCACACACACACAAACAATTAAATAAAAATAACCTTGGCATGGTGGCACACAAATTTAATCTCAGAACTCAAGAAGCAGAGGGAGGTTGATTTGTGGGAATTTGAGGCTAGCTGGGTCTATACTCTTCCAGTTCTTGGCCAACTAGGATGACAAAGTGAGACCTTTTCTCTAATAAATAAATAATATGTAACACATTAAAAAATTAAGTATCAGCACTTGGGAGGCAGAGGCAGGTGGATTTCTGAGTTCGAGGCCAGCCTGGTCTACAGAGTGAGTTCCAGTTCCAGGATAGCCAGGGCCACACAGAGAAACCCTGCCTCAGAAAAAAAATTAAGTATCAGGCCAGGCAGTGGTGTGAGCACCTTTAATCCCATCACTTGGGAGGCAAAGGCAGGTAATTTCTAGGAGTTCAAGGCCAGAGTTATGGGTACCAAGGCTACATAGAGAAATCCAGTCTCAAATAATTTAAGGAAATTAAAGATAAAAATAAAACCTTAAATAAACAAACAAACAGCAACAACAAAAACTGCAGTGTACTTATGTATAATCTTTGGGCCAGAGCAAGCAGGGACTGAGTTGACCAGAGCGATCAGAGGTCCCAAAAACTTCAGTTCCCAACAACCACATGAAGGCTCACAACCATCCATATAGATACACTGTACTCACATACATAAATAAATAAGATGTGTTGTAGACAAGTCTCTAGGGCACTTACTAAGTGATTGATGTGGGAGGGCCCAGCCCATTGTGGGTGGTAGCACCCTGGGTTCTGTAAGAAAGCAGGTGGAGCAAGCTATGGGGAGCAAGCCAGTAAGCAGCACCCCTCCATGGCCTCTGCATCAGCTCCTGGCAGCCTCCAGGTTCCTGCCCTGCTTGAGTTCCTGTCCTGACTTCCTTCAGTGATGAGCAGTGATACAAAAGCAAATAAACTCTCTCTTCCCCAAGTGGCTTTTGCCACAGTGTTTGATCACAGCAGTGATAACCCTAAGACAGAGACAACTGAGTTCAGCTGTTCATCTGAAGATGACTCACTCACTCACTCTACTCAGAAACTAACCCCTTAAACACATCAGTTTTAGACAAACAGCCTTAATGGCACTCAACAAGCATACATAAGTCAAAACCAGACAAGTAAGAGAAAAAGAAATGACAAGGCCTCCTCTAACCATGGTAGATAATTTGCTTAAAAAAATTCTTTTCTGGGCTGGAGAGATGGCTCAGAGATAAGAGTACTGGTTGCTCTTTAAGAGAACCTGGGTTCAATCCTCAGCACCCACATGGCACTTACAACTGTAACTCCAGTTCCAGGTGATCCAACACTCTAATTCAGACACACATGCAGGTAAAATGTGTGTTTATATATATAATATATGTATTATATATTATATATATAAATTTTTTCCTTTCAAATGCTTTCATTATTATTCACCTGGAGAATTCTGGAAATGTGTATAAGAGAAAAAAATGTCTGTTCTACCACAGGCTGTAGCTTTTGTCAACATTTCAGCTTTTCTCTTCAAATCTCATTTTTGTATACATTGGGAAAGATGTTTTTAATTACATTGCTTTCTCTTCTTTATGGAGCCTCATATTGTGAATAGTTTCTAAAGTTCTTTAATATTCCCGAAAGTATGATTTTTACAATAACTGTATTAGAAGACAGGTGCAGTGGCACACTCTAATTCCAGCACTCACGAGGCAGAGACAGGCAGATCTCTGTGAATTCAAATCCAGCCTGGTCTATAGTAAGTTCCAGGACAGCCAGAGCTACATAGAGAGACCCTGTCTCCAAAGTAAATAAAAAATAAAAGGTGCACACACCTTTAATCCCTGCAGAGATAGGTGGATCCAGGACTATTTGTATAAATTTCTCTCGCTGTTGGATAGTTGGGTTGCTTTCTTGTTTAAGACAGGGTTCTCACTGTATAGCTCTATTTTGAACTCACAGAGATCCAGGTTCTAGGATTAAGGGTGTGCACCACCACATCTAGATCCCTTTATTTTCATAGTACATTAAAAATTGAAAATAATTCCATATAAGTTTATAAAACTACTTAAATAAATTTTCTATTAACTTACTGACAGCAAGTACTTCTCTAAAATAGAAACTTACTCTGGGGGGTGCCTATAGGTGAAGATACAGTCCACACTGGTGACAACAGGAGGCAGCAGTCCCCAGGAGCAGGCAAGGGGCACAAATACCACAGCCCTAGGTCACTGGTCATTTGGGTCCTCAATCTTCTATACCAAAGGTAGATCAGGTAGCAGGAGGCAATTAGCATCACAATTAGCTGGGGTGCCCGAGAAGGCAGTTTCACCACCTCACTTGCAGCACCAAACACACACAGGAACCTGTTTGGCACTAGAATCATGTAAAGACGTTAGGTGACTTGCAGCAAGGGTTTCACTGCTTTATTTAGTCAATTCTGGGGAATTCCTTCCGAAATAAGATGCACAGTAACTGGTCTCTCTGCTCTGGACATCTGGAAGAACTTTCTTCTGACTGTTCATTCGGTAGAATAATGGGGAAGCTGTGGATGGAGCCCTGCACGGCAGAGGCAATGGTGTGCTTCCAAAGGGGCACAGAGGCCTGCTTCAGGAGTAAGAGATACTATAGATCCCATTTCTCTTATCTGGCTATCACTCATAATATTAAAACCAATCAATACTCTGGTTCACATTTTTTACCATGATAAAAAACTCTTCCTCAAAGAATAAATGGCACTTGGCCTTTAAAAATGCCGAAGAAAGTGGAAAATAAGAAACTTACTGAACTGAGTAAGTTACAAATAGCAAAAACAAAAAACAAAGTACCCCCAGTTCAGCTCTCTGCTTCCAGATTGAAGACAGAGTTAAAAACCATACCTGTTTGCCAATTTAATCAAAAGCAGCTTGCCAGTCAGTGTCACCTAACAGTGTTACTCTTTTATTTAATTAAGGTTAAGAAGAGGAATGTTTCTGACTAAATCTACATCTAGTATTGTGTTCCCATATGGAATTTTTATCAAGAGATTTTTTTTTTCTTTTAAAAATGTATTTGTTGTATATGTGTGTGTGTGTGTAGGTCAAAGACAACTTGCCAGCATCTCTTCTCCCCTTCCTCCATGTGGGCTCCAGGGGTCACCAGGCCTTATCTATGGGTAATTGACTTTTTTTTTTTTTTTTTTTTTTTTTTTTTCTTCGAGACAGGGTTTCTTTGTATAGCCCTGACTGTCCTGGAACTCACTCTGTAAACCAGGCTGGCCTCAAACTCCTGTCTCTGTCTCCCAAGTGCTGGGATTAAAGGCATGCGTCACCACTGCCCAGCAAGATATTTTTAAAAAGGGAAAATGAGTACTACTTCCACCTTTTCTATCACTCTTGGCTTATTACAGAAAGAAACTAACCAATAAAACAAGCTCGGGGTAAAAGGACAAATTCCTTACTCTTCTCCCCATCTGTCAGTTTGATCAGAGAAATTTGCACCAACAAGGCACAAACTCTTCTCTTTTTGTCAAAAAGAACTTTCGATAGAGAAACATAAAGAGGCAGGATGAACGCACAGCGTCTTTTAGGACCACCAATCCGGCAGCATGTACATCTGTCCCCTCTAATTCAGAATACAGGAAAGGTTAAATCAATTCTTTGCTATGCCTACACAGGTGCCTACAAACCTGTGTAAAGCAAAACACATGAGTGCTACCAGTCTCAGCATTGATCAGGAGCAACTCCAGCAGGCCCACGGAAGTATTCCTTTTGGAGTCACCTCAAGAGGAAGGGAGTGCACACACTTACCTTACCAGCGCATCTGGTTTGCTCAGCTGGTTGTTAGGAATACAGTTCTCCATTAAGTCCTTGTGTGCACTCGGGCCCTTGCTGGTGCACTTCTGCTTCTTCTCGTTTTTACTAGACGAGGAAGGAATGCTTCCATTTGTAGCGCTGTGACTTCGAGGCGAGGAGTTCACAACTCCACTGGCATTTTTGTAATTTTTTGAGGAAGCAGTGCATGAGTCCTCTTTTAAGAGATTTTCTGTACTTCCCACAAGATCATTGTTTAATCTTTTACTATTGATATGGTTTTCCATATACTCAATCTCTTGTATCTTAGAGTCTACAGGTTGTAGAATGTTGTTGTTATTTATTCCAAGGTTGTGTTTCTTGGCATCCTTGTCCTTCTCTTTCCCTTTTTCTCGATATTCTATCTCTGGCAACGTTGTGGACAGTTTTTTGTTGGCTGGGATGCCTCCATTGTGGTGTATAAGGATTGAGGAATCCATGTCCGGCAATCCCTTGGCTGCTACAGTACCAAAAACAAACCAACAAACAAACAAAAACCCATACTGGAATATTTAGCTTTTTAAAAACTCGGCTAGAAATTCACTATACTAATCATAGTAGAAACTTGGAAGCAGTAAATACAATATATATTACACTAGCTCCAAGGAGCAAGTCTAGACACATTTGGAAAAAAAATCACCGTAATATGAACTTCGAGATATGGCATTAAAGCAAGATTAAAATTTTATAATTAATTCACATATCAAGTCAACTAAGTTTGTCATAAGAGAGCAAAAGCAGGTCATTGTTATAAGAGGACCTATTTTTTTATGAAAAAGGATTTATTATATTGGCTTGTGCTACGGCAGGGTAGTCCACCAATGGCTACCTTCCTAAGAAGCTCTATTTAAAAAGAGGCCTAAATTGGACCCGGGATATGGCTCTATATGTAAAAATGTTTGCCCCACAAGCCTAGTGCCCAAGTTCAAGACCTAAGTAGTTATGAGAGCAACTCCACAAACAACGTCCTCTCATTTCTACATGTGTGCTGTGGCATGCACATCAAGTCTTCCCCCTTCCACCTCTCTCATACATACATACATACATACATACATACACACACACACACACACACACACACACACACACACACACACACACTTCCCTCCCTCCCCCCTCCCATTCTCTTTCTCAAAAGATGTCTGGATTAAAAATACATCTGATAATATTAGTGAAAAAATTTCAAATGAAAGAAAACATGGACTTCTGGTTACAGACATCTATCTTTTTATGACTGCAGTGTTGAAGGAATATGTCTGTATCAATACCTAGGACACTTATAAAGAACTTTCTCCTTAAGAGCTATTTTGCACTGCTACAGATAAAAAGGATTTTAATATAAATTAACTAAAAAGCATAATCTCAAACTTCTAACTCCCAAGCAGAGGAAATTAGTACCGGGGGCTGGAGAGATGGCTCAGTGTTTAGGAGAACTGTCTACTCTTCCAGAGGCTTTGAGCTCAATTCCCAGTACCCCCAGAGTGGCTCACAATCATCTATATAATGCAGTCTGATGCCCTCTCTGTTATGCAGGCATACATGCAAATAGAGCACTCATATGGATAAATAAATATGGGGGGGGGG
>NC_034595.1:85788324-85797253 GCF_900095145.1 Mus pahari
AGACAGGGTTTCTCTGTGTAGCCCTGGCTGTCCTGGAACTCACTCTGTAGACCAGGCTGGCCTCAAACTCAGAAATCCTCCTGTCTCTGCCTCCCAAGTGCTAGGATTAAAGGCATGTGTCACCACTGCCCAGCAAGATATTTTTAAAAAGGGAAAATTAGTACTACTTCCACCTTATCTATCACTCTTGGCTGAATGTCCATTTGAGAAACCATGTTAGAAATGGTTCTATTTGAGGCAGAGGCAGGTGGATTTATGAGTTTGAGGCCAGCCTGGTCTACAGAGTGAGTTCCGGGACAGCCAGGGCTACACAGAGAAAAACAAAACAAAACAAAACAAAAAGAAATGGTTCTATTTAAGAATCACTGTACCATGTATATGAAACTTTCAAACAGAACCCACACCTTGTTCTGCAAGAAGACCATATCACGTGACCACACCAGCATATAATTTGGTCTTAACTTCTTTAATTATAATGCCATGGTGAAGATGTATTTTATTAATAAGTATTTTTTAAAATTTGTAACAACATATTCACATTTTAAAAAATTAAACATAATGAGTTAGGGCCTGGTAAGATGGCTCAACAGTTAAAAGCATTCTTATAAAGGACCTGAGTTCAGTTCCCAGCACCACAAGGTGGCTCAGAACAACCAGCAACTGCAGTTCCAGGGCTCCAGACTACCAATGTGGTCCACATACAAACATACAGGAAAAAGTTCCATACCCATAAAATAAAAATACATGAAAAACATGTACCTTATTTAGAAGCCAATGGCTCTCAGAGAACAAAATATGGCACACACATTCTGTATTTTATGGCTAAACAATGGCACAAGGAAGAATATCAGTAAAACTAAACATCTAAAATCTCAGTAAAATTCTTTTACTGAGCCAAAATGTGACTGGCCTCTTAGGCCTACAGCTTCAGAGTAGAGACATACCTTCCTCGGCCTCCTTCTCCTGCTTCTGCAGCATCTGCTGCTCTGGAGGGAGGGCCTGCTGAAGAAGCTGCATGTAAAACTCGTTCTCCTTCTGAACTTCCTTCTGCTTCCTTAACCGCATTTTGTAGCTCACATAACTTTTGAAGCCAAAGCCCAAAGTCACCACAGGGTACCCAATACTAGAAGGAAGACAGTCCAGCCAATAATTGCAAACTTAAAACAACATGTGTAGTAAGCACATAGGCAGGCTGAGATGGAAAATTAGAAAATCAATTCTAGTTGATGATAAATTTGTGCATACAGAACAAGGCCTGTGGACAGGACTGCTGGACCACAGGAGAGCACTGTCCAGTGCACTGCACGACTCCTTAGCTCTAGAGTCACCAGGTTTACTGATAGATACAGCAACTAAGGTTTTGAGGAAACATGGGCCTTATGCATTAAAATTTAGGCATCTTTATGTTTTTAAGAATTAAAGGTATCTGGACATAACAGAGCCATTGCTCACAAGAACTCACAAAGACTATGGCTGGACAACATCAAGCCAAAGTCCCAGCACAGATCAGGGAAGGGCTCATGAAGTCCCACCTCTAGCTATTGAAAATATCCATGTTCCACTAAATGGCCCTATACCCATGTACATACTGGAAGCATTAAGTGGATTCACTGGAATTTTAAATAAGAATACATGTGGGCTGGAGAGATGGCTCAGCGGTTAAGAGCACTGACTCTTCTTCCAGAGGTCCTGAGTTCAATTCCCAGCAACCACATGGTGGCTCACAACCATCTATGAGATCTGATGTCCTCTTCTGGTCTGCAGGCATAACGTTATATACATAATAAATATATAAATCTTCTTCCAGGTTAAAACAGGTCCTTACAACTCTAAGACAGAAGGGAAAAATATCACCAGCTAATTAGACTGCCTAATGCTTTTCCAAAGCTTCTACAAATACTGTCAAACCCATATTAAGGCTTATAAATGCTAAAATGTATGATTTTTGATTAGTGTAAATGTGGTTTCACTACAGACTTAAAGTGACAAGGTTCATTTAACTCATTTGTAAAAACTAAAAATACTAGAAATATAATGGCTGTTTATTTGGAAATTTGTACTTTTCACAACTATGTAAACAGAATTCAAGCTTATTTTTTAATTATTTTTAGTTAAGATTAAATGAAATATACCTCAATATTCACTTATATTTCATAAGAAGACATGTTCCTTTTCGAAGTGTCAGTAGTCTTGTTACTTCTGTAAAAGACTATAGAAGCTTTAAAAAAAAAATGGCCATAGCGGGCTGGAGAGATGGCTCTGTGGTTAAGAGCACTGACTGCTCTTCCAAAGGTCCTAAGTTCAATTCCCAGCAACCATATTGTGGCTCACAAACATCTGTAATGGGATTTGATGCCTTCTTCTGGTGTGTCTGGAAACAGCTACAACGTACTTATATAAATAAAATCTTTAAAAAAAAAAATGGTCATAGCTCATTTAGATTTCTTTGAATCATCATCAAAATCATTTGCCAGCTACTTACTAAGTTAAACACCTGACACACTGCACTCAGGAGAAAGTTAGAAGGCACATAGACAATGGCAGGCTCAGCCACACAGCTGTTGGGATAGAGCTGGGACTCCACTGTCTGGTAAGGCTTGTTCAGCTGAATTTATCCGTCTACACGGAAATGTAGACTAGAAATAAAGTAATACTTACCAGTGAGCAGCAAATGGTCGACAAAGGTCTACATGAAAGTTTTTCAGATCCTTAAATCTAATTGCTGCTTCAATATAAACAAAGAGTATCCAGAGGGACACTGTAGGCAGACACACTCCCCTTTCTGTAGGAGACAACAAAGACAACCATCAATGATACAGTAGCTGACAACAGACACGTTGTCTGGGAGATTCAGTCAAGATAGCAACTCTCATTAAGACTTTCAACTAAACTAAAAAGCTATCTGCTCTGAACTCACAGATTCTCTATGACAAACAAACCAACACACTCAGTAATAAAAACAAAAGGTAAACAACTATCAGGAAACATGCATAATATATGTCAAACAAAAGATTCATAATCTTGACTAAGAGCTCCTAAAGCTCAATTAAAAAAAAAAAAATGACGAAGGTTGGGTATGGCACTGCATGCCAGTCCCACCACTGGAAAGACTGAGGCGGGGGATGGCTTGAATTCAGACTTTTGAGGGCAGCCTGGGCAAATAATAAGATCCTGATTCAATATGCAAATAAAACCAATCAAAATTACAGAGGGTGTAGCCCAGTGGCAGAGCACATGCTTAGCGCGTATAAAGCCATGGGTTCAATTCCAACATCCCTATCACAAACAAGAAAGGGAAAAAAACTAAAGAAAGCACTGTGTGGGTTGGTACACTCCTTTAATCCCAGCACTCGGGAGACAGAAGCAAGTAGATGGGGGTTTGTTTTTAGTTCGGTCTGGTGTGCAGTTCTAAGCCATCCAGGACCACAAAATTAGAACCTGTCTCAAAAAAAAAAAAAAAAAAGGAAAAAGGAAAAAAAAAGATAAAAAGGGCAAATGAAGAAAAATTACAAGTCATAAATAAAAATGCTCAACTTAAGGGAACTACAACCAAAAACCGAATCAATCAGATCCCCAATTTAATTCATTATTTAAAAAAAAAAAAAAATTAATGCTGGGCAGTGGTAGGCCACACCTTTAATCCAGCACTGGAGAGGCAGAGGCAGTCACTGAGGCCAGTCTGGTCTACAGAGCTCAAGACAGCCAGGGCTACAGAGGGAGATGCTGTCTGGAAAAAAAAAATTAAGACAGATAATAAATAGTGTAGGGATGGCATGGATAAAGTTTTACTCTCCAACTAGACAACAGCATACTTTGTGGCAACTCTTTTGGGACACGGCCTGGCAGTGTGAGTAACTTTAAGTACTTATACTTTTAACCCAGAGATCTCATGTCTAGATCTTACCCTGAAGAAATAGTAAGAAACAATACTCACTGTAAAACTACTTATAATAGCAAAGATTAACTTTATCATAACTTTAATTATGATAAAGCTATACAATAAAATGTAGAAAGTTTTCTAAAGAATGAAGATCTGGCCAGATGTGGTGGAACATGCTTTTGCTCCCAGCACTTGGGTAGCAAAGGCAGGCAGGTCTCAGAGTCCCAGGCCAGCCAGGATCTATACTGTTTTTCTGACAGTAAGAAGACTTAAACCTTCTTTTCCAAAAGCAGATGCTCATTGAGCATGAAAATACCAGGAAGGTGAAAGCAACTTGCAACAGAATAAATAAAATAACAGAAAAAATAAAATCTACAAGTTGCATCAGTCAGTGTTAGGAAGACAGTGGAGGATTTGGGAACATGAATGACACATTCAGAGAGACAGTGTAGTCAGCTTCTGAGGAAAAGCTCAGCGCCTTGACGCCTAGCCCTGCGCTAAGGTGTGAGGGCGGCTGCACCTCCAGTGCCTTACAGATCAAACATACCCAGAATAGGTATGTTCACAATTACGAATTTTCAAAATAATTTCAAATTTTGTATTTCCAGGTGGGGTGGTGGCACATATCTATAATCCAAGCACTAGGGAGGTAGAGGCAGACCTATCTGACTTCAAGGCTAGACTGCTTCTACACAGAAAGTTCTAGGACAGCTGGATGCGCATATGAAACCTCTCAAAACAATGATCTTTTAAATATGTCCTACTTGGTACATTAATCTATTAGGTTAAATATAAAAATATTACTGAAAAACAGAAAAAATTAAACAATACATGTTATTCCTCCATCTATGAAATGAATAACCATGCTAGAAGCTTGCTTTTTTTTTTTTCTTTTTTGCTAGAAGCTTTTTAAGTAAGTGTGGAACGGTATAAGAGATAGTATCTTAAGAACTCCCTGGCTTTAACATCATGGGGAAAGATTTATTTTTTTCTTTTTCTTTTTCTTTTTTTTTTTTTTTAAACAAATTGATATCTTTTTTTTTTTTTCTGGCCCAAAGATTTATTTATTATTATATGCAAGTTCACTGTCACTGTCTTCAGATACACCAAAAGAGGGTGTCAGATCTCATTACGGATGGTTGTAAGCCACCATGTGGTTGCTGGGATTTGAACTCAGACCTTCAAAGAGCAGTCAGTGCTCCAGCGCTGGGGAAAGGTTTATAAAAGTTGGGTGTGTTGGTATAAACCTACAATCCCAGCACTTGGGAAGCAAGAGGAGAAAGAGTTCAGTTCAAGTCCACCTTACAAATAATAAGGTTGCAGGCTAGAGAGGTGGCTCAGTAGTTAAGAGCACTGGCTGTTAGAAGCACTTCCAAAGGTCCTGAGTTCAATTCCCAGCAACCACATGGGATACAGTATCCTCTTCTGGCATGTCTAAGGACAGTGACAGTGTAGCTACATAAATAAAATAAATACATTTTTTAAAGAAAAGTGCAAGGAGGATATGATTGTGTGTGTGTGTGTGTGTGGTGTGTGTGTGTGTGACTCAATGTAGAGAGCTACATCCTCCTACATAGCCAACGTGAGAGGAGATGGCAGGAGTCCATACAGCTGCACATTTCCAATTGTATGAAGGGCCACTGTGTCTGAGATGCTGGGAGATTTTTTTTTTTTTTTTTGGTTTGATTTTTGTTAAATTATTGGGTTCACTTGAATGACTCTAGCTAGCATTCCTTTCAGTAATAAAATGTGGTAAACAGTCTTGTGTGGCACATGAATGTCTTCAAGGACTCCTAAACAGAAACCACTCTAACCCCCTTTTAAACTGGCATCTTTACAATAGAGACTGCCAACCAGAATACCTAAAACTTAAGCTTTTCATTCAAATAAAAAAGAGAAGGAAATCCACGTGTGCAAGCAAGAGCACGGCAAGATGAGGCACACCTGTACTCCCAGGACGCAGAAGGCAAAGGCAGAAGCATCACGCTGAGTTCCACATTGGCCAGGCCTACACAGTGTGTTCCAGGACAACCAGGATTACCTAGTCAGACCCTGCCTCAAATAACCAACCCTACAACCAAAGAACAAACAAAACCCCACAAATCAACAAACCACAACCACAAGCCAAGAACATATTAAGATGTACCGGGGAAAGAAACCTTAAAATACCAATCTAAATAATTCATTAACTTGAATCTAAAATTCCTAACCAAGAAGTCATTAAGACTCACCTGTGTGCCATACGTACTGGACCCATACATATGTGCTAGCAGCGAAAAAAAGCCATTGTATGGGAATGAAGAGGAGACATATGATATTTGAAGTGAATGCTACACAAACAAAAAATACTGAGAAGGCCTAAAGACAGAAAAAAAAGCAAATTAAAAGCCACATTTCAGAATTTGTTAATTTCAAATATGCTATTAAAAGCTTTGTTGAACAAAATTGCTGAATACAAAGCAATTTAACAAGAGGAAATTTTAAACACTCAGAATAGACCAGGGGGAAGCAGTGGTTATAAGCTTGCTTGAGCAGCACATATACTAAAAAGCAGTAGCTAACTCAACATTAAAGAGTGCTCTTGTTCATGGTTCTTAAGCCAAGGACATGAACTGGGCCGAAACTGAGGTTGGACCACAGTGAACTCTTTGGGATTCTATAGGCAGGTTTTACCTGAATGAACAAGAACTTTAACACTGAAAAGCTTCCTGTTTCCTCATAAACCATTCCTAAAGAGCTTCATTCTTAAAGCTTGCTGGAATGCAGATGAACCAAAATATTGGCAAGAAATATGCTGGTGGTAATATTAATAATGCTGCCTTCCTCTGGACACCACTATTCATTACCAATAAGACATAAGCTTGAAGCCATCTTTTGGAAGCATGGATTTGCTCTGACCAAAGCGCCAGGCCTGGACTGGAGAGTTAGTTGTAGGGTGTAGCTATGGAACACAATAGAAATAACAAGTAAGTCAAAAGAATAAGCTCAGGCTATGCCCAGGCTCTAACTGGGTAACTTAAAACCTGTGGTCTAGAGACTCCTGAAGTAGCCCTGAGATCCTTCCAAACAGAGAGCTCTAAAAACCAGAGCCACCCTTTTATTGTTTGGGTAAATAGTTATTTTCAGTGAATTAATAAGTACGTTTTACTTCTTGTTTTATTTTCTCTTTTGTTTTTTCAATTGTTATTTGTTTGATTGATTTTTTTATTGAGCACAGGTCTCTGCAGCCCTGGCTGGCCTGGCACTCACTCTGTGGACCAGGCTGGCTGGAACTCACAGAGAACCTTCTAATTCTGCTTCCTGGGTACTGGGACTAAAGGTGTGCCTCACCACCCCTGGTTTATTTTGTAACCTACATTAACAGAAGCTCTTTGGAGTTCTCAAGAATTTTTAATTACTTAAAAGGAGTCTTGAGACCAATGAGAATCACTGTTCTGATTCAATTGACAACTTAGTTCCAGAGCACTCCAGGTGAGACCAGGCAACACCGAGTCCTCCGCTGCTGCTTCCTTCTTGTAATCCTTTGCCCAAGCCTTTCTCTCCACTCAGGTGAGAGAGGACAAAACAGAACCATTCATCAGTGGGCTTAATCTACAGACCCAATTAACTCATGCCAAGACAGGCATTTTCCACTGCTAACAGCTAGCTTATTCCTAATAAAATATACTTAAAACAGGCCACTTTAGATACTCTCTTAATTAGAAGGGTAACTACATCCCTCACAGTTAGAGAACATGCAATAGAAACATACCAGTCCCTGGTATCTGAAGGAATCATAGACGCTTCTGATGAAAAGCCAAAATGGCCACAGGTACTCAAACCGGAACTCCAGGACAAAGTCGGCGAGGAGGACAAGTGCCCACACTACCAGGAATTTCAGGTATAAAAATGTACTGCAAAATACAAACACAAGGGATTCAGGTCATACATGAAGAATCCGAAATAGGAATGCACTGCTTCTGTTTAAAATAGGTAAAAATAACTTCATTTACCATAAGCCCAACAAGAGAAAGCTCAGGGAGCTACCTCTGGCCACCTGGATTGTAAAAAGGCTCTGCCATTCGGAGCCTCACAATTGTCAAGACAAGATGACAACCAAACGTGCTCAGTTCCTTTTAAGATGGAAGAAAGACACTTGAATCTCACCACTTTTTTAAAGATGTGCTAAGTGTCTGACTTTAAAATACTGCAACCCTCTCAGAATGACAGCCTTCAAGCTGTTCCTCCTTAGAAGAAAACGTCATGGCTGAAGTGTGCTACTTCCTTGCACTCCACACCTGCTTAAGAGTTGCAAATCCTTGCTACACACCTCTGCATGCTTCAAGGATCTGTGCTTTTCTCTTCCTTTGCTTCTCCATACAGCAGTCACGTGCACTGACCAAACAAAACTGACTTCCCAAAAATTTGCCAAAGATAACTCATGTGGCAGACACCAGTCACTCCCATAGACTGAGGGCACAAAAATCTTCGAAAGGAAAAGTCTTCAAACATCCAAGACTTGAGATGTAAATATGCCTCTGAGTTCCCTCCTATTCATGTTCAAGAGACATGTACTTTGAAAGCCAGTTAGAATGCATATATAACAACTGTACTGAGCTTAATAAGACAGTTTTTAAAAAAGGGCTGGCAAGATGGCTCAGCAGGTAAGAACATAGACTACTCTTCCGAAGGTCCCGAGTTCAAATCCCAGAAACCAAATGGTGGCTCACAACCACCTGTAATGAGATCTGACGCCCTCTTCTGGTGTGTCTGAAAGTCAGCTACAGTGTACTTATGTACACTTTGGGCCAGAGCAGTCAGGGTCTGAGTTAACTGGAGAGGGGGGGCTGACCAAAGCGAGCAGAGGTCATACATATAAATAAATAAATAAATAAATAAATGTTTTTTAAAAAAAATCTTTCATATAATCTGGAACTCCATTACCCAGTCATCAGTCACATGAAGAGTTTACCTACTAATAAACCTCTATTTCTACATTCCTAATTCCAATTCCAGAGCAGGGCAAATTTAGCTATTAAAAAAACATTTTGGGCTGGTGAGATGGCTCAG
>NC_034595.1:85797485-85799174 GCF_900095145.1 Mus pahari
AAAGAGTTTGAGGTTAGCCTGAGGTACACAGCAAGTTCCAACCAATTCTGGGCTAGAAAGACCCTAAACTACAAATTTAAACTTTAAAACCTGATCGTACGTGAGTACATATGACAATGTAATCAGGTGAGTGAACCCCACTGTGGAGAGGATGATTCCCAAGAGAAACGCACACTTGCCTTCAGACTCACAGGGGATATGACCACTCTTCATTTTATACTAGTAGCCAACTACAAACCAAAAGTAAATTAATCGAGTAAATAAACCCAACTTTAGAGATTTACACCAAGTAATACCACTCAGCACTCACAGGAAATAAGCCGTTCAGGAGAAAGCATAAAACTATCCCTGAAAAGCTAGTAAGAAACACATATAAAACCTCAGAAACGCTGATAACTGATCTAGAGAGCAAGAAAGCCCAGAAACAGACAATGAAAAAGAAAAGAGCCAGGCATGGTGGCATGCCCCTTTTATCTCAGTACAGGCAAATCTCTATGAGTTCGAGGCCAGTGTGATCTATGTAGAGAAACCCTGTATCAAAATTTAAAAAGAAACAGCAGCAGGAGGCTAGGAGGTGGTGAGTCAGAAAAACAGCCTAAGATCTTTGACACTGGATAGGACATCTTACCAAGAGACCTCACCTTTGACCTGAGTCAGAGGACTGCATCACATCTGGCTGCAGTAGGGAAAGGCTGACTACCGTCTCCTGAGATTAACCGGCTCACCCAAGCCCTGGACAGCCAGGCAGGCAAGACAGCTGTTTGGGCCACCACCCCACAATACAGACCAAAGACAATGCAGGACACTGCCAGCCTGTACTAAGAAAGCTCCTGGTGCCAGGCAGTGGTGGCGCACGCCTTTAATCCCAGCACTTGGGAGGCAGAGGCAGGCGGATTTCTGAGTTTGAGGCCAGACTGGTCTACAAAGTGAGTTCCTGGACAGCCAGGGCTATACAGAGAAACCCTGTCTCAAAAAAACAAAACAACAACAACAAAAACAAACAAACAAACAAACAAGCCTGCTGAGAGACTACCTGTCTTTTGAGTGGAGTCAATACTGTCACTGTATTGGTAGAGAACAGAAATGCTTATTAGCTGGGGGAGATTATACATTACAGACTCAAGGGAACTGGTATTCTGGAGGTCCCTTGTTGCATTGGGGGCAGGCAGGGTGGGATAGCTGGGTCATAGGAAGACACAGGTTAGGTCAAAGACTCTGGCTGAGCTGGTGGAAGCTACCAGGGCCAATGATAACAACAGACATGAGATCTGTTGCCATTAGGAAGGTAATGTCCTAGGTCCAATCTCTGTGGCTCACATTGCCAAGTTTGAAAAAGTAAAGGACAAAGAACTGTCACCAAAATGAGTTGATTGTACACTGCTGAGTTTCCTGTACATAAATATAACTAACAAATTGCCCCTTCAGGGGCTGAAGAGATGGCTCAGTGGTTAAGAACACTTGTTTTATATAGAGTTCCTGGGTATGATTCCCAGCACCCACATGGTAGCTCACAACTGATCATAATTCCAATTTTAAGGGACCCAACATCCTCCTCTGGCCTCAGGATGTACATAGTACAGATATACATGCAAGCAAAACATTCATACACAAAAAATGAAATATTAAAAATATTTAGTTGCTCTCTTGGAGGGGAAGAGGAAGGGGTGATTTGAGACAGGGTTTCTCTGT
>NC_034595.1:85799769-85801616 GCF_900095145.1 Mus pahari
TCTGTGTAGCCTTGGCTGTCCTGGAACTCTGTAGACCAGGCTGGCCTCGAACCCAGAAATCCACCTGCCTCTGCCTCCCAAGTGCTGGGATTAAAGGCATGCGCCACCACAATTTTATTTTTTAAAAAGATTTATTTATTATATGTAAGTACCCTGTAGTTGCCTTCAGACACACCAGAAGAGGGCACCTGATCTCATTACAGATGGTTGTGAGCAACCATGTGGTTGCTGGGAATTGAACTCAGAACTTCCCGAAGAGGAGTCAGTGCTCTTAACCACTGAGCCATCTCTCCAGCCCCTCTTTATTTTATATATGTGAGTATATTGTTGAAGTCTTCAAATACACAGAAGAGGGCATCAGATCCCATTACAGATGGTTGTGAGCCACCTTTGTGGTATCTGGGAATTGAACTCAGGACCTCTGGAAGAGTAATCAGTGCTCTTAACTGCTAAGCCATCTCTCCTGTCCTCTGATACTTTAAAAATATACTTTGCAATGCAAACGTTCCTCTGTTGATGTGATCACATTAACTATTTGAATAAATACATACCAAAAAAACCCAAACAAGGTATTTTTCCCTCCTGGTGCTGGGGATTGAATCCGGAGTTGTATACACAGTAAGTATGTACTCTACCATGTAGTTAACAATACTCTTAGCACAAATAAAGATTTGTAATAATTAAGAAACATTTCAGTAAGATATACAAAGGCTTACATGTTTAAGGACAAAAAACAAAACTCAACCTGAGAATTCTCTGTGCCCTACAAAGCCACATAGGTAGATAATACCAAGAACAGGCATATTAGGCCATCAGTGATGTGATTTTTTTTTAAAATTTATTTATTATATGTAAGTACACTGTAGCTGTCTTCAGACATTCCAGAAGAGGGCGTCAGATCTTGTTACGGATGGTTATGAGCCACCATGTGGTTGCTGGGATTTGAACTCTGGACCTTCAGAAGAGCAGTCGGGTGCTCTTACCTACTAAGCCATCTCACCAGCCCAGTGATGTGATATTTATAATGACACATTTGCCATCCAGTGGTTGTGTTTTTTTTTTTAAATTTTCTTTCATTTAATTAATTTTTTTAATGGGGGGGGGGGGGCTTTTTCGAGACAGGGTTTGTCCTGGAACTCACTCTGAGACCAGACTGGCCTCAAACTCAGAAATCTGCCTGCCTCTGCCTCCCCAGTGCTGGGATTAAAGGCATGGGCCACCACTGCCCAGCTTTTTTAAAATTTTTGTAATAATTATTTTATGTGCATGAATGTTTTTGTTTGCATACATGTCTACGCACTACATGTGTGCTTGACATCCAGGGAGGTTAGAAGAATGTATCATAACCTCTGAAACCTGAGTTTCTGGTGGTTGTGAACAGATATGAGGATGCTGAGAATGGAGTTCCCTGCAAGAGCAGTAATTGTTCTTAATCACTAAGGCATCTCTCCAGACCTCTAGTGCTAACCTCTAACATTCATTGTTAGAACTCCAATGAGTTTGGCACTAAGTTTCTAAGAAGTCTGATGTAGAAATCAAGAAGCCCAAGTACACAAATACTCCCACCTGAAGTCCCATCTGACATGGGACTTCATGACTTTCATGACACTGCAACTTTGTTGGGGAGTTAAAGAGAGAGCCTCTCCTTATCTCACAACTGCCTGTGGACAATCATGAACATTAAGTAGAATGAAATCCGAGTCCTAGAGATAGACTTGGCGTTATAAAGACTGTGGATTTTTCCTGTGGTTCAGAACTGTTTCCAGACACTAAAAAAGGAAAGCCAGTCTCTTGGCCGTGTTTTAAAGGCATTTAAAGTGGCAGAGGGGAGCTGGAGGGGTGGAGGT
>NC_034595.1:85801627-85804459 GCF_900095145.1 Mus pahari
TTTTTTTTTTTTTTAAAGATTTATTTATTTTATGTGAGTACACTGTTGCTCTCTTCACACACCAGAAGAGGACATCAGATCTCATTACAGATGGTTGTGAGCCACCATGTGGTTGCTGGGAATTGAACTCAGGACCTCTGGATGAGCAGTCAGTGGTCATAACCTCTGAGCCATCTCTCCAGCCCAATCCATTAGCTTTCTTAAGTCTGCCTACCTCTTTGCCTGTTTGTCCATCTGTGTGTGTGTGTGTGTGTGTGTGTGTGTGTGTGTGTCTGCATGCATGTGTTAACTGAATACTTGAGGCTGTAATTTATTTAGAAATGTGTTTCTTGGCCTGGGGATATTGCTCGGTTGGTAGAGTGCTTGTCTGGAGTTCAGGAAGCTCTCTGGGCTTGATCCTTAGCTCTGTATAAACCAGACTCTGGAAGGTGCCTGCAAGCCCAACACTGAGAAGGTAGAAAGGGCAGGGGTGAGGGGGTACGGTCAGGATGGAAAGTGAATAAATTAATTAATGAAAAAAAAAAGAAGGTAGAAACGGGAGGATAAGAAGTTAATGTTGTCCTCAGATACATAGGAAGTTTTAGACCAGCCTTGCCTATAGATCCCATCTCAATGTATAAATGGATATTATATAAGTGAATGTATAATTTCCTTTGTTTGTTTGCTTGTTTGTTTTTAAGACAGGGTTTCTCTGTGTAGCCCTGACTGTCCTGAAACTCACTCTGTAGACCAGGTTGGCCTTGAACACACAGAGATCCTTCAGCTTCTGCCTCCTGAATGCTGGGGTTATAAGCATTTGCTACCATACCCAGCCTATAAATAAATATGTAATGTCTTAAGTTCATGGATAAAGTCTTGAACTGTTTTCCAGGTTGTTTTTGCACGTGTAAGCTTTTGCCCTGGCCTTCTATAATTTTAATTATTATAATGTGTGTGTCTGTGCAAGTGAGTGCAGGTGCCCATAGAAACCAGAAGAGGTCATCAGATCCGCTGGAGCTAGAGTTAGAGGTGCCTGTGAACCACTGGAAGTGAGTGCCGGGAACAAGCTGCCATCCTCTTCTACAGCAGCAAGTGCTGAGCCTTCTCTGCAGCCCCTCTTGTGTTTATGAAGTCACAAGCCTTCACAAAGGCCTCACCTTAATGGCCTTTTCTAATCCCAGTTACCTCTAAGGCCCCATTTCCCAACTACCATCAATAGGTGAATTTAAGGTTGAGGTTTCAACCTGAGTTCCAAAAGAGACACCATACCATGCTGCCAGTGCTTCTCAAGTGTTAATATATGCACAGGCTTGGGAGCTGTTACATACAGGGTTAGATTAAATAGGTCTGACTGGGCCCTGAAGTCTGCTTTTCCAGAAAGTACATATATGATACTGATACTGCTGTGCTGTAAATGAGCAGCAAAACTGCAGTTACAGTTGGCCAGTGAGATACTCCAGTAAATCCGATGAAGGGGTAGATGAGTGTTCTGGCAGTGCTGTGTAACAGAGAAGGCAAAGGGGGGAGGGGTGGCAGGACAGGTGCCATGCATTGAAGAGTGAAAGGTGACTCATAGTTGCCATTATAAGAAGACAAGGAAGCCTGGATTGGGACAGATGGCTACCAGCAGAACATTAGCTTGGCTAAGGAAAAGGTCAGGGACTAAGGATGGACGGCTAGCCTGTGGTAATTATGTGTACTCCAGACAAGCAGCTAGTGACAGTGGCAGGTGCATTGCTCCTGGAAGGAAGGAAGGAAGGAAGGAAGGAAGGAAGGAAGGAAGGAAGGAAGGAAGGAAAGGGAAGGAAGGAAGAAAGGAAGGAAGGCAGGCTGTTCACCACTCCTCCTCACTAATTGTGGATGGGGAATCCACAGCTGGAGCGGTTTGCTAGGTGGAGCCACTGAAAAATGGCTGTAAAGGACACTGGTAGGACTAGAGAGAGGGGAAAAATCCTTGTAGTTATGCTCTAGTTTTAAAGATTCACCATGCCTAAGCCAAGTAATGGCATATTTTTTTTTTCTTAATCTCACTGGCAACTTTAATAGAAGCATACAATGCCAACAAAAATGTTATAATTTTAGAAAATATTTGCAGTTATGCTCTAAAACTTTATTCACAGTATTTTATAATTATTAGCCTGTAAATGTCATTCTGAGAATCAGAATATCATCAAATTGGTCATGAGTTATGTAAAGAGCTGTGTATGTAAAAATGTATTTAATCTTATTTTCTTCATGGTTGAAAAGAAATGTCTTGAAATACCCTTGGGATAGCATCTCCTTTAATTTGACAGAAATGTCAGTACCTTCAGGATTCCGAAGGACAGGGACTGTTAAGGGTGTGCTTTTCTACTGTCTTTTAAGGAAAAGGGGTACATCACCACACTCAGTGTATGACGTGCTGGAGACCTAAGTCAGGCTGATGGAACTGAGCTACAGCCACATCCTTGTAGAATAATCTTTGGAGCTGTCCCTGAGATCTGGCTGAATGAGTCTGATCATTATCCCCGGGTGGAAAACGAGCAGTACTCCCAAACGCTCTAAGTCCACAAGGCACTCAAGGCATGGCAGAATCCCAAGATAGCTGGCAACACTGCTTCAAGAACAGGACTACACTGTCCACACCACAGTAGCCTGAATCATTTCTGGTAGCCTAATCATTTAAAAGTAAGGCAGTCAAGAAATGGTCTTTGATTACTGGGTTTTTTTGTTGTTGTTGTTTTGTTTTTGGGTTTGTTTTTTTTTTAAATTCTGCAATTTCCAGTTGAGAGGTGGGGGTGAGGGCCACTTTCAGAACTTTGATTTAATAAAATTCCTTGACAATCACTTTTTGCCGAGTCTCAGTTTAGAAGT
>NC_034595.1:85804470-85815355 GCF_900095145.1 Mus pahari
TTTTTTTTTTTTTTTTTTTTTTTTTGAGCTAGGGTTTCACTATGTTGCCCTGGCTGGCCTAAAACTCTGTGGAGACCAGGCTGTCCTAAAACTCCCATAATTGCCTCCCGATGTCTCCTGACTTCTAGGAATCAATGAATGCATTGAAGGCCCAGTTAATATGGTTATTGTGTCACTTAGTAAGAAAAGTTGGGCCGGGCAGTGGTGGTGCATGCCTTTAATCTTCTGCCTCCTCGGGAGGAGGCAGAGGCAGGCGGATTTCTGAGTTCAAGGCCAGCCTGGTCTACAGAATGAGTTCCAGGACAGGCAGGGCTATACAGAGAAACCCTGTCTCAAAAAACCAAAAAGAGAAAAGAAAAGAAAAAGAAAAAGAAAAGTTGGGGGGGCTGGAGAAATGGCTCAGAGGTTAAGAGTACTAACTGCTCTGCCAGAGGTCCAGAGTTTAATTCCCAGCAACCACATGGTGGCTTTACAACTTCCACAACTCCAGCTCCAAGGAATCTGACATCCAGTCTTCAAGTTTCCTCAGCCACCAGGCACATGTGTGGGATACATGGAGGGATGTAGTCAAACATATAAAATAAATATAAAGTGTTCTTTACATCCAAATTTTCTCATTTGAGATAGAAATCTTTTTTTAAAAGATTTATTTTAATTGATGTATATGAGTCTTTTTGTCTGTTTCTGAGACAAGGTTTCTCTTTATTGCCCTGGCTGTTCTAGAACTCACTACATAGACCAGGCTGACCTGGAACTTGAGACCAATCTTCTTCTGTCTCCCAAGTGCTAGAACTGAAGGCATGCATCACCACTGCTAACTATATGAGTCTTTTATCTGTTTGCACGACTATGCAATGTGTGTGCCCCTGGTACCTAGAGAGAGCAGAAGAGAGCATCGGATCCCCTAGAATTAGAGTAAATGATGGCTGTGAGCTACCATGTGGGTTCTGAAGGCCCAATGCATGTTCTGTGGAAGACAGCCAGTGCTTTTAACCATGGTGCCATCTCTCCAGCCTGAGACAGAAATTCTCCCTCTGACTATCACCGTGACATTCATTCCCTCTAGTGTTCAAGTGTTCTCCCTGTAGGACAGGCCAAGACTTTAGTACAGTGGCAGTTTTCTTGTTTTTTGAAGGTGTTTTGAAAGTAAGCAAAGAAGTAAAATAATCTATAGACAGAGCACGGTCATTCCCAGCCACCTCCTCTGTGCTGGGATCACAAGTGCTAGGATGCATCAGTGACATGCACCAACTAAGATGGGTTAGTTCCACCACTTCAATTAACTATATGCAAAGCCTCTGATTTCCCACAGAGGACATGGCAGTGAGGGGCACACAGCTTCTGAATTTATAATCCTAATACTCAAAGTGAGCACAATGTCCTTAGTGGCAGCAGCTAAGAAACTATAAAGGAGGGAGCTGGAGAGATGGCTCAGTGGTTACGAGCACTGACTGCTCTTCCAGAGGTCCTGAGTTCAATTCCCAGCAACCACATGGTGGCTCACAACCATCTGTAATGGGATCTCATAGCCTCTTCTGGTATGTCTAAAGACAGCAACAGTGTACTCACATACATAAAATAAATGATTTAAAAAAGAAAAAAAGAAAGAAAAGAAAAGAAACGAAACGATAAAGGAATGATGGTAATGCCATGGAAGGACCCTGGCAGTATAGGGTGTCTCAGGTCTGATGAACTGAGACCCAGTTGATGTCAGGTAAGGTGACTGCCAAGTTAAAGATACAAAGCCTCCAGAAAATAGCCTAAAAGTTGTTAAGACTGTCTTAGTTTCCACTGCCAGGACACACGAGCCCAAAGGCAAGGTCTCTAAAGGTTTGAAGAAATCCATGACAGAAGGTCTAGCAAAGGTGTGTGTGCTCTTGCCTGTGTACACCATCTCACTTGAGCCTCTTGGTGCACAGCCAACTTTTTCTTCAGAACCCAACTCTTGAAAACTGTCCAAGTAAAATAATTACACCCAAACTGAATAAGCCCAGAGAAGAATCAGTATAGAATGGCACACTTTATTTTTTTTTTAAAAAAAGTAGCTCAATTAGAGTATTTCACCTAATGAGGTTTGTGGGGGTTTCACTTTGATTTTATTTTGTGGGTGTGTGTGTGCATTTACAGTAATGTAACTGTGGAATCAGTTCTCTCCTCAAGTCAGGTTGTGAGGGGTTCGCTGGCAGAGGCCTACACCTTCTGAACCCACCTTGTTGGCCTTATGTTTCTAAGATTTTTGTCTGATCCTCTCGACTCCAAAAGATGCTAACAGCCTAGAAAATAAAAGCACACACACAGAGACATGCAAATACAAACCCAGTGGAGAAGTCTGAGAAAAATGGCCCTAAAAAAGCCTCTGAAAATGTTCAGAGAACAGGGGGTGCATAGTAAGGATAAGAAGTTAGTGGAAGTATCAAGTTCCTAAGCTCACAGTTAAATCCATCTCCAAGACTATGGAGGTTAAAAGGAGGGCCCTAAGCAATCATCACAGAGCCTACAACAGGCAAGGTTTTGCAAATAAGCTGAACTGGACCATGTGTCCCCCAACCCAGCAGCAACAACTTGAAGGGGTTTTCTTTTCTTATTACTTTTATTTGGTGGGGGTTGTGGGGGAGAAGAGGAAGGATCAGGGTGTTTTGCCTGTGCTTATGTCTGTACAACCACATATGCCCGTTGCTGTTCTCAGAGGCCAGAAGAGAGCACTGATTCCCTGGCACTAGAGGTTATGAGCTATCATGTGGTTGCTGAGAATCAAACCCAGGTCTTCTGCCATGAGTAACCAGAGCTCTAAGCCACTGAGCCACCTCTCCAGGCCACTAAAGGCTTTTCAAAACACCTAATAAAACTAACCTACCAGCTGGGCGTTTTAGTCCCAGCACTCAGGAGGCGGAGGCAGGTGGATTTCTGAGTTCGAGGCCAGCCTGGTCTACAGATTGAGTTCCAGGACAGCCAGAGCTACACAGAGAAACCCTGTCTCGAAAAACAAACAAACAAACAAAAACCTAACCTACCAAAACTACTAAGACAGTAAGAATCATACTGGAAGTTGGAGGAAAGTTGTTTTGTTTTGTTTTTTCTAAATATTCCACAGGCAAAAAATTAAAACACAAACATTTGAGTGTGACAAACTGTTTAACTGTAGTTTATAGAAATAATGAACCTAAGTGTTTATCTGAACACTGATTTATTCATTACACTCACCCTTCCCAATGAGTCTCCAAAACATACAGAGCCTGTGCCTGGGTCCTTTATGACAGGTCCAGCCTGTTAAAGTCAATACCTACCAAGATTACAGAAATGCTTGCAGGCTGTGAGATTGCGACACTGGAATCTGGAGTTCCAGTTGCAGAACACATGTACAATCAAGGCAGCCAGCCTCCAGTGACTTTAATAAACATAGCCCAAAGGAATCTAAAGTCAGGTTTAGAAAACATCATTAAAGAGGCAGGAACAACCACCGAGTGAATCCTCCAGAGACAGCACTGTGTAGACAATGGTCTGGAAAAGGAAACTGGAAAGGAAAGGAGGGCGCAAAGACTGGTGGTTTCTAACAGCAATTCTGGAGGAGCCTGGAAGACCAGGGGACTGTTGTGAACAAAAAGGTAGGAGAGTCTCATGTAGGGCAGTCCTAAAACCCTATGCTGTCAGGTCCAGTAAGACACTGTAAGCTTCAGGCACCACTTCAAGTGGAGCCCCATATAGGAAGTGCTGTAAGTTCACAAGGAAGAAGTGCAAGCTTCAACCACCAGAAACAGACAGAAAACCATTTCCTGACGCTGGACATGCACATGTGAATTAAAATTCTTACTCCATTCTTTTAAGTAACAATTTTAAATATAGAGGCTTGAAGTATACTTTAGTATGCTTCTGTCCACATCTTTTTTTTTTTTTAAGGATATTTATTTATTATATGTAAGTACACTGTAGCTGTCTTCAGACACTCCAGAAGAGGGTGTCAGATCTCATTACGGATGGTTGTGAGCCACCATGTGGTTTATGGGAATTGAACTCAGGACCTTTGGAAGAGTAGTCGGGTGCTCTTACTCACTGAGCCATCTCACCAGCCCTTCTGTCCACATCTTATAGCTAACATATTTTTACCTAAATACTTTCCTCTTTTAAAGTCTTAGAAGAGATAGGGTAACCTACGCAGAACCCTGAGTTGGACACCACACACCAGGCAGCCACCTCCAGGAGAATCAGCACTGTACTGAGATGCTCAGCAGCAAGCCCAGTGCACTGACTGGTGTTGAGGGCAGCATGAGGAGGGACTCACAGCCAGGAAGTCCAGGAACTTCCATGTGTAGTAATTAGGAGTTTTCATTATTAATAACTTGCTTTCATAATTTTCAAGTCTACCTCATTTGAATTGGAAAGCATTTTCTCTCTTAGTAACAACTGTCTATTTCATAAATAGCACAGGGAGAAAACAGCTGCTAATGGGTCAGGTGAACAACTACAACAGAAAGTTGAAGTCTGATCCAACAGAAACACTTTTACTTGGACAGAACCCTAGTTTCTTTGAAAGCTCTAAGCCACTGTACAAATTTAAGAGTATTACTTCGGCCTACTAGACAGTAAATCCCTGAAGATGGAGACGTATGTCTTATCCTATAGCTTCCACAGCTCTACAAGGTAGGTTTTCAATGAATAGAATGTATTAGGTTATATTTATGTATTTATCTATCCACACAACACCTGAATAGTGACTGCCTACCTGTTTGGTTCTATGGTTGCTCAGCCTTTTTTTTTTTTTTTTTTAAATTACACTTAATGGCAGCTCTTAGTCATAACAAAACCACCATTCCTGTATCCTTCCTCTTAATCCTAATTTTTAACTTGACTGGAATAGCATTTTTGAGAGAATATTTGGATCTTTAGATGATGGACATGTTTGTATGTATAGTACTGTACATATACTATATATATATATAGTATATATATATAAGGAAGCATAAAAGGAAATAAGATTTGGTCCAACCAAAAGCCAAAGTTGACTAATCAAGACATGGGACCACTTGCTACTCAGTGCTGCTTTACAACAATGATTCTCAGGGCTGGAAAGATGGCTCAGCGGTTAAGAGCACTGACTGCTCTTCCGAAGGTCCTGAGTTCCAATCCCAGCAACCACATAGTGGCTCACAACATCCATAATGAAATCTGACACCCTCTTCTGGTGCGTCTGAAAACAGCTACAGCATACTTAGATATAATACTAAATAAATCTTTAAGCCGGGCTACAGAGTGAGTTCCAGGACAGCCATGGCTACACAGAGAAACCCTGTCTCAAAAAACCAAAAAACAAACAAAAAACAATGGTTCTCAACCTTCCTAGTGCTGCAACCCTTTAATACAGTTCTTCATGTATATGTGTAGTGTATATATATATATATATATATATATACACACACTACACACATATGCATATACCCAGCAGATATGTGTATATATGCACACATGTACAGTATTAGTATAATACCTCAGATTAACACTCCCTAGCATCTTGGCCCTCAAACAGAATTCCAACAGAGCTATGATATTGACAATGAGTGACCTCCTCTGACAGTCCCCTCAGCAGTAGCTGCCCATGATTAAAGCACCAGGATTTTTAGAGCAGCAGTTCTCAACTTGTGGGTTGCAACCCCTTTAGGGGTTAAATGACCCTTTCACAGGGGTGCCCTAAAACTATCAACATCAAAAAACACAGATATTTACATTATGATTCATAATAGAAGCAAAATTAGTTATGAAGTAACGAGAATAATTAATTTACGGTTGGGGGTCACCACAACATGAGGGACTGTATTGAAGGGTCTCAGCTTAGGAAGGTTGAGGATCATTGTTTAAAAGCAGCACTGAGCAGCAAGTGGTCCTGTGTTATTATTCGTCAACTTTGGCTTTTGGCTGAGTCAAATCTAATGGCCTTTCATGCCTACTTAAAGAATAGGCTATAATAGCAACAATATGGTAAAAAAAGTCTGAATAATGCATTGGAATTTATAAGGAGTTCCATAACAAACTATATTTGTATATGCATATGTATATATCTTCAAAGGTCATTTAACGGATGGGAGAAGTGAGCTTCAAAGTAGTGGATGTTCTACTCGCCCAAAGCATCAGGGCTGGGACTGAGTCTGGCCCAGGTCTCTGGTAGGCTGCAGTCCAGTGCTTTTCATCTTAGCAGCTCCTTTCCATACGCCATGGCTCAAGAGAAGCAAGCAGACTAACAGAGTGAACACAGTGCTCCATGGAAGGTTAGACTATGGAACGCGACTAGACAGTGGATATCACAAGTGTCAACACAGCCCTTGGAAGAGGGCTCCTTTTTAATGAGATGAAATTGGCCAGATGTTCAGAAACAAAACAGGCAATAGATGGCATCAAACAGAATTGAATACAGACTTTAATTTGATGATCAACAGAAATTTGATATCCATGAATCCTCAGATGTCCTAATTTATAACTAGCCCACTCATTCCATTTTCTTAAGAAATACTGGAAGTTTTCCAACAGTCCTTAAAAACGAAAAGGGGATAAAACACTGTATGATTTTCCCATTGTGGTACTCCATACCACTAAGAAACAGAGATGGGAACTGAAATACTCTGCCTCAAACAAAAAAGACAGGTAGACATAGATTTATGTTCCTTTACTGATTTAACAAAGAAAGCCCAACAAAGTTGAGAGCAGACAGAGCTGAAGCACCATAAGGTGTTTTAAGTTTTACACATGAAACTGAATGATGAAGATAGTGTATTTACTATTAACCTTTAGGGTAAGGAAATTCAAAGGCTAAAACCCATTAGTATAACAATACATCTTCATTAAAAGAGGAACTCCGAGTCAACTGCTAGGCTGCTGAGTTACAAGTCATAAACCAGGTGTTTGTTTAAATAGGAAAAAAAGCTAAAATACTCCAGAAATCAGGCAAACAACACAGCTGTTTCCAATCTTGTCATGAGGGGCTCATCTTCTGTGACTGTGAATAGAAATTCAAATACCACAGGGTCCTAACCTGCCAACTTTAACACACTTTTTCTATTTTTTTTTTCTTGTGCTGCTATTAATGGAAAGTTCTTCTAATGTTTTCAACGGCTAAGGAAAAAAGCCTTCCTTCATTCAAGAATTTATAGTACGCAGGCTTGCCTCCACCCATTCAATCTGCCAGAAAATTTGGGGTTTGCATTTTCAGTTTTACTTATTGTCACATCTGATTCAGCAACCATGTTCATGGGTTTTACTAACAGCTGTGTCCTGACTGCCTCCCAACACTGTTGAGCAAATAGTATTCACGTTTGTTGAATGAATGAATGCGATCCATGGCTCCTTACATATGATCTTGCCTAGAATTTTGACTTCTTACTCCTTTTAAACTTGAAGAATTCCCCTTCATGGTCAGGTAAGTCACCTGCCTGTGGTGGAGGGCAGTCACTTCACACTTGTAAACAACCGCGTGTGCAAGGTGTACAGTTATGCTACAACTCGGATGTCATCAGCTAAGATTCACAGCAAGACCTAAACCGTAAGGCGCCAAGAGGACTCAAATAAAGCCTATAGCCGCATGCTGAGCACTCTCTTTTGTAAACTAATTACTTCGCCTCTGAAATAGACATTCCCAGAAAATAACCTCCGCACACAAATTGGGCTTGGGGAAGCTGTGACAGTCACCGAAATGCCCCATGAACCTGTTGTCCTGCTCTCCAGGAGGAGTGGATTCAATTTCTATTTAAAGGGACACCACTTTCCTTCATGAACAGAGGATTAAAAAAAAAAGAAAGAAAGAAAGAAAGAAAGAAAGAAAGAAAGAAAAAGAAAAAGAAAAAGAAAAAGAAAAAGAAAAAAAATCCCCAAACCTGAGTTGGGCAAGAATCCCTGCTAAAGGTTCTGAGCACAATATCTGCTTGCAATTGTCAGAATGTTTGCTGAGGAACTGAGAAAAGCCGCGGTCTGGAGCGGGGTCACGGGCACGATCTGGGGGATATCAGGCTCGGCGCTGCGAGCCAAGGTGGGAACCCCGTGAGGGAGCAGAGCGCAGAGGAGTAGCCGGCGTGGCCCCGCCCCGAGCCCGAGGGTCCCGCGCCCCTGGCAGCTCCTAACTTTGGCGGCTCGCTCCCCCCGTCGCACGCGTCCACGAGCCTCGGGCAGCCAACCCCCGAGCCCACCGTGACCCGGGCTCGGTAGGGGGCCGGGCGCACAGCCTGCTGGGGACCCCCGGGCTTCTGGGCTCCGGGCCGCGGGGGTGCCGCCCCTCCCCCCGGCACACCACCGCCAACGGCGGCCCCGTGGCTCCCGCCCGCGCCCGCCGCGCCCTCCGCCTGGCCCTCGCCACACCCCGTGGCCCGGGGCGGACCCTCGGCCGGCTGGCTGGCCCGGCGCTCCGCGGGCGGCGCGCCTCAGGAGAGCCCCCGGCGCGGGCATGCGGCCTAGTCGGGGGGTTACATAACGGGGCCGGGCCCCTTCCGAGCGGCGCCCGGGACCCGCTGGCCCACGCCGGGCGCCGCCGCTCACCTGCCGTAGATCCCCTCGGTGATCCGGTTCCGCTTCAGGGGGCGGCGGAGCTTACTGCAGTCGGCGTTCCGCCGCTTCATCCTCCCGCTGGGGGGCCCGGTGCCCGAGCCGCGCCGCCGCGCCGCCGCCGCCGCCGCCTCCTCTCACCTCAGCCGCCGCCGCCGCCCGCCCCGCGTCGGGCCTGAATCCTACCCCTGCGGCCGGTCACACAGACATGGAGCCAGCACCGGGGGGGAGGGGGGCCAGGAGGGGGGCGCCGAGCCTCCTCCGCCTTCGGAAACAAAGAAATGACAATTCCGGGGCCCACCCGCCCCGCACCAGCCAGCCGCCCGCCCCGCCTCCTTCGCCGCGACGGACGACCCGCGTAGCCAATCGAAGGCGCCGCCGCGCCGCGCCCGGCCAATCTCGGGGCCCGCTGAGGCAACACGGACCCTTAAGCCCGCCTTTTTGAAGGACAGGAGGACACACCAATCAGGATAAGGCCTAGACGCGTGGCCGGGCCTATCAGAAAAGAGTTAAATAGAGGCTTATAAATAGGCCCTATAAATATAACATCCTATATTATGCCTTGTTGCGAAGGTGCGCTTCGCGGTTATCGGGCTGCGTCCCGCCGTGGGGAGGTCCACGTCGGCGTGGACCGCGTGGCGCGGCGCCGCGGGCTCCCGCCTGGCGTGTGAGAACCGAACGGCGTGGTGCGCTGCGTGTGGGGAACCTTGCGCTGACATGTGCTTCAGTCAGCCGCGTCCTTATGTAAGAGGGCGTCCCGGGAGCGCCGCGGCGGCCCCTTCTGCGGGCAGCCGAGCATGCAGCCATACCGGCCGCGTCAGCCGGGCTACGAATGACAAAGCAAACCCCACACACATATACACACACACACACTCACACACACACACCCTGCCAGCTTCCCGCGACGTGGTGACAGCGCGCCGACCAATCGGCGGGGACGGGGGCGGGGCCTGTGCGGTTCCGCCCCTGGCTTGCGTCACCGGGGGGCGGCACCTCGTGTGCGCGCGACGCCGCGCGGGGCTGCCGGGGGCGTGTGCGGCGGCGTGGCCGGGCTCCACGTCCGCAGGTTTGCGCAGGCTGAGGGTTCCGCGGGCGCCTCCCCGGCCTCCGAGGCTGCGGGAGGCGGTCGTTTGCTCTTTCGGCCCAGTAGCTCTGTGGCTTACCGGGGAGGACAGAACGGCAAAGGACAAGTGAGATGCTCAGCGGGGAAACGCGTTCGCTGCCAAGTCTTGAGGACCGAGTTCGAACCCGGGAATCCACGTGGTGGACCGCTAGGACGAACTCCTACAAGTTGCCGCCTGACCTCCCACACGCGCGCCCACACAAACACAGTTCCTAAATAAGTTTGGATTTGGTTTTGGTCTTTTTGTTTTTTAAGCGGCATGTGGATCGCTGAGTTCGAGGCCAGCTTGGTCTTCGAAGTGAAGACAGCCAAGGCTGTAACATGTACCAACCCTTTCTCAGATAGATAGATAGATAGATAGATAGATAGATAGATAGATAGATAGATAGATAGATAGATAGATAGATAGATAGATAGATAGCAAAACCAGGGACGTGTGGGAAAGGGAGCAAATGACTGGTGGGTCCTGACTACTGGCAGAAGTATTTTAGTGTATGTCTTACACAATTTTCTTGCTTAACTGTTGTTATTTCTATAAAATAGAATAGAGCACATAGTAGACATTTGGTTTCATATCTGAGTCTTCGTTTTACGTGTTGTTACAACCCTTTATGAAGATTTCTTTAAGAGGTTGCATAATGCCCTAACAAGTGGCATTGCCTGCCACCTCACCCCCTCAGTAACTAGAGTCCCCCATCATCTAGCCCACTTTTCCTTTTTTATATGTCCAGTAACTCGATGCCATCTTGGTTTGCCCTGGGACCACATGCACCTCTCCTGGCCGGTGGTCACTCATCTTAGTCAACATCACTCCAAAGCTCTTAAGTTCCTATCAGTGCCTTCAAAGATTCCCCCAGTACCTGGAAGGGAAACCCAGTGTTGACAGTACCCAGAGTCTTAGCATGGGAACTTACTCTCCTTTCCCGGGCCGCTCAAGCAAGCAATCCTTTTCTGCTCTGGTTTTTGGGTTGGTTTGTTTGAGACAAGGTTTCTTATGTTGCCTTGACTGACCTGGAACTTGGTCTGTACACCAGGATCACAGAGATCCACGTGCCTCTGTCTCTCCGGTGCTGGGATTAAAGGTGCATCACCACCACCCGGCCTCTTTCCCATGTGGGTCCAAGTCCTTTCTGAAAGAAGAGTAACCAGCGCCAAGCACTAACCACTGAACACTCTCTGCCGCCCTTTATTTTGTTTTACTTCTCTCTCTCTCTCTCTCTCTCTCTCTGTCTCTCTCTCTCTGTCTCT
>NC_034595.1:85815375-85824166 GCF_900095145.1 Mus pahari
CTCTCTCTCTCTCTCTCTCTCTCTCTCTCTGTGTGTGTGTGTGTGTGTGTGTGTGTGTGTGTGTGTGTATTTCTTCATTTTTCAAGACAGGGTTTCTCTGTAGCTCTGGCTGCCTTATAACTTGCTTTATAGACCAGACTGGCCTCAACCTCACAGCGATCGACCTTCTGCTGCCTCCCATGTGCGAGGATTAAGGGTGTGTGCCACCGTGCAGCGCAGCCTTACATGCTCTGTTTTTAACCCGGCTACCAGTTTGTTCTTACCTTCTTCCCTCTTTCTCCCACTTACAGCATCTCTGGCAGTGTGTTAAGGTGTCTAGGGTGAAGCTTGTCCCTCCACCATTGAGGATCAAATCTATACCCTGTGGAGATGCAGTTTTGAAAAAATGGCAAGGATTCATGCTGTTTAAGAGCAAGCTTGAAATTCCAGTTTAGTCACTTACTAGCTTGGGCAAGTTACTGAATCCCTCAGAGCCTCTGATTACACTGAGGTCTGCGTTAAGGATGAAGGGGAATGAGCCCTCAGAGCCCAGCAGCATCAAGCCGTTGCTGAAGCAACTTACTGTTCTTTTCTTCTTCCTCCTTTTTTTTTTTTTTCCTACCCAGCCCTTTCTGTTGTTGGCTTTACTTGTTTGTTTTTGTGTTGGACCCTGAAGGTTGAAACAAGGTCTCCTTTTACAGCCCAGGCTGACCTTGAACTTGCAACATACCCCCTTCTCTCAACCTCCAAAGTATCAACAACCAGTATTTTAAGCACAAGCTAACCCAACCAGCTCTGTTCTTTGTTTTCTTTTCTTCCCCGTTTGAAGACAGGGTCTCGTTGTGTAGCCCAGGCTGGCCTCTGAGCTGCTGTGTTTCCCCTGCCTCAACCTCCCCAGGGCTGACATCACAGGTGTGCACCCATGCCTCGCTCTCAAGTGACTGCTCTTTGTCCTTGTGCCTCTCTGATCTCTACTCCAAAGGAGTAATACAAGATGTGGAAGCATTAGAAACTCTGAGCTCCAAGCTTCGCCCAAGTTTGTCCACCACTGAGAAAGGAAAGAAACAGAATGTCTGGAGTAGCCAAGACTTCAGCCGCTGCAGACTGGTTCGCAAAGGAAGTGCAGGCAGTGGGAGACAAGAATGAGGGGAGCAGAGAGTTGTTTAGGTCCTGGCTCTAGACACTGTGGTCCCGCCCATGCTGAACATCCTTCCTCCCTATGACTAGAAGGTTCTGGATTTGGGTCCCAGCAACCGAACTTTCTTCTGCTCGGCTTGTCTTTCCTAGGCTCCCACTGAAGACAGATGAGCAGTTCAGAGGACCAACAACACAAGTGCTTCGGACAGACACATCAGTTCCCCCGAGCTCACAGTGCAGCCTGCCACCAGGTTCCCAACAAGGGTGCTCTAGAGGTGTCAGAACTGTGCAGGGAGAAGTGTACTGTTGCTAGGAGAAGTAGGAGGTTGTGGCCAAGTTACTGTGGCGATCTTAAATCAAGCAGAGAAAGGTTGCTCTCAGAGTGATGGCTGAGAAGCAGCCATCAGTTGGCCTGGAGGTGCAGGTTTCCAGCCCGACCTGTAACTGGCTCAGCAGGAGTGAGGAGGTTCCTAAGGGTTGCTCAATCGCTGCCTTTACTCATCAGACTATGAAAACAGTAGACCCCAAGAAATTGGAATCCCACAGGCTGGGAGAAAAATGTCTGAGGCCCAGGGTAGCCAGAACAGGGGCTTCAAGGAAGTTTTACAAGTTCACAGACCACCTTGTAGGAGAGCATAGGGCAGACAGTCCTGGGTCCAGGATGGGCAGGAGCGCCCCTTGCGCCAGACTGTGTATTTCCTGTACACCTCTGGCTCTCTGTAGGACTTCTTGTTAGGACTGAATTTTTAGTTACCTTTTTGTTAAGACTGAATTTGAACCTGTGGAGGGGTAACAGGGTGCAGGGGTGTGTGTCACTGAATAGCTTTGTCCCTTTCCACAACGTGGCCAGAAAAATAAATCTGATTTTTCTCTATTAATGTGTCTGCTACATCAGCTTATTGAGGGCGGGCGACCCAACTAGTCTGTTGAGCTTACCGGGGTCTGGGCTCAGAACTCCAGGGACACCTCTTTCTTTCTTTCTTTCTTTCTTTCTTTCTTTCTTTCTTTATTTATTTATTTATTTATTTATTTATTTATTTATTATATGTAAGTACACTGTAGCTGTCTTCAGACACACCAGAAGAGGGCATCAGATTTCGTTACGGATGGTTGTGAACCACCATGTGGTTGACTGGGATTTGAACTCAGGACCTTTGGAAGAGCAGTTGGTGCTCTTAACCACTGAGCCACCTCGCCAGCTCCCCAGGGACACCTCTTATTCAGATGACACCTCCATGTCCTTGAGTCACCAGCCTACTCTGTGCCAGAATCCACCCGGGAGCCACTTCTAGCCTGGTATTAGCTCCGTTTTACGGAAGACTGAGGTCCCTGATCATCGCACCTCATGGTGCGGGCAGCTCAGCACCAGCTACAGGAGGGGCACAAACCTCTGAGCCTGCCGCACTGATGGCAGTCAGACTTGGTGCAGAGTGTCTGGGATAAGAAGGTAAGAATTACATTTTTTTTCTAGATTTATTTATTTTTATTTATATGAATACACAGTAACTGTCTTCAGACACCAGAAGATGGCATTGGATCCAGTTATTGATAGTTGTGAGCCACCATGTGGTTGCTGGGAATTGAACTCAGGACCTCTGCAAGAGCAATCAGTGCTCTTAACTGCTGAGCTATCTCTCCAGCCCCCAAGAACTGTATTTTGATTAGATATTATTTATTTGGGAAGGGGTTGTGCACAGCATGTATAGACACTCTGTCCTCCTTCCACTGTATGGGTTAGCTACAGTTATCAAACTCAGGTAGTCGGGCTTGGTGGCAAGTGCCTTTGACCACAGAGCCATGTTGTCAACCCAAGAGAATGGTCTACTTGCCATGAATGGAGGGACAGGCCACGGGCCCAAAGAGGACTGCCTTCTCTAAGTTCTTCCTTTATGCTTCTCAGACCAACACATCACTAGTCCCTTGGGCTTTTGCCAAGTGCCCCCCCTTCCCCCAAGCCCTGAGACAGCCTCTTGAGATCCAGGGAGCACAGAAGTAAGCTGACTTCTGGCAGTCTCTTTCGAGAACATACCCCACCCCTTCTCCCTTGCTTCACCACCCATCTGAAAGCAGAGAGGGTCAGCAGTGGCCATCTCACGGATGATTAACAAAGAGGTGATATGCTCTCAAGTAGGTTAGGGGCTGGGTTATAGCTCAGTGGGTACAGCGCTTGCCTGGTATGTACAAAGCCCTCTCCTGCCTAAGTCAGGTATTCTGGTATGTACCTATGGATGCAGGAAATAATGGAAGTAGGAGGATTAGAAGTTCAAGGCCAACCTGGGCTACACGAGTGCCAGGCGGCAGTTAATCTTGAATATCAACTTGATGGGATTTAGAATCACCATTTGTGTATGAGGAAGTTTCTAGATTTGGTTAACTGAGATAGAAAGACAGACCCTAACTGTGAGCAGTACCATTCCATGGCTTGGCGTCCCAGGCAGGATAAATAGGAGAAAGTGAGCTGACCAGTATTTGCCTCTCTCTGCCTCGTGACTGTGGGATGCAGTATGACCAGCTGATGTCATGGCATCCCAGTCATGATGGCCCATACCACAGACTGTGAGCCACCAGAAGAAGCTGGCCCCTCCTTTCCCCCTCCCTCCCTTCCTTCTGCCACTTTTTTTCTTTTTGTAAATAAAGTTTTATTGAAGTGCAGTGCCGTAGCCATTACTTGATATCCACAATGACTTTCAGCCTACAATGACTAATTGAATTGTGATAGAGTTCATTTTGCCCACAAAATCTAAATTATTTATCTTGTCCTGACTCCTGTTTGGTTTTTTTTTTTTTTTTTTTTTTTTTTTTTTTTTTTTTTTTTTTTTTTTTTTGGATATTTTCTTTATTTACATTTCAAATGTTATCCCCCCTCCAGAACTCCCTATCCCATTCCCCCTCCCCTTTTGCCACTTTTATTGGGTATTNAATAAAGTTTTATTGAAGTGCAGTGCCGTAGCCATTACTTGATATCCACAATGACTTTCAGCCTACAATGACTAATTGAATTGTGATAGAGTTCACAAATGGCCCGGGCGCATGGATGGTTCTGTACCACAGCCAGCTGTTTTGTTGTTTTTTTTTTTTTTTTTTTTTTGGTTTTTGTTTTTGTTTTCTTTTATTGGATATTTTCTTTATTTACATTTCAAATGTTATCCCCCCTCCAGAACTCCCTATCCCATTCCCCCTCCCCTTTTGCCACTTTTATTGGGTATTTTGTTGTTGTTTGTCATGGCAACTAGAGAAGTAACCAATAACAGCTGTCTAAACCCAAAACAAAGGCTCAAGGTCAGATGGGAAGCCAGGCCTGTCCTCCCTGACACATCATGAGGACAAGATGCTGGGACCTGCATACGGCCTTCAGCTGAGCTCAGAACAGAGATGGAGTGATCCTGCTTCACAAAGAAGGGAGAGGCCTTGCCACCCCACCCCCAACCCCCACATGGCATCTCCCTCTGCAGCTTCCAGGGTAGCACTGGCCGGGCTGTCTTGAGCTCTGTACCCACAGGCTCCTACCAAAGCCCAGACGGCTGACTTACCCACGCCTCCCCTTCTCCCCAGGGAACTTATCGAGGAAGGGAGCTCACCTTGGCACTCAGAACCAGACAATGTGGCAAGGATGGTGGCTTAAGCCTGTAATTAGAGCAAGTGGGAGGTGGAGGCAGGAAGACCAGGAGATTGAGGCCATCCTTGACTACAGAGAATCCGAGACCAGTCCGGGTTATGTGAGAGCCTGTCTGGTGGGAAATGGGAAAGGCACTGAGACTGAAAACAGCCCAGATGCCCCACAAAGCATGTCGGAGGGATGTATTGCCACACGTTCCCACTGGGAAGTCTGTGTAGCGTGGAGCACAGTTCACCACAGCGCTTAGATTACATTTATTTTTTGAAATTGGGAAGGAGTGAGGGTCAGAGGCCAAGGTTGAAGGGATTGGCTCTCTCCTTCTGCCATTTGGGTCCTGAGGGACCAACCTTGCTTGGGTCATCAGTCTCAGGATGATTAAGTAAGGTTAAACAACTTAACCCTCGCTGAGCTATCTTGCTGCCCAGGAACTTCCCACTGAAGCTCTGTAGGCGATAGACATTCTCACAACAGGGCTGTGAAGGGGAGATTACCACTGACACCATAATGTAGGTAAGAGGCTTTCCGCACAGAGAGGTGAAGTCACTTAGCCTGTCACTTTCACACAGTAAGTGAAAGAGTTGGGTTTCAAACCCATGCCATCTGCCCCTACAGCCGGACTCTTAGTCACCACGCTAAAATGCTGTAGAAAAGACCTTTCTGGCTTTATTGGAGGAGTTGGGTCTAAGTCCATGTGGATAGGAAAGCGTCTGAAAGAAGCATTACACAAAACACTCGTGTTTATTTGTATTTTGGTGTTGGGGGGTCAAACCTAAGGCCTTATACACGCAGGTAAACATGAGGCACACCTCTAGCCCTCACCTCCTCTCCTCTTCACGCCAGCTTTCTGAGCTTGATACTTTACAAAGAGGAAAACCAGAGAGACTTACTGTCTTGCTAAGGTCACACTGCTAATAAATTCCAGAGTCGGGATTTGAACACAGATTGCTTGACTCCAAAGCTCAGAGGTGTTGACTGAATGACCATACCCAAGACCTAGAGCAAGCTCACACCCTTGGTGTGGTCAATCTTCCCGAGTAAGAATGGAGGCCCTACCTACCTCATGGTCCTTACCTGTGTTAGTGACCTCAGCCATTCCCACTCAAGGGAACAACCTGAAGGGAAGAATTGCTATTTTTGGCTTTGTGGGTCTGCAGGTTTTTTACTCCACGGTTATTGGCTCTGCTGATTCTGGGTCTGGGATAATGGCAAGCTTCACCATACTGGGAGCACGTAGCAGGGTTGCTCACTTCATGGTAGGCAGGAAGCAGAGGAGTAGAAAGCAGGAAGCAGAAGATACAGGAGCCCCAAGGAACGCTCCCTCTGACCAGCGTTCTCAGAGCTCCCACCACCTTCCTTTCACCACCCCCCTACCGGGCCATTCTCAGTGAAACTGTCAGAGGGCAGATAATCATTGACTCACTAACCATTTCCTCTCCTGTGGCTGTGGTAAAACACCCAACAAAGCAACTTCTGGAGGAAGGATGGGTTGATTTTGTCCAGCTTGGGGTCTAACGGGGTAAGGAAAGCCTGGCAGGAGGACATCAGGGTACTGCCCACAGTCACCATCAAGAAACAAAGGAAGGGGCTGGGGAGACCGCTCTGCTGTTAACAGCGCTCGCTGCTCTTCCAGAGGACCCAGGGCTCCATTCCTAGCACCCACATGGAGGCTCACAACCATCCCTAACTCCAGTTCCAGGGGATCCAATGCCTTGTTCTTACCTCCTAGGGTGCCTGGCACACATGTGGTATGTAAACATTCATGTAGGCAAAACTCTCATACGCATAAATAAATGCACCCTGAAGAGAAGGAAGATAGATGTGGGTACTCGTGTCTCTTTCCATTCTGTCCAGGATTCCAGCCTGTGGAATTGTGCCGCCCACAGTCACGTTGGTCTTCCTACCTCCATTTGCCTGATCTACAAACTCTCTAACAGGCACACCCGAGGTTCATTTCCAAGGTGATTCTGAGTCCCATTAAGTTGACAATAAAAATTGACCATCACGACGGCCTAATCCCAGCCCTCAGTGGACAGAGGCATGCGAATTTCTGTGAGTTTGATCCCAGCCTAGTCTACAAAGTGAGTTCCAGGACAGCCCGGGCTACACAGAGAAACCCTGTCTCAAGGGGGACAAGGGGATGGTAGGAAGACCCAGTCTCCAGGACTCAGTCATTTCCCAAAAGCTCCATCATCCAACAGTCAAGTCCCAGTACGTGAACCTTTGGGGAACATCTTACATGCAAGTCAGAACACCAACCATGCTGTGGTATGGGAAGGTGGCCTGTGATCTCACAGAACCCTGATTTTACAGAAAATACATGACCACATGTGAAGACTTCGAGCTCCCACTTGCTTCCACATTCCTGGGGATTGTCTGGCTGCTAGAACAGGATGCCACAAACACAGTACATATGCCCACCCTCCCTTCTGGAAGCTATACCAGGCATGCTTGAGTGCCTTCGGATCCCCAAGAATCCTGCCAGCAGGGCAGAGCAGGTTACCTCATTTGGCTCCTAGAGAAACAGAGACAGTGGTTTGGTAACCTGGGAGGCAGAAATGCAAAGTTCCCAGCATGTGTATACTGTCAGGTGCACAGGGCTGGGGCCCAGCCCTGCTATTTATTAGCTGTGCAACTTTGGTAGTGATGTCATCTCTTTAAGCAGCCGTTTCCTGATCGGGAAAGCAAAGGCGATGGTGCCTGTACTCAGAAGATTAAATAAACGTGTAGGCAGGCAGTGGTGGCACAGGCCTTTAATTCCACAAGAGGGAGGCAGAGGCAGGCCAATCTTACGTTTGAGGCTAGCCTGGTCTACAGACCAAGTTTTAAGATAGCAGGGCTATGCAGAGAAACCTTGTCTCAATTTTAAAAATAAAAAAACAAAAAACAACCACCACCAACAACAACAAAAAACCCAGGCAGGTTATCTGTGTAACTGAGCAGTTGGAGCTGCGTGGCTCTCGACTGCTTCCCCAGCACAGCTGAACAGCCGGTGTTGCTTTCTTCCATTCATTTAGAATGTACTTTCCAAGAGCCTTCTAGGTGGCCTCTGTGATGTATGGGGTAAGGAAGGCTTGTGTCTCTGCTCATCTGTGGGTGGGATGTGGCTCACCTGTACAGGTACATGGGCACACACATGGAGGTCAGAGGATGTCAGACATCTATCTTTATCACTCTTTGCATTATTGCCTCGAGAGAGGGTCGTTCAATGAACCTAGAACTTGGTTGGCAGCTGGCAAACCCCGGGGATTCCCCTGCCTTAGTCCCCTGTAGCACTGCTATTACAAGTCCACGAGCCCCTGCCTGGCTTCTTGTGTGGATGGTGGGGATTTGAACTCTGGTCTGAATGCCTGCACAGCAAGTACCCTTACACACAGAACCATCTCCCCAGCCCACAATGGGATAAGGTTTAAAGATAAGTTTTGTGAATCTAAAGTCACTTCCGTGCCTCAGTTTCCCTTTTTGAGAAACCAGGACGTTAATCCATCCCTTCTGTGATAGTGATATCAACTTGACAAAATCTAGAATCTCTGGGGCTTGAATCTTGCCTGTGGGGATTATCTTGACAATGGATCTCAGCGTGAGTAGACACATCTTAATTGTGGGCGGGGTGGGCTGTGTACAGAGAATGAGCAGAACACGAACCAACGATCACTGTTCTCTTCTAACGGCAGACACAGCGTGACCAGCTGCTCGAAGCTGCCTTGCTTTCCCCGCCATGATGAACTGGGCACCAAAATTTGCTCCCTCCCCTAAGTTGCTTTTGGCAGAGAATTTTACCCCAGCAACAATTATAGAAAACAAGACACAGCCAGGCAGTGGTAGTGCACGTCTTTAATGCTGCACTTGAGAGGCAGAGGTAAGTGGGTGGATCTCTGTGAGCTGGAGGACATAGAGTAAGTTCAAGGACAGTCAGGGCTACATAGAGAAACTCTGTCTTTAAAAAAAAACAATAACAACAACAAGAGAGAGAGAGAGAGAGAGAGAGAGAGAGAGAGAGAGAGAGAGAGAGATATGAATGGAGGGAGAGAAAGAGGGAGAAAGAAAGGAAGAAGGAAGGAA
>NC_034595.1:85824596-85839197 GCF_900095145.1 Mus pahari
GGGCTGGAGAGATGGCTTAGTGGTTAAGAGCACTGACTGCTCTTCCAAAGGTCCTGAGTTCAAATCCCAGCAACCACATGGTGGCTCACAACCATCCATAACAAGATCTGACTCCCTCTTCTGGAGTGTCTAAAGACAGCTACAGTGTACTTACATATAATAAATAAATAAATAAATAAATAAATCTTTAAAAAAAAAGAAAAAGAAAAGAAAAAAACCAATAGAATACAATGAAAAAAACCAAGACAGGCTGAATGAACAACCATACTAAATAAATGTTGCTTCTTCCTCCCATGACATTCCTCCGCGCTAGGCCAGCCCTGCAGCCTGAGATAAGACCTTTGGTGGGTGTCTCTCCCTATCGCTCCTTCAAGTGCGTGTGGGGGACACCCCTGAAGCTTGCAGCTGGCAGAACCCAGGCACAGCAACAGACACGAGATGGGCTCTAAGTACCCACGGTCCCTCCGCTGCTGCCTGCCCCTGTGGGCCTTGGTGCTACAGACAGCCTTTGTTCTCCTCTTCTGTTTTTTCATCCCCCATGACACAGCCCAGGTGGATCACACGTTCATGGCGAGCTATCAAGGTGAGGGGCTCAGGGGAGGGGTCAAATCGCCCGAGGGTAGGGGAGGTCTGCGGCTCCCCAAGGGTGCGGGGGGGGGGGGCAGCTGTTTTACACTATTCCCAAGGAGAGGGGTTCCAGCCCTCCCACTGGTTGCACAGAGACAGTGTGGGCTGGGCTTTCGGGGTCCCTGGGATTTCTCTCTTCCTAGAGCCCCATCTGGATTTGCCAGCACAGTACAGGGATGTGCTTGTCTGTGCTCCTGAGTCCCCTGTTCAAACAGTCTTTACAGTGTTCTACTTCTCTGCCCAATGCTCTCTCCTTTGTGGCAACGTCTGTCATGCTGGTTGTGTTGTGCTACATGGTGGGGTCTCTGTCACTCCTTCCTTTTTTTAAAAAAAAAAAGTTATTTTTATGATTCTTAATTAGATGTATGTATCCCATGTGGGGGTGTATATGAATGTAGCTCTCCGTGAGGGGGGGAGGCACTGTATCCCCTGGGAACCGGTGTTACAATAATGAGCCACCCAGAGTGGGATGCTGGGAGGACCAAACACTGGTCCTCTGCCAAAGAGAGCCACCCCCACCTCCCACCCCCGCTTGCTGGCTCTTTTCTACATTGCATGTCCCCTCTTCCCTGCCTTCTCTCCAGGGTTGGAAAGCCTGCTTAGGGTTCAAATCCAGAGCCAAGAAAGAGTGGCTGCTGGGGAATGACGGTTTATTGTATGTGTGGCCGTGATGAGAACAACCTAAATGAGTCCCATGTCCACAGTGAGGTGTGCTTGCTCCTGTACAAAGCAGCCCGACACGTCTGAAGCCTCGGCTCTCCCTGGCTGACAGAATGCTCATGATAAACAGATGGGCCCCTCGAGGGGTGTCCCCAAGGGGTGTCCCAGGGACAGAGCTGCAGCCTGAGCCAGTTAGCTGGAAGCACAGGAGTCCATCCAGAGGCTCCTGCACGTTCTCCTTCCTCTCTTTGTGTGTGCACATTTTTTCGAGACAGGGTTTCCCTGTGCGGCTCTGGCTGTCCTAGAACTCACTCTGTGGACCAGGCTGGCTTTGAACTCAGAGATCTGCTTGCTCGCTTCAGTCTCCAGAGTGCTGGGATTAAAGGTGTGCGCCACCAGCACCAGGTTCCTTCACTTCTTTCGCATCCAACCCAAATGTTCATTTTAACTTCATCGCTTCCTGTTTCCCCACGAAGTTGAGCATTGCATGCACAATAAGGACTGGACACATGGAGTGTGCAGCTGATCTTTATTGAGCACTTGCTGTATACAAGGTACTATCCAAACAGCTTCCTATTGGTCCCTCACTACAACCCAGTGAGGCAGGCTGCTCTGTCCTCCAGTTCTCACTGAGGAACTAGGTACTCTGATGTTGTCACTAACCTAGCATCACCTAACAGCACATCAGGCTGACAGTTGGGGAAACCACCCAGGCCAACTGATGCCTGCAAGTTGACCCCAACTACTACTACTACTACTTCTTCTTCTTCTTCCTCTTCCTCCTCTTCTTTTCTTCTTCATATGAGTACCCTGTATCTGTCTTCAGACACACCAAAAAGGCATCAGATCCCATTACAGATGGTTGTGAGCCACCATGTGGTTGCTGGGATTTGAACTCAGGACCTCTGGAAGAACAGTCAGTGCTCTTAACCACTGAGCCTGAGCCATCTCTCCAGCCCTGACCCCAACTTCTGTATATCCTAAACAAACAAACAAACAAAGGAATGAATGAATGGATGGACGTAATTCTTAAAAGTTCTGTAATGCAGCCAGGCATGGTGGCACACAACTTTAATCCCAGCACTTGGGAGGCAGAGGCAGGAGGATTTTTGAGTTTGAGGCCAGCCTGGTCTACAGCCTGGTCTGAGTTCCAGGACAGCCAGAGCTACAAAGAGAAACCCTGTCTTGAAAAACCAAAAAAAAAAAAAAAAAAAGTTCTGTAATGCAACAGAATTTTCACAAATTAATAAATAGGGCTGGAGAGGTGAAACAGGGGTTAAAACCAGAGGACACAAGTTCAGTTCCCACCATGTCCATTTATAACTCCAGCTCTAGGGCATCTAATACCCTCTAATGGTCTCCTTCTAAACCCATGCACCCCAACTCCCTCACAAACAATAATCATTATTATTATTATTGAATAAATAAAAAGAATTGAAAGAATTATCATGTAAAAAAATTTTCAAAGCAGGACAGAATGGCACACCCCTTTAATCCCAGCACTTGGAAGGCAGAGGCAGGCGGATTTCTGAGTTCGAGGCCAGCCTGGTCTACAAAGTGAGTTCCAGGACAGCCAGGGCTACACAGAGAAACCCTGTCTCAAAAAAACAAAAAAGAAAAAGAAAAAAAAAAAGAAAGAAAGAAAGAAAAAGAATTACCATGCATAGATAGATAAAGATCATCAGCTTTTAGTGGAGTGCTAATGCAGTCTTCCAGCCACTTCTAAGGACTGTCTGTCTGTCCTGGGCATCTTCCAGGCTGCGTGCGTCTTACTCTGTTAACCACGTCTGGGTCGCCTGTAATGGAGCCAAATGGGCAGGGGTGAGAGAGCAGGATCCAGGAGTCAGACCCAAGCCCCATTTAGGAGATACAATCGCCTACACTTGGTGAAAAAGAGGCGAGGCAGGTGGGCAGGGATGACGGCAGACAGGTGATTGGGTGACAGCCTCGCACATCAGTTTCCGTTGCTGTCATGAAACTCCATGCTGGCGACAACTTATGAAAGAAAGCATCTGATTGGATGGTTAGAGTCCGTGGGTGGGCTGAGGGCACAGAGGTGGGAACAGTAGGAAGTTCAAGTCTCAGACCTCCAGCAGGCCCGTGTGCTAGGGATGGCGAGAGACTTCTGAAGTCTCAAAGCCTGAGGCTGGAGCACCCCTCCTCCAACAAGGCCACACCTCCTAACCATTCTCAGAGTCCACCAATGAGGGACTCAAATGTGAGAGCATGTGGAGGCTGTTCGCATTCAAAGCACCACACTTCACCAGTTCTTAAAGAAACACAAAAACTGCAACCCGGAAAAGCAGAATCTATTGGTCATCTATAGCTGTGTATCAACTATCCCCAACTTTAGTGCCTTAAAAAAAAAAGCAATCATGTCAAGTCAGGTAATGGTGGGGTGCCCTGTGCCTTTAATCCCAGCACTTGGGAGGCAGAGGCGGGTGGATCTCTGAGTTCGAGGTCAGCCTGGTCTACAGAGTTCTAGGATAGGTGGGGGCGGGAAAGGTCAACCATGTCATTTACCCACGACCATGATTCTGTGGCTCAGCAAGGGAGTATTACTCATTTGGCAGCTTCACTTGGGGTCAATCATCTATCCAAAACCTAGGAGTTTCCCCACAGCAAGCATTGGTGTGGGCTGGGAGTTTCAGGCCCGTTCAGACTTCACCTGGCAGCCGCAGGCAGCAAATGAGAAGGAGGTGGAGGGAAGCGTGTATACAATGTCTCCTGGTATCCCATTGTCTAAGGCTAATTACAAGGTCCCTACTCACAGGGGAGCAAACTACACCCAGAGGCGTGCTCCGCTGGGGGCCATCTGGAACAGTTTACCAGAGACAGCCCCATCCTAGGACTGCCAAACTGGGGGACTATCTCTTGGGACCTTTGCTTAGGAAGCCACCATTGGTCCCTGCTCTCCTCGGGGGACAGGATTATGGGGAAACAAGAGGGGTTCTCCAGTGAGTCAGCACCTCACACCTGGTACCTCCAGCTCGGGGGTGGGGGGGGGGAAGCTCTATCTGTATTCCCAGACTGCTCCTGTGATGGAGGGACAGGAGGGAGCGGAGACTCTGGGGACAGAAACAGTGCTGGGGGAGGGGAAGGGGCAGTGGGAGGGGAGGGGGGAAGCCGAAGAGTTCCTCTCCTATGTCTTGTTTCCTTGGACTATCAGGAGGGGGTAGGGTGGGTGGGCAGAACCGGAAGGAGAAAAGGGAAGAGGTCTCTGTGGAAACATTTAAGGGCAGAGCTGCAGTAATAGATCTAATGTATGACAGGCGAGTGTGCTCCTGTCACAGCACCAGACCTTTCAGGAGCCGGTGAGCAGGTGTCGCCACCCATTTTACAGACCCGGGAGCTGGGGCACAGAGAGAACAGGGCTTTACCCCTGACATGCAAATTCAGGTCTCCCTGCACATGGCAAGAGTGTATATGGAGTTCGAATCTCTTTGTCACCTTTTAGCAGCTGTGTCGCCTGTGCTAGTCACAGCAGCCCTCTGTGCCTCCCTTCCTCCATGTGTAAAACGGGAAAGATAACCGGTGATTATCACCGACTGAGGTGGAGACCTGGGTCCGGCCATGAGATTGCTGGAGACCGCTTCCATTGCTTCGCCGCTGCGCTCAGAGGCACTTTCTTACCTCCCAGAAGGAAGGCCTGAAATTTCACTTCCAGCACTGGAACTCCTCCCCCACCCAGTCGTCCCAGCTCCTTATCAAGCTCCAAACACCTTGCTTGCGGTCCACCAGTTTATCAACCCTGGCTGGTGCGGTGGTGACTGAAGCTACCGCCCACGGAGGTGCCCAAGTCTCTGGGCAGGACGCAGCCTTGGGATGGCGGGTGGGAAGGGGCGGGAGGGAGCCGGGAGAAAAGTGAGTCTGAGTCTGAGCCTGGAGCCGCAGGAGAGGAAATGGGAAAAGCTGGGCTTCGGGGGTGGGGGTGGGGGTAGGGGGGAGCAGGGAGGGCGCCCGAGGCCAGATGTTATCGCTGAAGAGCTGGACTGACTGCCCGCGTTCTAGATCAGCGACAGAGTGTCTGGGAACTGTTTCCCTCAGTCTCTTCTTCCCAAGGCACCCGTTCCTGCTTTGGGACCCTGTGAGGCCGTTGGGGGGGGGGGAATCAGGGACGAGGAGGAAAGCCACGAGACCCCATTCCTGGAGCCGGTGGCAGCTGAGCCAGGAAATGCCTCGCCGCCCACCCCCGACCCCCTAATTTCTAACCTTCAGGCTCAACTCTACCCCCTTCCTCTCTACCCTCCCCTAACCCCTTCTTCAGAATGTTCCAGGGCCATAAGGGCACAGACACTGACAAACCCAACCCTATGGTTTCCGGAGAGGGAAACTGAGGCTCAGAAAGGACCAAAGACTTGCCTGATGAGATCCTTTTGCCTAAGGAGGCGCACACCAGAGCTAGAGCCTGCCTACCTGGCAGAAAAGCACTCACTGTACCAGACCAGAACCGAGTTCAGTACAGAGGTGCTGTGTGGCCCCAAGCAAGTCAAGACCTCCCAGGCTGTTAGTCTTTCCTCGCAACCTGCAGTGGCACTGCCTTGATGCCAAGCGGCGACAGGTTTTGTTTCAGAGTGCTGTGCAGCCCAAGGCTGTACACATTTCCAGGGGGATGATGGTTTTTGCTTGGCCACAGTTTTCAGTCTTAAATGTCCATCGTACTTTTGTGCATACACACTTCAGGCTTGGCTCCTGAGGAATTTGAACCATCCTCAGAGGATGTGCAAAGGAAGTGAGGTGTTCCTTCCCTTGCCCCGTAGCATCGCCGAGATGGACAGGGGGAAATGGACCCCACACTGCACACTTCCTCCCACATCAGGGGAGAAGGTAGGGACTCCTTAAGGCACCAGAACCTTGATCCTTGGCCACCTCCTGCATCACAGGGGTGTCACCCATCGCCCGCTGACACTGTGTGTGTCTTCCAGTGGAAGTGACACCAAAGGAACTTTCCGGTAATGAGAGTGTCCACCGAGTGTGTAGAGCTAAGACTGAGACCAGGTGACTTCTCCTTCTGGTGACTGACTGATTAGTAAACAGCTCTGTTCACAAGCCAGTTCCTGGTCAGAAGCACCTTCATTACACTGGCCCAAATTCCCTCAGAGATTCACTGCACACAGAAGGTGGGGAAATATGTCTCAACAGAAATTCCATTTGGCTAGGATTTGGGAAAGAAACGGCCAAAAGCTCAATTAGGCAGATTGTCATGTGGCCGAGTCCTCTGGGGCTCTCTACCTGTACACAGAAGGCTGGAGTGGCCAGCGCACCATTTAATGGTGGTTAGCGTAGTAATAACTGATAGGTTATTTCTAGGCCGGTGAAATGAACCAGTTCAAGCCAGATAAGAATAAGAGTATATTAAAGAGAGGCTTATTGGGAAGTTGCTCTTGGATGAGATTGCTGGTCCCAAGGACAGCGGCCAGAGAAGTCACCATGGGGAGAGAGAATGGGGTGGGAGTAGGGAGAAAGAGTTTGGGGGGGGAGGGAGAAGGAGGAGGAGGAGGAGAAGGAGGAGGAAGAGGAGGAAGAGGAGGAGGAAGAAAGACAAAGAGAGAGATTAAAATGTCTGGATTATGTCAGAAAGAGCCTCTGGGGGAGGGGCAGCCCAGCCCTAGCCTGGAAAGTTTAGGGTGGGGGGCAGGGGATGCCAAGTAGGGATTGAGGGATGCTTGGAGAACCTGCAGGCCAGGTCCACTTTGATATGTAAAAAAACACCTAGGGCTGGTTTCCCCACCTTGGTTCAAAAGCAGGTGAGTCAGCTTATCTTTGGTCTGTGAACAAAAAAAAAAAGGAGCAAGAAAGCAAGCTAAGGAGAAGGTTTGTGGTGTTTTGAGGGTGGGGTATTTGGGTTTTCGAAACAGGGTTTCTCTGTGTAGCCCTGGTTGTCCTGGAACTCACTCCGTAGGCCTGTGTGGCCTTGAATTCAGAGATCTGCCTGCCTCTGCCTCTTAAGTGCTTGGGACAGCACTAGGGGAGGTTTTTATTCTAGATCTGAGGAAGAGTACAGCAGAGGTGTCAACAAGGATCCAGACTGAACTAGACCATTCAAGAAGAGAGATGGGGGGAAGAGAGAGAGAGAGAGAGAGAGAGAGAAGGGAAGGGAAGGGAAGGGAAGGGAAGAGAAGAGAAGAGAAGAGAAGAGAAGAGAAGAGAAGAGAAGAGAAGAGAAGAGAAGAGAAGAGGGAGGAGGGAGGAGGGAGAAGGGAGGAGGGAGGAGGGCAGACCAACCAAGAGAGCCAAGCAAAAGAAATCAGGAGAGAGACAAAGAGAGAAACAGAAAGAGAACACATGGCCAAAATGTCAGGGTTGTACAGGAAATAGAAGGTGGGGGAAGGGAAGGGAAGCCACTAGGCTGGGCAAGGAGGAGCGATGAGAAGACCAGGATGGCACCGGTGCCTCTTGCCAGGCGGCCAGCATGCACTTTGGTATGCTAATAGGCACCTGGGTTAGTGCTTGTCCCTGGTTTCCCTGGGACCTGACAGCTTGAACCCGAGGGTCTTGGCAGCCTTGCGGGCATTGAGCCTGATTGGAGACTGGCTCTGAGCAGCAAGTGGACTGAAGAAGGGTTGGGAGTGTTCGGAGCAGGTGCTGGGGCCCATCAGACTAGTGAGAGTGACGCCTCGGCCTCCCTCCGTCCCTCAGTCCCTCCGTCCCTCCGTCCCTCCCTCCCTGAAGACAGAAAGGCCTGACCCACTGCACTGGGCTCCAGACAGCTGGGGCAGAGAACATTCTTTAGGAAGAACCTTCCTTGGGGTGGCCATCAGGGAGGGCCTCTCTGAGATCTTTTCGCCTGGGGTGGCATTTTCACCCTGTGCCTGAGGTCAGAAGTGAAGCAGAACATGCCCTGTCACCCTGAGACTTTGGAATTCTGAGCTGGCCCACTGTGGAGGCTTGTGTGAGATCTACTTAATTACAAGCCGAGGGACAGATGAGCAACATCTGATGGCTTTCTGTCCTCACGCTGTCAGCCCCTCCCTCTTCCTATTGTGCCAACAATAATTCCAGCCTTTCATCTGACACAAAAGGGCCGGAGCATGGAAAGGCTGTATTACCGGCTGGTGTTGACCGGTTCCCCGCATTCGTGATGCCTGCACAGGTTTGTCTCCGCTTTGCAACTTCATGAGGTTTATTAGAAAATACTCATAACTCAGTTTTTCTGCTATCTTCTTTTCATCAGTGAATTCCTGGCAACAGTTTACAATTGTCTCTAGTTGCACAATCATTTCCCACCATAAAAAACCCAAGCAGGGGGCTGGAGAGATGGCTCAGCGGTAAGGAGCACTGACTGCTCTTCCAGAGGTCCTGAGTTCAAATCCCAGCCACCACATGGTAGCTCACAACCATCAGTAATGAGATCTGATGCATACTTCTGATGTGTCTGAAGACAGCTACAGTGTACTCATATACATAAAATAAATAATTCTTAAAAAAATAAAAGGAGCAGCTGGATAGACGGGGCACTGAGTCCAGATGCTTAGTTAATGGACAGAGACATTTTGCTGCTCTTCTGGGCACCTCTCAGTCCAGTCAGGTTGATGGTTAAGATCAACCACCACTGGCTGTTAGCAAATGTTAAACACTTAGCATGGGCTCCCCTAAAACTCAGAGAGACCAAGACCACACAGCTGGAAAGTACGCAGTCTCACTGAAGCCACGTTTATCTGGTTCTGGCCCGCATGTGCTAATTATTAAAAACTGGAATCACGTTAGTAGCGTTTCTTCCTCTGCTGGGGCCTCAGGGTGACTTGAACTCACGACTTCAGCAGCTCCTCCTAAGGCCAGAAACAGCATTTTCTGCTGGCCCAGCAGGTCCCTTACAAGAACTGGGAAAGAGCCAGCTCACCTCTTCTCCCCCCACACACCCCCGATCCTTCCTTCCTTCCTTCCTTCCTTCCTTCCTTCCTTCCTTTTTTGCTTCCTTTCTTCTGAGATAAGATTTCTCTGTGTAGCCCTGGCTGTCCTGGAACTCGCTCTGTAGACCAGGCTGGCCTCAGACTCAGAGATCCTCCTGCCTCTGTGCCTCCTAAGTGCTGGGATTAGAGGTGTGTGAGCCACTATCCGGCTTCTTCCTTCGTTTAAACATTGATCCTTTGGATGCACGCGTGCACACAAATGCACCTATGTGCATATGGGCGTGGAAGTTCCCACCCACGTGGAGGTCAGAGGACGACTCTCCGGTGTCCATTCACTCCTTCCACCATAGGCTTTGGAGGTCAAAGTCCGGTCCCCAGGCTTGTGAGACAAGTACCTTTTCCCACTGACCCATCTTTCCAGCCCTTCCTGCTACTGCTCACAAGCTCCTGCCACCCAGCTTGTTTGGTTTTGACTTGCTTTGTTTTATAATTTCTTTCCAAGCTGCTTCTTATGAAGATGACTTGGTTCTTCCACAGGAACTCTGAGCCCCCTCTGTCTTCTCTTTTGGGCACATCTGGACTGATCAACTGCAGAGGCCTTAGCATGTTTGCTCATGGTAGATCCCTGCCCACAATCGCAGAGCAATTTTTCCTTCTCTGAATGCCAACGACACAGGGTCCCTGACACTGCGCTTGCCCACACCATAGTGTTGATTTCTCATCACGGTTGACCATTTTCTGTGCACTCATACCTGCCTGAACCACTTTACCAGCTTTCGCTCATCTACCCTCACCTCAACCCTGCGTGCTCAGTAGTCATTAGCCCATTATTCAGATGAGAAAGTTGAGGCCCAAAGAGGAGAAGCAACTTGGCCAAGCTCTCTTAAATGACCTCTGATGTCCCGTCATGGTGACTGTGTCTGACTCTCACCTTTCTCCCTTTATCCCCACCCACTCCACCCCTCCTCATTCACAGTCCTCCGGAATTTGACCCTCATGGCAGCCTTGGGCTTCGGCTTCCTGTCCTCGTCCTTTCGGAGACACAGCTGGAGCACTGTGGCCTTCAACCTCTTCATGTTGGCCCTCGGGGTGCAGGGGGCAATCTTGCTGGACCATTTCCTGCGTCAGGTCCTTCAATTGAACAAGATCAACAGTCTGTCCAGGTACCTGAAAGGAGCTGGGTCATATGGGCGCTTTGACTCAGGAGGGGGAAGGTTCATGACCTCTTGACCCCCATCTCTGGCATACAAAATACGTAGGATATACTGTTTCTACAAGATTTTCGTTGCTTATACAAAAATCTAATTTAATTGGCCCTCCTGGGTATGGGTATGCCAACCTTGTGGTACCCAAGAGATCTGGAGCCATAGCTCACCCTTGGAGTCTCCCTAGTTTGTTATTAATGACTTGGATTGTCATTGTGAACAATGACGGAGGCTAGTAGGAAAAGTAAGAAAAGGAATAAACGAACACAAAACAGAACAGCATACAGAAGTGTCACCTAGAGAGGCTCTCTCTCTCTCTCTCTCTTTAATATATATTTTATTATATATAAGAACACTGGGGCTGGTGAGATGGCTCAGTGAGTAAGAGCACCGACTACTTTTCCAAAGGTCCAGAGTTCAAATCCCAGCAACCACATGGTGGCTCACAACCATCCTTAACGAGATCCGATGCCCTCTTCTGGAGTGTCTGAAGACAGCTACAGTGTACTTACATATAATAAATAAATAAATCTTAAAAAAAAAAAAAAAAAAAAAGGAACACTGTAAAAGCCGGGCAGTTGTGGCACACGCCTTTAATCCCAGCATTTGGGAGGCAGAGGCAGGTGGATTTCTGAGTTGGAGGCCAGCCTGGTCTACAGAGTGAGTTCCAGGACAGCCAGGGCTACACAGAGAAACCTTATCTTGAAAAACAAAAGAAGTAAATTTAAATTTGGACTGGAGAGATGGCTCAGCAGTTAAGAGCACTGACTGCTCTTTAGAAGGTCCTGAGTTCAAATCTCAGCAACCACATGGTGGCTCACAACCATCCATAACAAGATCTGATGCCCTCTTCAGATAAGCCACCATGTGGTTTCTGGGATTTGAAATCAAGACCTCTGGAAGCTCAGTCAGTGGTCTTAGACGCTGAGCCATCTCACCAGCCCTAGAGAGGCGCTATCTTAAAGACAGAGAACAGTGGCTGGTTATTGGATATGCCCGCCTTTAATCCTAGCACTCAGGAGCCCTAGGTAGGTGGATCTCTGTGAGTTTGAAGCCAATCTGGTCTACAGATCACGTTCCAGGACAGCTGGGGGCCATATAGACAAACCCAGTCTTGGAAAATTAATATATATATATATATATATATATATATATATATATATATATGATACTGATTTGGTACTGATTTGATCCTGGAGGCTGGGTTTCTCAGCAGTTGGCACAGGAGGCCGTCCACCTGGGTCTGCTCCGACCTGGGGCTTCACTTTTCCTCAGTGCATGGTGGATGTTGCTTCTGATATCAGCAAATGACTTAGCAGAAGCAGCGTGGTTCAATTCTGCAGTGAGAGGGAAAGGCCTGGTGGGCGGGGCCCATCTGATGGAGACAGGTCCTCAATGGAGGGTCTCCTCTCACAAGAGATCCTCCTGCCTCAGCCTTCTGAGTGTGGAGATTACAAGTGCGCTCTTACTACTGCTGATTTATGTGGTACCGGGGGTCAGGAGACTCTCCCTAGAAAGTCCAGGCAGTGATCAACTTCCTTGTTGCATCTGATGTGTGTTCAAGAATTCTGCTCTTACCGGAACTCCCCAGGTGTTGTCTCTATCCAGGAAGTCATCCAAGGTTCCCATATTGCTCAGTCAGCCTTTTTAATCCCCCCCCCCTTGATTTTTCGAGACAAGAGTTTCATTTGCTGTGTAGCCCTGGCTGTTCTGGAACCCACTCTGTAGACCAGGCTGGCCTCGAACTCACAGACATCCATCTGCCATGCGCCACCGCTGCCAGGCTGAATCAAGCTTTTTAACCACCCCACATCAGGGTCTTTCCCTGCTGCCTGCTGCCTCGTGATTTCTGGACCGAGCTTGTCAGAGCAGTAAGCACTCACTCACCAAGCATAGCATGTCTGGTTGCAATGACCACCGAGTTACCCCACATACTGAGTCACTCCTGGTCCACACAGGACCCCTTCCCCATGTCCTTCTCTTAACTTCCCCTTTGAGCCTCATGAACAACGGCGAATGCTGGGAAGGCTGCTTGGAGACGGGTGGACTCTGGCTTTAGTTCTAGGCCAGTTGGGACCTGAATCTCATTTTGTTATCAGTAGGTAGTAGCCATCCTTTCAACTCCCTGACCTATTGTACACTATGGGGAACATAATGCCTACCTAGCAATCCCAGCTGATGGAGGGCTGACCTTTAAACTTGGGCATCTCTGTAGCCTCTCAACAGCATCCAGATGCCAGCTTCATTAAATCCCTAGACTTCAGAGAAAAGCTCAGTGCCACCTCCCCCAGGAAGCCCTCCATGATAAGCCCAGTTGGCACAGCTGTCTCAGGAAACCCCGTGTCTCCCAAGCCAACCAAAATCACTCTGAAGACAAAACAAAACAAAACAAAATAACAACAACAACAACAAAACTATGTTTTTCTCTACCCGAATCCCCACACGGAGCCTGCACACTTGTCCAGGAGAGGAAAGATTTGACAGGCTTCATGGTGCCGGCCTCGATTTACGAGTTTCCTCTTCAAGTGCTTGCCATTGCTAATCATTTTTGTATTATATACGCATATACAATGTCTTCCTTCTAACCCCTGGCCCAGCTCCGGGGAAACAAATAGGTCATTCTTATTTTACTGGCAGATGCTCCGTGAGTAACCAGCCGCTTGGGTGGTGGGCCAGCAGGTACACGGGCGCCCTCTACTGAGCATCTGGGTGGCCACGGCAGAAAGGAAGTGTGAGGTGGCAGTGGAATTCCGGCAGCTGTGTCCCTGGGGAAGAAAAAGCCACTCTGAGTCGCAGCGACTTGTAGGAGAGGCTCCGAGACTCCCAGCATCACTGTACCCTGGCTTTGGGCAAAGAAAACTCAGACCACAAGCGCCGCCCTGATGGGGCGCTAGCGCTCCTGTGGGCGGGGCCCGATGAGAGAGAACTTTTCCTCATCCTCTCATCCTCTCTCCCTCTCCCGCTCCCCTCCCCTGCTCCCCTCCTCCTCCCCTTTCTACTTCCCTCCCCATCCCGCTTCTCAGCATCCAGACAGCTACCTTGAGCACCTTGCCTGTGCTGATCTCAGCGGGCGCTGTCCTGGGGAAGGTCAACCTGGTGCAGCTGACCGTGATGGTGCTGATGGAGGCAATGGCCTTTGGTGCCATCAGATTTGCCGACGAGAAGGTCTTCAAAGTGAGTTCCCCGGGCCTGTGAGGGGGACCTTGGAGAAGGTGGGGAGGTAGGACGCTCTACCCCAACTGGAGCAGCAAGTGGTTAGGCTCCACTGAAGGTTAAACACAGCAAGCGAGGGCCTGGAGCTTCACAAGGTGTTTGTTTATTTGTTTTATGTATTAGTGCTCTACCTGCATGTACACCTGCCCGCCAGAAGAGGGCGTCAGTTCCTGTTGTAGATGGTTGTGAGCCACCATGTGGTCGCTAGGAATTGAACTCCTGACTTTGGAAGAGCACCCAGTGCTCTTAACCGCTGAACCATTTCTCCAGCCTCTTCATAAGGTTATTAAGGGATGTGTAAGATGAGTTCCCAGAATGCAGTAATCAGGGTTCTCTAAAGAAAGAACTGATAGAAGTGTGTGTGTGTGTGTGTGTGTGTGTGTGTGTGTGTGTGTGTGTGTGTGTGTGTGTGTGTGTATGATATTTCAGAGCGACTAACAGGCTGTGGTCCAGCTAGTCCAACAATCACTAACTCCCAATGGAAATTCCAAGAATCTCACAGTTGTTCAGTCCAGCAGGCGGGATGTCTCAGCTGGCCATCAGTAGACACTGGAATCCTGAAGAAGTCGGTTCTAGCACCCGTGAAGGACTAAACTTGCCAGCAAGAGTGAGGACCAGCAGGCAAAGAGCAAGTGTTTTTTTCTTCCATGTCTAAGATCTCTTGGGTTTCAGCTCATTCTAGATATAGTTGACAACCAAGCAGAGCCACCACACACAGTCACCCTGGCAGCGGTCCAGCGAGTTACAAGTGAAGTTGATGGAGTTTTTGTTGTGTTTTTTTATTGAGACAGGATCTCACTCTAGCCCTGGCTAGCCTGGAACTTGCTATGTAGACCAGGCTGGCCTCACACTCACAGAGATCTACTTGTTCCTGCCTCAAAAGTGCTGGGGTTGCCGGGCAGTGGTGGCACACACCTTTAATCCCAGTAATTGGGAGGCAGAGGCAAGTGGATTTCTGAGTTGGAGGCCAGCCTGGTCTACAGAGTGAGTTCCAGGACAGCCAGGGCTACACAGAGAAACCCTGTCTCGAAAAACCAAAAAAAAAA
>NC_034595.1:85840687-85844801 GCF_900095145.1 Mus pahari
CACACACACACACATCACACACACACACACACACACACACACACACACCCCACATCAAAAGAGAGAGTCTTAGTTGTGGTTTCATTGCTGTGATAAACTCTGTGAGCAGAGCAACTTGGGGAGGTAGGGACTTGTTTCAGTTTTGAGACTGCAGTCCAGGGGCTGGTGAGATGGCTCAGTGGTTAAGAGCACCGATTGTTCTTCCGAAGGTCCTGAGTTCAAATCCCAGCAACCACATGGTGGCTCACAACCATCCATAATGAGACAGCTACAGTGGACTTAGATATAATAATAAATAAATCTTGAGAGAGAGAGAGAGAGAGAGAGAGAGAGAGAGAGAGAGAGAGAGAGAGAGACTGCAGTTCATCAGGAAAGCAAATTAGGGTAGGAACTCGCGGCCCTGGAGACTTGATGCTGTCTGGCTGTCTGGCTGTCTGGCTGTCTGTTGCTTTCTCATATAACCTTCTTTATACTTTCTTGGTCTGTACACCATAGTCCTTGCCCATAATTCACAGACATAATAAATATGGCAAAGGCATGTATGCTAAGCCAGCATTCAACGGAATGAGCTGTATATAAGCTCAATTTTAGGTGTATCTGAGACAGGGTCTCACTTTTGTAACCCCGTCTGGCCCTGAAATCACAGCATCCTCTTACCTCAGCCTTCTGGAAGTGCAGGCGTGTCCTCTTTCTTGGGAAAATACAGCTTTGGGGAACTTCTGCTGTGGAAGGAACGGTTACCAATAAAAAGTGAAATGGCAAAAGGTGTGTCATGTTAGTGATAAATTCTATAGTGAAAAGTAAGCCATAGGACTGGAGAGATGGCTCAGTGGTTAAGAGCATTGGCTGCTCTTCCAAAGGTCCTGAGTTCAATTCCCAGCAACCACAACCATCAGTCATGGGATCTGACACTCTCTTCTCGTGTGTCTGAAGACAGCTACAGTGTACTCATAAAAATAAAATAAATCTATCTTTGAGGAAAAAGAAAGAAAGAGAGAGAGAGAGAGAGAGAGAGAGAGAGAGAGAGAGAGAGAGAGAGAGAGAGAAAAGTAACCATAGACAGGTGGTGCAGAATCTAAGGGGCGGGTAAGACATCAGACACCATCTGGGAAGCTCCAGCAAACGCTTTGCAGGCTAACCCTGGAGGGCATCGAGCAACAGCAGCCAACCCTGGGAGAGATTACGTCTGTCCAGAGCCCCGTGTCTCTGCCCACACCCTTCTCAATCTTGCCCTTCAGTTCTCCCAGAAAGCAGCCAGAGATGTGCCCGTTTGCTGCTCACTCCCAAGGGCTGACCACCTCCTCCTCCCTGCCCATCCCCCTCTGCCCCGGAGCGAGCATTTCAAGGTGTGAGAGCCACCCGGCGGCTGGAGGTGTGAGGAGTTAGTTGAAAGCCAACAGAGTGGAGGTGTGCAGGGAAGAGAGATGAGGCCCGCAGGAGCAAGAGCAGAGCTCACGGGGTCCCCCTGCTGGTCATGGAGCGGAGAGGCACTCTGAGGGCCGTGGAAGGATTCTGAGCAGACAAGTGGCGGGTTCCACAGCTGTTTGGAGAATATGCAATAGGGACCGGGGTGGAAACAGGAAGTCCTGCTGGAAAGTTATGGCAGAAATTTGGAGGCTCGCTGAAGGTGGCTTTGGCCGAGGCAGCAGCAGTGAGGGGTGAAGAGCCGACCAATTCTGCATGGGTTTTTGTTTTTTATTTTTTGTTTTTGTCTTTGGAAGACCCTGAAAACAGCCTTTACTCTAAATCCAATAAGACTGAGGCCCAAGGCTTATTAAACTTACTGTGTATGAGGCATGAGTAGCGTGAAACCCGAGTCTTTCCAGCGGTGGCACGCTGTTACAGGACGGGCCGTGTCACTTGTCACTCCAGGCTTAGTTGCCCACAGGCTCTTCCGAGGTGGAAACCAGCTGGCTAGGCGGGAAAAGCTCTGAACGGCAGGTCTGAGTTCAAATCCGACCCCCCCTCAGGAAACTCAGAACTGTCTCAGAGGGGCAGCAACCCTTTGCCTAGGACTCAGACACTCACCAGACCCTTGTGCTCTGTTACAGATGACAGACCACACCATCATGATGCACGGACACGTGTTTGGGGCCTATTTTGGGCTGACTGTGTCTTGGTGGCTTTCCAGGTCTCTGCCCCGGAGAGTGGGTGAGAACGCCCAGACAGAAAAGGTTCAAATGGCTACGAACTCCAGTCTGTTTGCCATGTTGGGTAAGGAGCAGAGGGTTGGGTAAACCACCTGAACAGAGTCTGGGCCACATAACTTACTCTGCAGACCAGGCTGGCCTCGAACTCAGAGATCCGCCTGCCTCTGCCTCCCAAGTGCGCCACCACACCCGGCAGCCCTTAGTTTCTAATAATGTTGTTGACTTGATAGCTTCAGATTAAGCCTTTCCTTTTAGGGAACCTCTCTTCAATAATAATTTGGCAGAGACTTGGGTGTAGTGATGCACCCCTAGACTACAGTCCTTGGGAAGCTGAGGCAGGAGGATTGAAAGTTCAGAGAGGTTCATTCCATTGGAATTTAGATAAGTTTTTAATCTAATATTTTTTTTGTCTCTAACAGTAAGGAAGTTAACATTGGCAAGTTAACATTGTGATGAAAAGCAAGAATTGAGAAAAAGAAATGTGAGGGAGGGGATGGCTTGGTGGTTAGCGCACTGGCCGCTCTTGCAAGAGAACTGGATTCTGCTCCCTGCGCCCACACAGTGGCTCACAACCACCTATGACTCCAGTTCCAGATAGTTCTATGCCTTCTTCTGGCCTTACATGCAGGCAAAACCACTAATGCATGAAAAACACTTTTAAAAGATTATAGTTTTAAAAATATAGGGAGTTATGGGCCAGCAAGATGGCTCAATGGGTAAAGATTCTTGCCTCCAAAACGGATGACCTGCGTTCATCCTCGTGACATACAGCAGGAGGAAGAGTTTTGTTTTGACGCAATCTCACGTAGTTGCCTAGACTAGCTAGTAGCTTACTATGTAGCCCAGGCTGGCCTTGAACTCACTGTAATTTTCCTACTTTAACATCCTAAGGACTGAGATAGTAAGTATGAGTGACACACACTTGCCCTGCATTTAAAAAACATAGATTTGTGTATTACTGTTTTGCTTGCATGCATGTATGTGTACCATGTGTGTGCTGGGAGAAAAATCCAGGTCCTCTGCAAGAGCAGCCAGTGCCCTTACCCACGGAGCCATCTCTCACCTCTGCACTGCGTGTTAATAGAAAGCATTTGGTGCCGGTAAGTGGCGGCGCACACCTTTAATCCCAGCACTTGGGAGGCAGAGGCAGGTGGATTTCTGAGTTCGAGGCCAGCCTGGTCTATAGAGTGAGTACCAGGACAGCTAGGGCTACACAGAGAAACCCTGTCTCGAAAAACCAAAAAAAAAGAAAGCATTTGGCCATCAAAGACTAGAGTGAGGCCTGGCGTTTGTAGATTTCAGCTCTCTAGACCTTAGATCTCTGGTCTGCTTCCCACTAACCTGGGACTTCAGAGGGGAGAGGTGACTAGTCACCAACCTGGAGAGCGGCCAGCTTCACCTGCCAGCTTCAGGCCACTCCTCTGTCACCCTGGAAGACTGCAGTTTGTTTCTGGCTCATGGCCCTCTGCCCTCCAGGCACCCTCTTCTTGTGGATATTCTGGCCAAGTATCAACTCTGCTCTCCTGGAAGGAACAAAGAAAAGGAATGCTGTGTTCAACACCTACTACGCGCTGGCAGTGAGCGCTGTGACAGCCACCTCCATGTCAGCTCTGAGTCACCCCCAAGGGAAGATCAACATGGTGAGGAGAAAGGCTGCCTCTTGGGCAGCACGCGGATCTCTCTCTGTGCATAACACCCACATTTATGGCCCTCACCCAACTGGTCAGGCTATGGGTGAGGATGCTCCAGTGATAGGACCTTCAGTGTCCGTCATGTAAGGAACATCAGGGTACTAGAGACCAGACAGGCTGTCTGGGGGCTGGTGTGTGTGTTTAAGTCAGTCAGTATTGGGGCTGGAGTTAAGAGCCCTGGCATCTCTTCCAGAGGATCCGGGTTCAGTTCCCAGCACCCACATGGTGGCTCACCACTCTCTGTAACTCATGTTCCAGGGGATCTGACACCCC
>NC_034595.1:85844812-85874689 GCF_900095145.1 Mus pahari
GAGAGAGAGAGAGAGAGAGAGAGAGAGAGAGAGAGAGAGAGAGAGAGAGAGAAAGGGACACAGTGGGTCCTGGTATTGATACGGATACTCTGGGAGACAGTTTGTGGAGAGGAACGGATGAGAGGAGAAAGGCAGACTCAGCCAGCCAGAGGCATTGAGAAGAGTTAACAGATGGAGTAGGAGAGGGAGAGGGGTGGGTGTGAGGGAATCTGGCCACAATGACAGGCTCCTAGTGCAATGTAATCACAGGAGATTCAAGCACCCACAAGTGAACATGTGAGTGACAGGAATTCTAGCAGACAAGGCAGGGTTGCTGATGAAGGCTAAGTAGTAGGTGTGGGGTGAGAGCCCAGAGCTCTAAGGCTGAGGTCATGGATGGCAAGGCTCCTCTGGTTCTGCCAGGGTGGAGAGCAATGGTGGAGGTGTGATCCAGGAGCCTAGGACAGCGACCTGGAGCTGAGTGTGGTCACAGGAACCCAAACAGCTAATAGCTATTACTAATGAACAGAGGAACAGTGGCTTCTGAGATCCTAGCCAGACCCTTGACTCAGCGCTTACAAGAACTCCTGAAGCGCCAGGCGGTGGCGGTGTACTCCGTTACCAGAGATCTGACGCCTTCTTCTGGCCTCCACAGGCACGACACAAGCAGATAGTGCACACGCATACATGCAGTAAAACACCTATAACAGACAAATGAAAATAAATAAATCTCTTTAAAGTTTAGGAAAAGAAAGGACATAGCCACGTGGTGGTGGCGGCACACGAGTTTAATCTCAGCACTGGGGAAACAGAGGCAGGTGGATCGCTGAATTTGAGGCCAGCCTGGTCTACAGAGCAAGTTCCATGACAGCAAAAACAAAACAAAACAAAGCACACCCCGCCCCCGCCCCCCAAGAAAAAAAGAAAGAAAAGGAAAGAAAAGAAGAAAAGTCAGGATCTTACCATGTAGCCTAGGCTGGCCTTGAACTCAAGATAGTCCTGTTCTAGCCTCCTGAGTGTTGAGATTAGGTCACAGCTCATTGTATCACAGCCTGTTCTTTTAAGTGCTCTAAGGTGCCCAGTCAGAAGGGCTACTCCCTGAGCTTGGGAGAGCCTGTGGACGAAGGTCACGTGGTGCGATGGCCAGGAAGGGATGACTTCCGGATCCGTGAGCCTGGATTATCAGGAGGCTGCTCATGGCCAGTGCGCTGAAAGGCTGTGGGTGAGACGGCGCCCTCTCTAGCTCTGCTCCTCCCACTCACGAGCTCTCCTTCTGCAGGTTCACATCCACAACGCAGTGCTGGCAGGGGGCGTGGCCGTGGGCGCCCCCGGTTGCCTGATTTCATCTCCTTGGATTTCCATGGTGCTGGGCCTCACAGCGGGGTTGATCTCCATCTGGGGAGCAAAGTGTCCACGGGTAAGGAGCTGAAAAGCTACCACTCTCTGCTTTGCCTCAGTCCAGTGGTATCTAGGTCACTCGGTCACTCGGTGGTTCGTGGAAGCACGCAGCAGGTATGAACAGTCTTAGGTCAGATACAAGGTTGGCCATGCCCAGAGACGTTTCTGTCTATCATTTTAATTTTTAAATGAATTAAATTATAGCTGGGCAGTGATGGTGCATACCTATAATCCCAGTACTTGGGAGGCAGAGGCAGACAGATCTCTAAGTTCGAGGCCAGCCTGGCCTACAGTGAAAGTTCCAATACAGCCTGGGCGACACAGAAAAACCCGTTTCACACAAACAAAAACAACAAAACAATGAAATTACATTTATGTGTTCGTTTGTTTATTACTTATTTATTGTAAGTACCTGTAGAAGTCAGAGGATAGCTTGCATAAGTCTGTTCTCTACTCCCACCATATGGGTCCTGGGATTTGAACTCAGGTCATCACATTTGGGAGCAAGCAATTGCCTTTCCCACTGAGCCATCTCCCAATCTAGGTGTAGGTTTTTGAAGGCTGAATCTAGATAATGTTTCTACTCAAAGGAGAATTTGCCAACAGCTTGATTTGATCAAAGCTAAGTTCCCCTGCTTTTCTCTTTCTTCCTTCCTTCCTTCCTTCCTTCCTTCCTTCCTTCCTTCCTTCCTTCCTTCCTTCCTTTCTTTCCTTCTTTGTTCCTTCCTCTCTTTTTCCTTCCTTTCCTTTCCTTTCCTTTCCTTTCCTTTTTTTTTTTAAGGGAAGGTTTCTCTGTGTAGCCCCGGCTGTCCTGGAACTCACTCTGTAGACCAGGCTGGCCTCGAACTCACAGAGGTCTGCCTGCCTCTGCCTCCTGAAGGCTGGGATTAACTAAAGGTGTGTGCTACATCAGCCCAGCTTTTTCTTCCTTTTAACAACTTATTCAGTAGGTGTGAGGGTGTCAGATACCTTGGAACTGGCGTTACAGACAGTTGTGAGCTACCGTGTGGTTGCTGGGCATTGAACCTGGGTCCTCTGGAACAGCAGCCACTGAGCTAGTGAGCCATCTCTGGAAGAGCAGCCAGTGCTCTTAACCACTGAGCCATCTCTCCTACCTGTCTGCTTTTCATCTGCAGTGGGAACAAATGTCTCTTATCTCTTCTCACTTTGAAACCCTGACATGAGAGCCGTTGTCACACAGTAGAAATGGTTCAGAAGGCGACAGATGCCACTGGGCTCAGGTCCTGCCTTAGTTCTTGTTGCTATTGCTGTGATAAAATACCATGACCAAAAGCAACTTGGGAAGAAAAGGGTTAATTTCATTTTACCGTTGGTAGTCTGCAGCAGTACCTACTTAATTACTTGAATAGATACCAACAGACAGTGGTGTGTTCCTTGCTGCCCACCCCAGTGTTCTGGGTTCCCAAATGAGAGACACACACACAGCTTTATATTTTGCTATGTCTAAAACAGCTCAATGGCTGGGCCATTTCCTAACCTCCATGTGGCTAAGCCACCTACCTCTGATATTCCCGAGTTATTACTAAATCCAATATTCTATCTTTGCTGCCCTGGACCCAGTTGGGGAGCCCTCTTGGGCCACTATCCTGCCCCACCCCCGCCCCCACTCCCACCCCCACCCCCAGCTCCTACATGGCCTCTATGTTCTCTGTCCTGCACTTTCTCAAGCGTGGCATCGTCCTCTCCTCCTTCTCCCAGCATGGCGGGTTCCTCTTTCCTCCTCCTTCTTTTGGTCCCACGCTTGAGAAAAATCCTAAAGTCTCACCTCTGTCTGCCCTGCCCAACCATTGCTGCTGACATCTTTATTTATCAATCAAAACCAATTGGGGACAGAGTCTCTCGATGTCTTATATAAGGACATATGGATTCCCGTACAAACTATTTCGGGGACCCAAATTAACACTAGAATACAAAGGTCACAGTAGTCCATCATCCAAAGAAGTCAGGGCGGGAATTTGAGGCAGGAGCTGGTGTGTAGACTGAGCGCTTGCTCCCCATGGCTTGCTCAGCCTTCAGCCTTATAGAACCCAGGACCACATAGAGGTGGCACCACCCACAGTGAGCCGGGCCCTTTCACATCAATTGTCCATCAAGGAAATGCCCCTACAAGCATTTTCTCAGCTGAGGTTCTCTCTCCTCCAAAACGACTCTAGCTTGTGTCAAGTTGACAAAACCAGCCAGCACTAGTCCCTCGGTGTCCCTCGACTCTTTCGCGAGGTCAGGGTGGCTTCTGTCACTTTGAAGATGAGTCATTTGCTTGTTCGTTCAGTCAGTCCTTCACCACACACACTTTTAATCCTTCTTCTACCCCAGATAGACACAACACCCCATAAGCACCAGAAGAGCCCCTAGGCCAGCCTAGGACGTGTCAGAGTAGAAGCCAATACTCCCAGAGGGGAGGTGGCCTTAGCTGAGCAGTGGACAGGAAGTGGGCTTACCCAGGCAAAGGGGGAAAGGCATTCCATCCAGGGGGAGGGGGGGGCAGTGCCTTCAAAGGCTCAGTGAGAAGAGTGTGTGGCCCAGCAGAGAAACGGGTGTGACCACACAGAACAGGTTAGCCAGGACTATGGTGAGACCAGCACCTCAAGAGGTAGGAAGTGCTGGGGTACCTCCTGGAATAGCCAGGGGTCTGGTTGTTCCCTCGAGAGACAGAGGATGACAGTAAGCAGCAGAGGAACCTGAGGAAATTTCCTGTGTCTCCCCAGACCTGCTGAGGGCAGACGTGGAGGGACTGTGGGACAGACTGCCGGGTGGACAGATGCTGTGGTCCTGCCATCTCATCTCCTGTTGTCTTGTGGGTTGGCACTTATGGGAGACATTTGGCAAGAACTAGAGACATTCTTGGTTGGCATGGCTGCTGAGCTGTAGAAACTAGAAGCCGGGGTTATCGATAACACTCTACAGTATTGGTCCCTCCCTTCCCCCATCCCAACATAGAGTTGTCAGCCTCAAAGATGAATGGCATCTGTGTCAGACTTTCTACTCAGAATGGGACACGAGACACTGGGAACTAACTGTGTTGGCTCTTTTCCTTGGGTTTGTCACTGAATGCTACCAAGAAGCAGCTCGAGGGGAAATTTTTTTATGGTGGCTCATGGTTTGTAGAGATTACCATCCACCACAGAGGGCAAGCCATGGCCGCCTGCAGCTCCCTGGCGGCAGCCGTATGTAGCAGCAGCTTGTTCACATTCCAGTGGACCATGAAGTCAAAAGCTTGGAAATGGAGCTAGCTTGTAACCCACAAGACCCAACTCCTAGGAACTTACTTCTACCAGGTGTCTCCCCCTTAAAGGTCCTACAGTTTTCTAGAACAGGGCCATCACGGGGAAGGGGCAGATATTCAACCCCATAAGCCTGTGGGGGCCATGCCACGTTTCAACTGTGACAGTATCACCTGGGAGTTTGTCAGAATAGCAGAATCCCTGTCCTTATCCCATAGCCACAGGCACTGACTCCTCTGTGTGTGTGTGTGTGCACACGTGTGCACCTGTGTGTGCACGTCTGCTCATGCCTGTGGATGGAACCCAGGGTCTTGAATCTTGTAGGCAAGCACTCTCCCATCTATCTACATCCTCAGTCTTTCTCAGCATTTGAAAATAAGGATTTCATTTATTTTTATATGTATGAGTGTCATGCCTGTATGTATGTGTCTTAGTCAGGGTTTCTATTCCTGCACAAAACATCATGATCAAGAAGCAAGTTGGGGTGAAAAGGGTTTATTCAGCTTACACTTCCACATTGCTATTCATCACCAAAGGAAGTCAGGACAGGAACTCACACAGGGCAGGAACCTGGAGGCAGGAGCTGATGCAGAAGCCATGGAGGGATGTTCTTTACTGGCTTGCTTCCCCTGGCTTGCTCAGCCTGCTTTCTTNCAGAACCCAGGACTATCAGCCCAGGAATAGCACCACCCACAATGGGCCCTCCCAACCTTGATCACTAATTGAGAGAATGCCTTACAGTTGGATCTCATTTTCTCAAGGGAGGCTCCTTTCTCTGTGATAACTCCAGCTTGAGTCACACAGAAAGCCTTCCAGTACTGTCTGTGCACCACATGTAAACGCCGAGTCTAGAGAGAGCGGCACCACGGGAGCGCTGCGAGCTTGTCAGAGGACCTTGTCTAGAGGGTCCTAACTGCTGAGCCACCTCTCCGGGCCCCTCCTCCAGGCATGTTAAATGTTTCTGGGCAGATGTGACTGTGCCTTCAGGGCTCTGTGTCCACTCCCTTTGGCGCTCCTGTTGTCCAGGACCTGTAGAAGTGTTGGAAGGGACTGTGGGCCTTACTTACAGGTCTACTTATCTTGCCATTTTGGTCCCAGGCGTGTTTGAACCACATGTTGCAGAACCCCAGTGGGATACACTACACCTTCGGCTTGCCTGGTCTGCTGGGAGCACTTACCTACTACTGCCTTCAGATAATGACAGAGCCCAAGTTCTCGGATCTCTGGTGGGTTGCTTGGCATCATCTCTTAACCTTTATTACCAATTTATTCAGAGAACCTTTTGTTTGTTGTTGTTGGTGGTGTGTTTTTTGTCTGTCTGTTTTTGGTTTTTTGAGACAGGGTTTCTCTGTATAGCCCTGGCTGTCCTGGAACTCACTTTGTAGACCAGGTTGGCCTCCAACTCAGAAATCCACCTGCCTCTGCCTCCCGAGTGCTGGGATTAAAGGCGTGCACCACCACACCCGGCTTTGTTTGTTTGTTTTTTAAGATTTATTTTATTTATATGAGTACACTGTAGCTGACATCAGACCCACCAGAAGAGGGCATCAGATCCCTTCACAGTTGGTTGTGAGCCACCATGTGGTTGCTGGGATTTGAACTCAGGAACTCTGGAAGAGCAGTCAGTGCTCTTACCCGCTGAGCCAGCTCTCCAGCCCCTGTTTGTTTTTCAGGATGTTTTTTTTTTTTTTTCTGTGCAGCCCTGGAACTCCTTCTGTAGACCAAGTTGGTCTTGTTGTTTGTTTGTTTTGTTTTGTTTTTCCAGACAGGGCTTTTCTGTATAGCCCTGGTTGCCCTGGAACTCACTCTTCTTCTTTTTAAAATCTGAACAGGGTCTCACACTGTAGCTCAGATTGACCTGGAACTCACTCATGCCTCAGCTTAGATATGAGTTACCACACCACCAGTTCTCCTGTGCACATCTCAAAAAGGAGCAGTGTGGGAGTAGGGCTCCGGTACCCAAGTTTGGAGGCTCCACAAATCTAAACAGAGGCAAGCCAGAGACAGGAAGATCTCCATGAGTTCAAGGCCAGCTTGAGCTATAGAGCTAGTTCCAGGAAAACTGGGGCTATGCAGAGAAAACCCTGTCTCAAAAATCCAAAAATCAACCAACCCAAAGAAGCAAAAGAGAGTTGCCATGAAGCCCTTCCTGTGGGTGGTTGCGAAGGCTTTGGGGGAGGGGGGATTGAAAACTATACCCAGTGTTTCCAAGTTCTTGTAATTGCCATAGAGTTCAGAAGGAGGCTAAGCAAGGAATGCAGTTTTCCTATAAGCTGAAGTATGCAGGCAAGGGCAATGCCCCAGTAGTTTCTGAAAGCTGCCTTCCCCTTCTTGTATTCCTACCTGCCTGTGGTTGGACCGAGAAAGTGACGTTTCCAAAGAGACTCCATTAGGGGAAGGGATGTGGCTCAGCCCAGAGAGTGCTTTCCAGCCTTTAGTACCACACAAGCAGGACCAGGAATTCAAAGTCATTCTCTGCCTGGCTGAGGTAGAGTCTACCACAGAGCGTTTTTGAGGCCAGCCTGGATGAAATGAGATGTGAGGAGACGAGCTAGCGGCGGGCGGTCCTGAGTCTGATCCCAGAAGCGGTTGGGCTCCAGCTGATCCACAGAGCCCGGGAACTTTTAATGTGCCAAAGAGGACTATGGAACCTCTCTTCCTGTCCCAGCTGCATCTGCAGAGCTTTACAGGAGCACGGCAGTGAGGTGCCAGCTGGGGGAAGGCCACTTGGTTTCTTTATAGCCCTTCTTGGCAACGTCACCACTAATGCCATCTGCCATGTTTGTCCCCGATGCCTGCAGCCCGATACCTGAATGACTTCTCTGCTTTGTCCATTCTAGGATCATCACCCAGACGGTCACTTACATTGGGGCTCTCAGCTTCGCTGTGGCGATGGGTATGGTGACTGGACTCCTCACAGGTTAGTGCAGTTCCAACTCTCAACCACTAGAGGGTGCCCTGGTACACATGTTCAGGCCTGGCTTCTTCCTCCGGAACTCAGCAGCAGCTCAGCAAAGCAGACTGCTCAAATGATGATTTAAAAAAGTTATTACTATTTTTTACATTTTATTTTAGGTGTATGGGTGCATTTTGCCTGCATGTATGTCTGTGTAACACTTGTATGTCTGCTACCCGTGGAGGCCAGAAGAGGAAGATGGATCTCTGAAGCAGGAACTACAGTTGTGAGCCACTATGTCGGTACTGGGAGTTGAACCTGAGTCCTCTGGAAGGACAAGTACTCTAAACTGTTGAGTCCTTCAGCCCCTTAAATGCTGATTTTAAAAATCAAAAGAATCAGGGCTGGAGAGACGGCTCAGGGGTTAAGAATACCGGATGCTCTTACAGAGGTCCTGAGTTCAATTCCCAGTAACCACATGGTGGCTCAGAGCCACCTGTAAAGGGATCCGATGTCCTTCCTCTTCTGGTGTGTCTGAAAGCAGCTACAGTGTACTCATATACATAAAATAAATAAAGTATTTATTAAAAATTATAAAAATCAAAGACTCAAGAGTAGTGGGGCATATATTCAGGAGGCAGAGGCAGGCAGATCTCTATGAGTTCAAGGACAGCCTGGTCTACAAAGTGAGTTCCAGGCAAGCCAGAGCTATACCGAGAAACCCTGCCACCACCACCTCCCCCACTACAAAAGACCCAACACAAAATCCAATGAACATGCCAGGCAGTGGTGGNGCACGCCTTTAATCCCAGCACTTGGGAGGCAGAGGCAGGTGGATTTCTGAGTTTGAGGCCAGCCTGGTCTACAGAGTGAGTTCCAGGACAACCCTGACAGAGAAACGCTGTGTCAAAAAAAAAAAAAAATTCCAAGCACTTAATTTCAGAACTAGAAATGCCTCCACAGGTCACCTGCTGCCAACCAGGCCAGAGAAGGCGAGGACCTCTCTGGAGTTCTAAGTGACATCCTTGAGCCCAGGGGGAGTAAAAAATGTACCCAGTTTCGCACAGAAGCCCAAGGGAACCTCAGGCTTCAAGTCTGCCTTTCATTCCCTGGTGGCGCCTTATCCTACCTAAGGCAACAGATGCACATCCAGGCTCTACTGTGAGCCAGCTACTCTGGACAACAGGCAGCAGAACAAATTCTCCAGCCTCCCAGAGTGGACACTCTAGTCAGCATGTGCCCACAAGGCATCCAGTTCCTTACAGGAAGTCCCTCCTCCCTTCTCTCCTTGCTTTTCCTTTCTAGACACTGCCTCACTCCGTAGCCCAGGCTGGTTTTGAACTCTCTACCCTCCTGCCTCAGCATGCGTGAACGCTGGGATGACAAATGTCACCATACCTGGCTTTCTGGAGAGTTTTATGTTTTGCTGGCATCCAAAGAGTACAGTGGAAAAGTGATTGGTGCTGAGAGGGTGAAGACGGGATAGCTTCCCTTCCCATGTTCACTCTCGACATCAGGGAGTCGCCACATCCCCCAGTGTGCTAGGGCCCTTCTAGTTTATCCTGGGGAAGATGTCAGATCCAAGCCCAAGGCTGCTGGGTGTGGCCACATCAGTTCTTGGGAAAAGAATCTTGCCTTCATGGTTCCTTACCAAAGTCGAGAGAATGAAGAAAGTGACCCATTGAGCTTTTCTTTATCTGTCTCAAAATTATGTGGAGGGCGGATTTCTGTTGAGATATTGTCATTTACATAGAATATTTCAATAATCTATTATTATTATTATTATCATTATTTTTGTTTTTGTTTTTTTTGAGACAGGGTTTCTCTGTGTAGCCCTGACTGTCCTGGAACTCACTCTGTAGACCAGACTGGCCTCAAACTCAGAAATCCACCTGCCTCTGCCTCCTGAGTGGTGGGACTAAAGGCGTGTGCCACCACTCCCCACCTATTATTACTATTATTATTATTTTCATTTTCTTCAAGACATGGTTATTACTCTATGTATAGCTAGCCTCGGCTGTCCTGAAACTCACTCTGTAGACCAGGCTGGCCCTGAACTCACCCTGCCTCTGCCTCCCAAGTGCTGGAATTAAAGGTGTGCACCAGCACCGCCCAGGTTCTTTCAGATTTCTGGAGGTAACAAAGGAGCCCTGCATGTTGTAACATCTCACGGTTTGTTTAAGGTTGTCTCCTAAGTGTCAAGGCGTGGCGGGCTCCCCATGCGGCCAAGCACTTTGATGATCAGACGTTCTGGGAGGTAAGATTTTAAGCTATTAACATGATAGGTGTGTGTGTGTGTGTGTGTGTGTGTGTGTGTGTGTGTGCGCGTGCGTGCTCCAGAGTTCAGAGGACACATGGGCATCTTCTGCAGGTGCTCCAGGCTTAAAGATAAGGAAATGTTGTTCCATTGGAGATGAAGTCACTTGGCCAAAATGACAGAGCCAATCAAGGTCACAGAGGGATACAAATGAGTGTGTTTAGCTCCAAGTGTGTGGTGGCATCTACTGGAGAATTATCTCCAGACCCCGATGTTACCATGAGGCCATCTTGCCTATTTCTTGTCACCACAGTATAGGAAAACACACCAGGGGCTTCCAGTGTCCCCAGTCACATAAGCACCACAGACCACGGTGACACCTTCAGTGTCCTAAGCACCGTATAGAAAACCCCAAATGGGGGCCGGGCGTAGTGGCGCACGCCTTTAATCCCAGCACTCGGGAGGCAGAGGCAGGCAGATTTCTGAGTTCGAGGCCAGCCTGGTCTACAGAGTGAGTTCCAGGACAGCCAGGGCTATACAGAGAAACTCTGTCTCGAAAAAGAAAAAAAAAAGAAAGAAAAAAGAAAACCCCAAATGGAATGAGCTATTGCTATGGAAGCAGTGAGTCTCTGCCACGGGGGACATTCAAATAAATGACCCACGTGAACGCACAATCCGTGAAGCTGGGCGTGCCGGCCTATGCCTGGGTCCCCAGCAGCAGGGAGGCTAAGAATGGAGGGTGGCAGGTTCGGGGACAGTGCTGGGGCTTGGGGAGTGGTTAAGAGTATTTGCTTCTCTTTATGGAGGCTCTGGTTTCAGTGTTACCAGTGGTAACCGGTTCCTGTGAACCACACCCTGTAACTTCAGTTCCAAGGGTTTTGGTGTCACCTCTGACTCTCCTGACACTGCACACATGTAGTACACACATGGACAAGCATGCACACGGGAGTATACACATGGGAAGGCAGGTACAGGCTGGAGGGATGGCCCAGTGGTCAAGAGTACGGTGCTCTCCCAGAGGACCTGGTTTGATTCCTAGAACCTACATGGCAGCTCATACCATTTATCTATCTATCTATCTATCTATCTATCTATCTATCTATCTATCTATCTATCTATCTATTTATTTATTAAGATTTGTTTATTTTATATATATGAGTACACTGTCGCTGTCTTCAGACACACCAGAAGAGGGCATCAGATCCCATTACAGATGGTTGTGAGCCACCATGTGGTTGCTGGGAATTGAACTCAGGACCTCTGGAAGGGCAGTCAGTGCTCTTAACCGCTGAGCCATCTCTCTAGCCCCTCACAACCATTTATAACTCCAGTTCTAGAGACTGGATTTTCTCTGATAACCAAGGCAGAAACCTTTCATGTGCATGGTGCACAGATGTACATGCAAGCAAATCTTCTACACAAATTTTTTGTCTCAAAAAAACAAAATAATAAGATAAGATAAGATAAGATAAAAATAATTAAGATCCGGGCGTGGTGGTGCATGCCTTTAATCCCAGCACTTGGGAGGCAGAGGCAGGCAGATCTCTGAGTTCGAGGCCAGCCTGGTCTACAGAGTGAGTTCCAGGACAGCCAGGGCTATACAGAGAAACCCTGTCTGGAAAAAAACAAAACAAACAAACAAACAAACAAACAAATAAATAAACCAACCAACCAAAAACCAATCAAGTAAAATACTAAAATAAAATAAACTGACTTTGCCTTCACAGTTCCCGCACTTGGCTGTTGGATTTTAAGCGAAATCATCTGAGAACGAGGCCGGGCGAGGAGACGCCCTTTCTTTGTGTTCCGTTTGTCTGCATCCTGTGTTACAAGAAAAGCTTCCGAGTGGTCATCTAAGTTTAAATAGTCTGTCTGGTTTCAGGACTAAAGTTCTGGTCCAATTCTATCCACAAGGTCTCTTTCTTCTCACACTTAATAAAACCTCCGCCCAGGTGGCTAACTCCTGGCCACAGGGGAATTAAGAACCCTCACCTCTGGTCACAGCACGCAGGCTTTGGATCCAGCGGTTTTACAAGGTCCTCAGCCTTTCCCAGACTGTGCTTGTGGAGAGAGAGTGGGGCTGGCTGGGGAGTGGGGGAGCACACTCTCGAGTTCCTAAGAGGTGGTTTCACCCGAGACCCCTGGCCAAGTCCCACCCTCTGTGGAATGTCACCGGGGAACAGCAAAGCAGTCCCTGCTGTGTCCAGAAGAGCCAACGTCATTCAAACCCAAGGACAGTGGATGTGGAGGATTCTATACGTCTAATTGTCGATGACACTGATCACAGCTCCCGGAGGGCAATTGCAGAAGGCCGGGGCTTCAAGCTTAGCTTTGAAGAGATTGTAGTAGTGTGTGAGGTGGGAGCCTGAGGATGGCACGAGAGCGCCCTCCAGTGGAGGACAGACAGACCATCAGAGTCCCCGAGAGCTGGTCTGTATAGTGCTAACAGACCCCGTGGTCTGCTGAATTTAGGTTATCTGTTCAGAGGTGAAAGGAAGAATTCAAGCCATTATCAAAACAAATTCTCACCCGAGTCAGACCCTTGAGCCCTAGAAATTGACACCTCAGTTACTGTCAAATCTGTATACCCTTTCCTCTTTCCATTCCTGGCACGTGTGGAGTGTTTACCAGGACCCTGTGCCACAGTGGGTCACGTGCTCTTGCTCCCAATGTCCACTGTTTGGCCTGGGCACTCCTGCCAAGTCCACCATTATACTGCCAGGGTGGCACACATTACTCCTGATTCTAAAGTGCCACCTTTCACATAGTCACTAGCCTGGGCAGGACAGGAATCCTTGTCATGATCATGGAGAATCAAAGCTCTTCACTTGAATGTTTTCAACAGCTTTCTGGTCAAGAGAGCCATGACTTGTGGTTCTAGGTTATCTTAGGCCATTAATATGAAAAGGAAGATGCAGTATTTCTGATAGGACCATATACAAAGTAGAACGAGAAAGAACTCTTGACCACCAAATAGTTTTTAATAACAAGAAAATGTTTACACGTTATTCAACACCGGACACGAAAAAGGCCGCGTTAATAAACACTTTGGAGCCCAGAGGGAATCCTCACCCCAAAGACTCCACCATTTCTCCATCACCAACTCTTTAGATCGTGATAGAAGCTGGCAGAAGCGACTCACGGCAGCGGTTTCCTTTCCTGTGGTAAAAGCTGATGGGGCTCACACCGCACTGGGCTGCTGCAGTTCACATAGGAGTTCTCATGATTCTAGCATTATACAATTTCAAGCTGAGATTATACCCAGAAATAAGTTTAGAAAACAGTATTACAAAAGACTGGGTGAGTGAGCAGGGGGGGGGGGGAAGAAACCCATGCACGGTGGCTGTGCTGCAGAAGCGACGTCTTCACTGCCACAAGTCCTCTGTACGGCCAAACTTGAAAACCAGCCCCCTACGGACAGAACGAGAAGCATGACATGACTGCCTGGCTTGGGAAACTTCTAGAAAGGTAGGAAGCATGTGACTTGCAGAGAAAGCACCCGAGATCCACACACGCTGACTGTCCTAGAGACTCGAATCGTTCATCTGTCCCGTCCCCAGACCTGCAGGTCGGAGGAGGTGGGGGGGTGGGGAGGTGGGGGTGGCGGAACCCAAGGCCTGGGGGTAGGCACACTGTCACTGAGCTGCAACTCCACCCCCATCCGCGCTCCTTATAGGGTGTCTTGACGTGCAAGGCCCAGGCAGACAAGTAAGACACAGTGTCTGTCCTCGACCTGCTCGCATCCGATCACCTGTCACACACCAAACACCAAGGAGGTCCAAGCCACAAGCTCATTCTCCTTGAATGAATTCAGTTTTTATTTTGTTTTTATGAGATGGGGGTCTTACTGAGTAGCCTGGGCTGGCAGGGCACCTACGATCTAAACCAGGCTACCCTTGAACTTATGGCCATCTGTCTGCCTCTACCGTCTGGTGCTGAGGTTCTAAACACAAAGCACTATGCCCTGCTGTCAGTTTCTGTATTTCTTTGGAACGATTCAGACGGGCAGAGCGGTGGCTCCACAGGTAAAGCGTTTGCTGGGAACCCTGGCAACCCGAGTTCCCTGAACCACACAAAGGTGGTAAGAGTGAACCAACTGTTAACAGCTGTCCTCTGACCTCCCTGTGTGGCAGCACGTGTGCACACGTGCGCATTCACACTCACACATTCAATAATATTAAAAAAACTTTAAAAAAAAAAAAAAAAAAACAGGATCCAAAGGATGGTGATATTTGAAAGGGGCTTTGACGGATAAGCAGGAGTTCAAACGATGGGGCTGAGGCAGCTGGTTTTATGGAAACACAACTTCAAGTCATCAGAGAGGTCAGAGCCCTAATTAAAAAAAAAACGCCTCCTCAGCCGGGCGTGGTGGCACATGCCTTTAATTCCAGCACTTGGGAGGCAGAGGTAGGCAGATTTCAGAGTTCAAGGCCAGCCTGGTCTACAGAGTGAGTTCCAGGACAGCCAGGGCTCCACAGAGAAACCCTGTCTCGAAAAAAACCACCACCAACAAAAAACACCTCCCCATAAATTTGGGTTGTAAGCAAGCCTGTAGGGCATTTTCTTAATTAGTGATTGATTGGGGAGGGCCCAGCCCACTGTGGGTAGGGCCATCCCTGGGCCAGTGGTCCTGGGTTCAATAAGAAAACAAGTGGAGCAAGCCATGGGGAGCAAGCCAGTAAGCAGCATCCCTCCATGGCCTCTGCATCAGCTCCTGCCTGCAGATTCGTGCCCTGCTTGAGTTCCTGACTTCCTGCAGTGATGGACTATGATGTGGAACTGTAAGTCAAATAAGCCCCTCCCCCTAAGCTGCTTTTGGTGATGGTGTTTATCACAGCACCAGTGATCCTGACTAAGGCGGCAGAGACAAGGCCAGTGGGAGAATAAATAACCAAGGCGGTTTTGGGTGATAAGACAGTCCTCAGAATTCAAATGCCAAGAAGCCATGGCGTAAGGGCTGGAGTGGCGGTCCACAGTAGCGCTAATGCCGAGAATTCCCAAGGGGAAAGTCCAGCCAGGCCTGGGAGCTCACACGGGTGGCTCCAGCTGCTTAGGAAGACAACGGACTGCTTGAGCCCAGGAGTCTGAGTCTAGCCTTAGCTACAGAGAGCAATTCCTTACTTTAAAGAAAACACACACACACACACACACACACACACACACATATACACAGATGAAAACACACACCGAGCAAAACTACACACATAAACATCAAAACCATACCTATAGATGCATGAAGCTGGAGAGATGGCTCAGTGGTTAAGAGCACTGACAGCTCTTCCAGAGGTTCTGAGTTCAATTCCCAGCAACCACATGGTGGCTCACAATCATCTGTAATGGGATCTGATGCCCTCTTCTGCTGTTTCTGATGAGAGTGACAGTGTGCTCACAAACATTAAGTAAATTAATAAATCCTTAAAAAAAATAAAAATAAAGCCAGGCGGTGGTGGCGCACACCTTTAATCCCAGCACTTGGGAGGCAGAGGCAGGTGGATTTCTGAGTTCGAGGCCAGCCTGGTCTACAAAGTGAGTTCCAGGACAGCCAGGGCTATACAGAGAAACCCTGTCTCGAAACAAACAAACAAACAAACAAAACAACAACAAAAACGATCAAAAAAATTGTCGGGCGATGGTGGCGCACGCCTTTAATCCCAGCACTTGGAAGGCAGAGGCAGTTGGATTTCTGAGTTCGAGGCCAGCCTGGTTTACAAAGTGAGTTCCAGGACAGCCAGGGCTACACAGGGAAACCCTCCCTGTTTCAAAAACACCAAAAAACCAAAAATACATACATATAGAACAAAATGACACACATACAAACACAGAGAGAAACCATATATTCATAGGTATAAGGCATGGTGGTGCATACATAGCTGTGATAGAGTTCAAGATGCTGAAGTGGAAGGGTCATGAGTTCAAACTACTCTAGGTGCCACTGTCTTCAAACAAAACACACACACACACACACACACACACACACACACACACACACACACGAGAACAGTAAAGAATGAAAATCAGCACTTACCCAAAAAAGATGAAAGCATTCTGGAAAAATACAGCAATTCCAGGATACACTACTTCCTTCTCTGTAAAAATAATTGTAATATTTAGAGGTTTAAGATCTCCAAACAATTAGGTCCAGATAGACCAGCAGACACCAGCTTCCTTGCCTACCCTAACTGACCATTCTGGAAGGTGAAGTACATGACGTGACCCACAGCAGACAGCACTGGCTTAGTAAATGACAGCTCCCTCTGATCGGGTAATGGTACTTCCGGAGCCAATGCACAGTCTACCTGGAGGGACAGTGTAGAAGGTACTGGTCCTCGGAGAGCAGAGCCATCTGCTGCTCGAACAACCAGGGGAGAAGACAGAGCAGTTCAAGGCGTGGACACCAGAGGCTGGGAAGACCCCGGGAGAGACAGGCAAAGGAGCCAGCAAGGGCAGGGGACAAGCAGAACTGAGGGCAAAGGCCTTGAGGCAGGAGCAGCTGGCACCTAGAGGGATGGCTGCTGGCTAAGAAAAGAGCGAGCCAGGAGGTGAGGAAGTCCTGCTGGGCCTGGCAAGCAGGTCGGGAATGGGACTGGAGTTGACCATAAGGGATCCCACAGTCTGGCAAAGGGAGAGACAGGAAACCTGCTAGGGCGTCCTCTCAGGAGAGCGGGGGAAGAGACTGGTGGGCCGAAGGAGCTGACAGCCATAGAGATGCTAAGAGGCTGTGACATGGGTGGACACAGGAAACTCTGTGCCCTGGACTAGATGCTCAGGGGAAAGAGGGCGCGTTCCTTGGGCCTTGGCTGAAGGACTTAGCTGAGAGGTAGACACTGCAGTGCCAGCAAGAGCTCTGAGCACTGAAATGGGATCTCTCTGTCGAGTCTCAGCCCCAGGCTGTTAGGTGCACTAGCTAACTCCCTTAATAACTCTAGGCCTGGAGGCTCAGATGACCGCAGCCTTTTCTATTCCAGAAATAGCCTGAGGCTTTGTCTAGGTCTCTACTATCTCTACTAACATCACGTCCTCCAGGGATAGCGGCTCACTCTTTAGTTCCAGCACTTGGGAGGCAGAGGCAGGTGGATCTCTGTGAGGTTGCCTGGTCTACAGAGTGAGACCTAGTTTCAAGAATGGTAACAAAGCCAGCCAACCAACCAGTTCTGAGACAGCCTGGACTGGCCTAGTCTGCATGCACGCATACACGTGCGCGTGCACACACACACACACACACACACACACACACACGTAAATGTTTCATCCTAAAAATAGCCAGTTTGGATATAACATCCTAGTAGGAGATTAAAGTAAAATGTATTCTTACCCTTAGCGACATAACCTCCAAAGAGAATCCACATGGATGCAATCAGGGATCCAAAAGCCAACATGAAGCCGATGAAGAGCCAGATTCGAGCTCCTGAGAAGAGATACATTGTTACCACAGCTGCTCCACAGACAGCTGTGGACTTCACAACATGTGTCCAGGCTTGGGATCCCAACAACTGGAGGTAGAGGCGGGAAGGTCTGGGGTTCAAGGCTGGCCTGCCTTACATAAGACCTTGCCTCAAAATAAAGCGGGTTGGTGAGGACCCGTCTGGTAGAGACCCTTGCTGCCAAGCCAGACGCCTCCCTTTGACCCCCAGGACCCAAATGGTATCAAGAGAGACCTAACTGCAACAAGCTGTCCTCTGACCTTGATCCAGGCACCATGGCATGTGTGGGCCCACACTCATACCCCCACCTAAGTCAGATATGGAGGCTGATGTAGAAGGAAAGCCAGTCTGAGCTACACAGTGAGGTATAGGCCAGCAAATACTATAAAAACCCTGTTCCAAAAAACCAGAAACCACCTATAGCACATATAATACATGACATAATATACCTACACACATAATATGCCACACATAGATATGACATAATATACCTACATACAAAAACAAACAAGTACAACAATCAATGGGCAAGTATAAAATCATGGTGGCACATGCCTGTGTCCATACACTTCGGGGTGGGGGTGGGGGGGTGGGTTGAAGCAGAAGAATCTATTCCAATTCAGGGCCATCCTTGACTATGTTTGAAGTTAGCCTGGGCTACCTGGGATCCTGTCTCAGATAAAAGTCAGGGGCCAGTGAGATGGCTCGGTGGGTAAACGTGCTTGCTATGCAAGCCAGAGGCCAGAAATGCTATCCCTTGAACTTTCTTAAATAGCTAGATGCAGGGCAGGGGAGATGGCTCAGCACTTAAAAGGACTTAACTCAGCACTTCTGGAGGACTAGACTGGTACCCAGCACCCACATGAGGATCTAATACCATCTTCTAGCCTCTTCGATCACCAGGCATACATGTGGTGCACAAACATGTGCACAAGCATCCATGCACATTAAAAAAAAAAAAGGTTGCTGGGCAGTGGTGGCACACACCTTTAATCCCAGCACTTGGGAGGCAGAGGCAGGAGAATTTCTGAGTTCGGGGCCAGCCTGGTCTACAGAGTAAGTTCCAGGACAGCCAGGGCTAGACAGAGAAACCCTGTCTCAAAAAAAACAAATAAAAAAAAGGTCTAAGATTATAAAATATTTCAAAATGTTAACGCAAGCTAAGTGTAGTGGTGCATGCCTATAATCCTGGCACTCGGGAAGCAGAAGCCGGTGAATCTCTGTGAGCTCAAAGCTCAAGCTTGGTCTACAGAGTGAGTTTCAGGCCGGTCAGGGTTATGGAGTAAGATCCTATCTAGAAAAACAAACAGACAAAAAAAAAAATGCTAATACAACCAAACATAACCTGTCAAAACAGTAACCATGTCTCAGGTAGTTTAATGTGGTGAGATTCTGCTCTGCACACGTTGCCAGCTCCTGCTCTCTGTGGCAGCCTGTAGACACTTAAGGCTACCTATTTAATGGCTGAGGTCAGAGACTCACGCCTGGTGGGTTCTGTGCTCACAGCCCGCTGTGATGTATGCCTTGGAATCCAGCATCTCTCTGTCTTACGCTTGAACCCAAGAAGCCCGACAAGTACCCTGCCATGTAGTTCTGTCTCGGTTCGGGGAAGAAAGCTGTGTGGTGTCACCTCTTTACCTGTCTGGCCCAGACAGCCTTCGCTGTAGCTGTCACCTCGCACTTGCCCATTCGATACTGCATTAATCCTGCAGGAGGCGGAAAAGCAAGAAGTCAGGGGCTCGCCCTCCAAGGAGAAGCTGTCTACAGCATCAAATTATTAAACTCAAGAAGTTAGGGTTGCCCAAGTTCAAGGTGAGCCTGGAGCCACGGGTCCCCAGGATTCAAATCACCTAAGGAAACCCCTTCAAGTGAGACACACCCTGGGACCACGGTTGCCGTGGAGACAGGGAGAAACGGTATTGCCGATAGGACACTCTTGGACTCACCATCAACCTACTGGAGCAGAATGCCCAGCGTGGAGCTCCAGAGACTAGTTCTAACACATCTTTCAGGTGACTTGAATGCTCGTGCAAAGGTAAGTATAGGACCGGAGAGACAGCTTAGGGCTTAAGAGCACTCAGTGTACACGCACAGGAGCCCAGTTCTGAGCCTAACCCACCAACTGTCTACACTGGAGCTCCTGGGCCTCCTAGGGAACCCACACTCACATGCGCACCATCCACACGCCTAGTTTTTAAAAATTAATCTCAAAGGCTGGGATGTGGTGGTGCACACCTTCAGTCCTAGCACTCAGGAGGCTGAGGCAGATGGATCTCTGTGAGCTTGAGGCCAGCCTGGTCTACAGAGTGAGTTCCAGGACAGCCAGGGCTACACAGAGAAAGCCTGTCTCAAAAGAAAAAGAAAAAAACAAAAATAAATAAATAAATAAGCCTAAGGCAGGCCCGCTGCCATCAGGTACGGAAACGCAGTGAGGAACCCTGCCACATGCTCAAATGCCTGTGTGTGCCCCACCCCACCCCCAGGCAGGGCGGGAGCAGCCGCTTCACAAGCAGCGAAACAGAAGAATAAAGATCTGGGGCAAAAATGAATGAAAACTATTACACATGCATGCACGCACACGCGCACATAATTGTGAACACACACTTCAGTCACAACAGTGCTTAACTTACGAATTTATGAATAGGTCAGCATTCTTTTTTTTTTTGAGACAGGGTTTCTCTGTATAGCCCTGGCTGCCTCTGCCTCCCGAGTGCTGGGATTAAAGGCGTGCGCCACCACGCCCGGCTTATAGGTCAGCATTCTTAAGGAAACCCGGTAGCCTAATTATTATTTTAAATTGCAACAGAACGGGGAGACAGGAGGCTGTGGACCAGCTGAACACCAAAGAAAAGCGCCCCGGCGCTGCCATCAGTCAAGCATTTGTCTAAGTCAGACCAGCTCTCCGTGGGTGACAGTCCCACTGCGCCTTCCTTAGTGGCTCACAAGCCCCTCAATTTGCTTGGAAAAGACTTTTACAGCCCGGCGTGGGTGATGGGTGGGAGTTAAAATGTGGGGAGTCTGGCACCTGGACCAGGGGAAGGCTGAGTCCAAGTGCTAAGGTTTACAGATGTCCACGGCCATGCACAGAAACTCCCTTGGAATGGCTTTTGGAGGAGAGAAATGGTTATTTTTCTGGCATTCTTAACTAAAACCTCTGACTTTTTTTTTTTAATTTCCCTCAATTACTGTAAAATAGGGTATAAATTCATCAAGGTTCCTAAAGCACCCAGATCCTGTACATGGGTGGGTATGTGGTCACCTCACCCTGGCACGCAGCCACTGTCTGTGAGCTGCAGACACCAAGGGAACCGGAGGGATGGCTGGGGAAAAGGCAGAGTTCAGACCTCATCTCAGAACCTTACACAGGCGCGCACAGAAGTGAAAATACACCAGCACTCGAGGCAGGAGGATCTCAATGTTCCAGTCCAGCCTGGGCTACACGTGGAGACTCTCAAATCTCAATCCCACTCACCACGCCCTATGAGTGAGGTAAGAGGTATAATAAAGACAGCAGGACAGCCGGGGTCTCCACTTCCAGAAGACGTTTCTTAGCACGAGTGGGGCAGATGCCCCAGGGGAACGCACACTTAAGTCTACGCGGAGAAGCCATCCCACAGGGCTGGGAATGGAAGGGTTTGGAGGCAAGAGTGAGAAGTGGGACAGGACCAGGACCATCAGAAGGTCTGTGGATGTAAGGATGAATTCATAGAGTATTTTAGATCCACGGACAGCGAAGCCTCTGCCACACCTTTACCAATAAGCTCCCATGGAGTGAAGATAAGGGTGTGGTTATGCCGGAGTGGCAGTTTGACAAGCTCAAAGCCTTGGATTGTGCCCCGAGCATCACAAGAATGAACACACACACACACACACACACACACACACACACACGCACGCGCGCATGTACACATACATGCATGGAAAGAAAATTACCCAGATGTTGGCGGCAGGGTGTGGCCCAACAACGACTTGTACTCATAAGCAGGGAGATGGGAGCCGGGCCTGATGNGATTTCTGAGTTCGAGGCCAGCCTGGTCTACAGAGTGAGTTCCAGGACAGCCAGGGCTACACAGAGAAACCCTGTCTCAGAAAAACCAAAAAAATAAAAGCAGGCAGATGGGGTGGCTTTTCTCCTGAGTTCTGCCTACTGACAGCACTGATGTCAGGGTGACGTCCCCTTACCTGGTGTTCAGGAGGCCAGCAGCCCCTGAGCCACTTGCCCCAAGCTGAAGCGCTAACCCAGGACTGGATCCCCATTTTCCCCTCGGACTTCTTACACATGGATGGTGCTAAGCGTTGGCAGACAAAGGCTGCAGCATGCCAAAGAAAGGCCCGTGTAGGGGCACACGTGTAACCCCAGCGACCGGGAGGTTGAGGTGCAAGGGGAGGGGGACCAATCCCAGCCCAGCCTGTCTCTCAAACAATAGCTGGTCCCTACAGGAAGCACTCGCAACTAGGGAAACATAGTGAACTCATTCAACATGGGGGATGAACCCGAGGTGATCTGGAATGGGGCACAAGGGGACAAAAAGAGGAGAATCCATGACAACTTATCAAAGGGGGAGGACTCCAGACAGGAAGGCCAGGAACAGTGACAGAATTATCACTGTGTAGCTAGAAGGCCAAAACCAAAAGGAAAACCTCAGAGCCACAGTCCCAGCTGCAGTGAGCCTTTCTCTGCTCTCCAGGACTGTCTCTGCCTCCTCCTCAGGCCCCTGACCATGTCCCCACTCCTGACTCCCCCTCTGGCTCCTCCCTTCAGGTAACTGTCTCCACCTCCCTCTCAGGCTCCTAACCCCCCCACCCCCCCACCCCGGTCCAGAGTGACTCTTTCCACCTCTCCCTCTGATCCCCAACAACCACTTCTGGCCCTTGACATTACCCCCATCCCTCCTTCCACCCTCCCACCCCCTTTCCTGACCCCCTCTAGCTCTGGAGTGACTGTGTCCACCTCCCCCTCTGGCTCCTAACAGCCCCCCCCCACTCAGGGTCCTTAACACTCCCCCCAATACACACACACCACCCTGTTCCTGAACCCCCTCCCTGACTCTTAATCACCCACTCCAACTCCTGACACGCCCCCCCCCCCACACTTCAGTCTTGTTTCCCCCACATCTGTACTTGCAGTCATTTAAAATACTCTAAGGGAATCTCACTAAGTCACTGTCCACCTCCAGCCTGCTGCCACCAATTCTCATGCCGAGAGCAGAGGCCAGGGCTGTGAGCTTAGTAAGTACCTCGGGTTTTATAAAGCTATAGCAAAGTACACAGGGTCCAGGAGCCACGGGGAACTTTCGCCTCTGCTAGGACGGAAGCAAGCAGCGCTAGGAGAGCAAGGAGATGCCCTGGGAGCGGGCAGAAGCAAGGGAAAGAGAAAAGCACAACTATCAGCTCCCCTCCTGACAGTGGCCTTGCTTGAACTCACAGCAATCCTCCTGTCTCAGCCTACACAAGGGATGGGATTTTTGTCTTGTTTCTTTCTTCTGGACTCATTTATGGGCATGTGGTGTTTTACTTGCATGCATATACCAGTGCCTGGTGCCTGCAAAGAGGCCATAAGATGTCCTGGAGCTGGAGTTACAGGAGGCTCGGAGCCACCATGAGGATGGCAAGAACCGAACCCAGGTCTTCCGCCAGAGCAATACACACTCTTAACTACCAAGCCATCTCTCCAGACCCTTCGTATTATTTCCTGAGACCAAGTCCCTTGGCTGGCATGGGACTTCATAAGTAGGCTCAGCTGGCCTGAAACTTGAAGCCATCTATTTATCTCCCTGTCTCTGTTCTAAGTGCGGGATTACAGGTCCCGCAGATTCCAAGCATGTCACCATGCCCAGGGGTCCTTCTTACCTGCCAGAATTTTAAATTGTGTCTAGGGTCATTTTAGTCGGTGACACTCTAGGTAGGGTGACATCATCACTTACATGAGGAAGGCTACGGTTGCTATGACGCCACAGGTATGGTATGAGTGGTTGAACTGATCCATCCTGGGGTACATGACAGCTGCATCTATGATGATCCACCATCCCGTGAAAAACTGCAAACAGACAGACAAAATAGGGCGATGTCAGCAAGACCCATCAGCCACAGCACACACGTTACGTTACTACAAGGTGTTTGAACCAAGGGACCTCTTCAAATGAATTTCCAAATCCCCTCCCCCAGGTCGTTCCAGCAACTTCACCCTTGGGAATTGCGGGTGGTTCACCAGCTGTTTCAATATTAGGTACCCAGGGCTGGAAAGATGGCTCAGCAGCCGTTCAGAGCACTGACTGCTCTTCCAAAGGACCGGGGTTCAATTCCCAGCACCTACGTGCTGACTCTCAACCATCTGTAACTGCGGTCCTACGGGATCCCTCACCTTCCTCAGTGGTGTACAGTTGTCATACAGGCAGGCAAAACACCCACGCACATAAAATAAATGGACGTTTAAAAAAATGTGCAGTAGGTCCCCTAAACCTGCTCCCACTCGTACAGACCTTACAAACCTGGACGTTCTGACACCTCACAGAGAAGGGGCAAGTGGAGTCTGGGGGGGATTGTTCATGGCCGTCAACTGCTGTACTTAGGCAGCTCAAACGTGACTGCACAGAGTTCAAGGTCAATCTCAGAGCCTCCGAAGGGGCTCTGCACAGCTAATGTGGGGTGTGGTAGCATGGGTCATAGGAAGAGCCATCTCTCCAGCCCTCTTCTGGTTATTATTAATTAAAGGAAAATATATAAAATGGAAACATTGGGCTGGTGAGATGGCTCAGTGGGTAAGAGCACTGACTGCTCTTCCAGAGGTCCTGAGTTCAATTCTCAGCAACCACATGGTGGCTCACAACCATCTGTAATGAGATTGGATGCCCTCTTCTGGTATGTCTGAAGACAGCTACAGTGTACTGATATAATAATAAATCTTTAAAAAATAAAAATTAAAAAATTAAAAAATTAAAAAAATAAATAGAAACATTAAAACTCTACCTAAAAAAAACAAAAACAAAAACAAAAAAACCTCACCTGGACAAGAATCTACCGGTTGGCATTACGAGAGCTAGGGATGAAATCTGGTGGTTGAGCACTGCCTGTGTGTGCAGCCCCTGGCTTCCATCCCCAGCATCACACGCAAGAAGCCATTCACCAAATCCCCATCCATGGCTTACAAGGATATGAAAAGAGCCCCCGGGCTGGTGAGATGGCTCAGTGGGTAAGAGCACCCGATTGCTCTTCCAAAGGTCCGGAGTTCAAATCCCAGCAACCACATGGTGGCTCATAACCATCCATTACAAGATCTTACGCCCTCTTCTGGAGTGTCTGAAGACAGCTACAGTGTACTTACATATAATAAATAAATTTAAAAAAAAAAAAAAAAAAGAAAAGAGCCCCCTTCCCCCACCTCACTGCTAAGCCTGAGGAGCCAGTTATTTTAAACCATCAAATTGTCTTTACCAGGTTATAGACAGATCTGTTTATGACGCTCTGATTGGCTAAGAAGTGGCCTGGGTGCTCCCCCCCCCCTTTAGTGTGTTCAAGTTTTTTTATATACTTACTTATATGAGTATAATGTAGCTGTCTTTAGACACACCAGAAGAGGGCATTGGATCCCACTGCAGGTGGTTGTGAGCCACCATGTAGTTGCTGGGAATTGAACTCAGGACCTCTGGAAGAGCAGTCGGTGGTTTTTTGGTTTTTTTTTTTTTGTCGTTGTTGTTATTGTTTTTTTGTTTTTTTGTTTTTTTTTTTTTTTTAGATTTACTTATTTATTATATAAGTACACGGTAGCTGTTTTCAGTCACCCCAGATGAGAGCATCATCAGATGGTTGAGAGCCATCATGTGGTTGCTGGGGTTTGAACTCAGGACCTTTGGAAGAGCAGAGCAGTTGGTGTTCTTAACCACTGAGCTATCTCTCCAGTCCTTGTCCAAGATTTAAAAAAAAAAAACTGTAATTTATCTTCTGTTACGTGTGTGAATGTTTTGCCTTCATGTGTATCACATTTGAGCCTCGTGTCCATGGAGCTCAGGGGAGGGCATCAGAACCAGGGAAGCTGGGTTGCGGAGGGTGGTGAGCCACCATGTGGGCGCTGGCAACTGAACTTGGGTCCTCTGCAAGAGCAACAAATGTTTCTAACCTCCGAGTCATCGCTTCAGCCCTGCATTTAAGGTCTTTTATTCAAAGATTAGAATTTAAAGCTTTTCAAAACATGAGAGTTTCTAAAGGGGTATTAAATTTTGTCATGTCTTTGAAAAAAATGATAATTCTTTTAAAAATTATGATGAAATTCGAGGCTGGAGATATGGCTCAGTGGTTAAGAGAAGACCCAGGTTCAATTCCCAGCAACCACACCCAGCTCACAACTGGGGATCTGACACCCTCACATAAATACACTAAGTAAATTGTTAAAAAAAAATTATATATATATATATATATATATATATATATATATATATATGTCTCTAGCTGCATATGTAGCAGAAGATGGCCTAATCGGCCATCATTGGGAAGAGAGGCCCCTTGGTCTTGCAAAGTTTATATGACCCAGCACAAGGGAAGGCCAGGGCCAAGAAGTGGGAGTGGGTGGGTAGGGGAACAGGGGCGGGGGGAAGGTATGGGGAACTTTCGGGATAGCATTTGAAATGTAAATAAAGAAAATATCAAATAATAAAGAAAACATTTAAAAAATAATAATCAAAGATTAGGTACAGAAAAAAAATATTTAAACTTGAGTTTCTGGTCATTCATTTACTTAAATTTCTTCCTTCCAAGCTGACGTTCAGGGACAGAGAACTCGTCTCTTCTGTGTAAGGTCCTAGGTTCAGTGTCTAGCAAAAGAGTTTCTCTTTAGAACAGACAGCAGCGGCTGGCAAGACGGCTCAGTAGTTAAAGAGCATGGTCTGTTCCTCCAAAGGACCCAGGTACAACTTCAAGCATCCACATAGCAGCTGTAACTTCTGTAACTCCAGTGCCAAGGGATCTGACGCCCTCGCACCAGAGCACAGAAAGGAAAAAATAAACCAAAGGAAAAGAGAACAGGTAGCAGGTAAGACCCTGAGCCGTCACTTCAGACTACAAGAGGATGTGTAATGTAATTAGCTTTATCGTGCGAATCCCCCAGCACTGTATTTCATAGCTCAAGGCGACACACACTGTCACCCCAGCACCTGGGAAGCAGAGGTGGGATGACGGAGACCTCAAGGGCATCCTTGCCTATGAGCGAGTTCGAAGCCAACATGACCTACAGCAAATCCATTCATCCATTCAAAAAAAAAAAAAAAAATAGGGAGCTCATGATCTTCCTAATTCTTCTCTTCTCCCTACGAGATTAGGGAGAATGTGAACTCCGGATGACCTGAGAAATGGGAGTATCTATCTCGACTGGTTTAGACCTGATTGTCTCTTTAATCCTTTTTTTAAAGACAGGGTCTCACTATCTGCTCTGGCTGGCCTCGAACTCACAGAGATCCACCCGCCTCTGCCTCCTGAGTGCTGGGATCAAAGGAGTGCATCACACCTGGCCCTCTTCAACCCTTTAAATCTTCTGCACTCACAGAGTCAAGGAGACATAACCCATACAATAAGTAACTGCATTCAAAATGTCTCATTATGACAACCATATTTTTTATTTATTTTTTTATTTTTTTTTTTTTTTGGTTTTTCTGAGACAGGGTTTCTCTGTGTAGCCCTGGCTGTCCTGGAACTCACTCTGTAGACCAGGCTGGCCTCAAACTCAGAAATTCACCTGCCTCTGCTTCCCAAGTGCTGGGATTAAAGGTGTGCACCATGAGCCGGGCGATAAATAAATCTGAAAGAAAGAACCTAAACCGTCTATACAGCCACAGATCAACATATGGAGGGCCAAGGTGTCACAGGGACTTACTAGAACGCCAGCAGCGATGGAGGCGATTGTGTTCCGCTTCTCCCCCCAGTCCATGCACTCCGAGCACCTCGAGCCTTCTAGAAATCCAGACATCTTTTCAGGTCACTAAAACAAAACCACCACAGTTAAATAAGGTACTTGGGGTTTCTTGTTTCAGAGCTGGCTGTGTTTCTACAGAATGATAGCGTATCCCTACTTACTTCTTCTGAATGTCTGATGTTGCTTTGGTGGGGAGCGAGGTACTAGTTAAAAAGACAAAACAAGCCGGGCATGGTGGCGCACGCCTTTAATCCCAGCACTCGGGAGGCAGAGGCAAGCGGATTTCTGAGTTCCAGGACAGCCAGAGCTACACAGAGAAACCATGTCTCGAAAAACAACAACAACAACAAAAACAAAACAAACAAACAAACAAAAGACAAAACAAGGGGCTGGTGAGATGGCTCTACAGTTAAGAACACTGGCCAGTTCTTTCAGAGGTCCCAGCAACCACATGGGGGTTCATAACTATAAGGGGATCTGATGCCCTCTTCTGGCCTGCGGATGTATATGCAGCACAGCACTCATACATTAAATAAACAGAAATTTAGAAAAGACAAGAAAACAGAATCAGGATGGTCTTAGCGTATTTACATAATATGAATGAAGGTGATTACCTTAACCTTAAACAAAAATGTATTGATCACCTCAAAGATGTCACATTTTATTACTGCAAGTCCACTAGTCTTTTAAATGAGCACAACGATGCTTAGCCCTCCACAGCTGCTTTCTAAACCTTTAGCTCCGTACTAAAGGTTCCTATTTGATTTTGATAATAAGGACGTGATAAAATTTGGTGTTAAGGTAAAAATGTAGACTTGGATGGAAAATACTTCCCCTAGGAATCTGCACATTTTATCCTGCATCTGTGTTTTTCATGCCCAGATTAAGAAAAGAACGACTCAACTTCGGGCTTTATTTTTACTTCGTCTCTTCTCCATTATTAGTCCCTTCTCCAAGACTGCCCTCGGACGTCATTACTTTGTAAAGGGCAGTCATCTTATTATCTCTAACTCTGCTACAGATGCTGTTTCAACATTCCCCACAAAGAGGGCAGGCCTGAAACGAATTCAGACTTAAAATAAAGAACATGCAGTCAAATTACCACGGTCAGCCGAAACTGTCTTAAATCCCATAAAACCCTCCTCCTTCAAGTTCAGCTGTGCAGACTCAGCCGGAGAACCGTCACTCATCTTCATTTCACAGATAAAACTTGAACTATATACAACTCGCTCACAGTGAACACCCCAGATCTCCCTAAGGAAGGCGACCTCAGTTTTAGCCGACTCTAAACAAGCTAAAGGGAAAAACTGATATACTTTTGTGATGAGTTCGGGTCTGAAAATACACTCGCTTTTATCTAATGATTGGAAAGAAAAGCAACCCACTATGTGTAATTGTCGGTTCACCCAATGGCCCACCCGAGACCATTTTTCGCTGCACAATTCTTTGACATGTTCAAAGGAGGCAGACCCGCCCCGCAGACTGGAGGAACAGGGCGCGGTCACGCGTGGGCCGAACCCCGACGCTCCATCACCGGATGAGCGTGCCCAGATCCGCAGTTCTGGGGAAGAGTCCCCGCCACAGGAAACGTCCCCGCAAGTCGCGCGATCTCAGCCCCGGCGGCGGCGTCCAGGAGCTGGGGCACGGCCACGGCCCCGAGTTCGAGCCCGGCCCGCGGCTCCGCCCTCCCATCCGCACTCACGTCCAAGTCCAGAGTTGGGAGTCGCGGCGCGTTGGATAGCCTCGGTTTACTTCAGTTCTGCAAGAAAACAAAACAGCCACAGGCAATCAGACTCCCGGATGTCGATGTGCTGGTCCGCCCCCGAGTCAGTGCGCATGCGGATCCAGAGCGAAGGGCGGATCCCTGGGGTGCAGCCTATGGGCCACGCCCACCGCGCCGACAAGTCTGTGGGTACCCGGACTCCCTTGTCACCGTAAGAAATGCTGGAGTTGAGCCTGTCTTCTGGGATGGGACCAAGGAAGGGAGGCAACAGTCCACCTTTACTATTTGGTTCTGTTGTTGTTACACTTTTTAAAATTTATTCTTGTTGTCATTGTGTAGCGATCAGACAGATCACCCTCCAGTAGTCAGTTCTTCCTTTCTGTCATATGGGTCCCAGGAATCAAACTCAGGTTATTTGACTTAGCAGCAAGAACCTGCTTTTCCTGCTGAGCCATTTTTCCAGCCCGATGGTGACTTTATGAGGGCTGGGGTTGGCCCTGCTATAATCTTAGGTTCACGTGGGTGGCAGTTAGTCAGGCGCCTGTGGCACAGAAGGTGGTTGGGTGGCTCACTGCCTTGCAGAACTAGGCACGAGGCATCTCCTCTCCGGTCCCCAGCGTTGTCTTTTGATGCATGAAATCTATGTAGCTTTTGTTGGGAGAGGGAATTAGCTGATTAGTATTTGAAACTATATAATACCCCCTCCACACAATCCCCCTTCCCCCCATCTCTCTCAAGCACACACACACACACACACACAAACACACACACTACTGTGTCTGAAACCAGGGCTCTACCACTCTCCCGGTTCTAGCCCCATAACCTATTTAACTTTTAAATGTTTTACATGATGAGCATTTTGCTGGCATGCACATCTGTGCGCCACTGTGCACGGTGCTGGCAGAGGCCAGAAGAGGTGCCTGGAACTGGACTTACAGCTATTGTGAGCTACCGTGTGGGTGTAGAAAACAGAACCTGGGTCATCGGAGGGAACAGCCTGCAGTCTTTCCAGCAACTCCAGGACCTATTTTTAAATGGACACGTTTCTTTTTTTTTTTTTTTT
>NC_034595.1:85874752-85882479 GCF_900095145.1 Mus pahari
CCGCCTGCCTCTGCCTCCCGAGTGCTGGGATTAGAGGCGTGCGCGTGGACATGTTTCTTAGCCCTAGAGATTAAAGGTTTATTGTGACTGGCTAAAGACTGGTTAATGTCTCAAGGTCAGGCAGTGCTCCCCCAGCCCAGTGTGTGTGTGTGTGTGTGTGTGTGTGTGTGTGTGTGTGTGTGTGTGCGCGTGTGCATCTTGATTTCTTTAGTTACTATTCGGGACCTCCTCATACTAAGTTGACATTCTACTTCTGAGCCATATCTCCAGATCTTTTTTGTTTTTGTTTTTTCCAAACATGGTTTCTCTGTGTAGCCTTGGTTTTCCTGGAAATTGTTCTGTAAGCCAGGCTGGCTGGCCTTGATCATCTCAGAGATCTGCCTGCCTCTGCTTCTCAAGGGTCAGGATTAAAGGCACACACATACACACACACTACCACCACTACCAGGCACAAAGGCGGATCTTAATGAAAACTTTTAAATGTCTATTTTTTTTTAACCTGCTCTTACTAAAGCATCTATGCAATGAAACCCTGTTGGAGGTCTGCTGGAGCTATTGGGTCCTGTCTGGGCAGAGCTCGGGGCTGGGTGAAGCTCCTAAGTCAAGATGCGGGACTATTGAAGCCACCGGGCAGTGGAGGTGAAGGGCAGGCCGCGGTCCACGTGGGCAAACAGCCAGAGCTCCGTCTTTGCATTGTCTCTCCTTCTTTACTGGCTGAATTAGTTATGCTGCTGTTTTTGTGGTAAAATACCTCACTCAAAACAACTTATAGGAGGTTATTTGGATTGTAGACCTGGAGGGGGGAGTCCATCATGGGGCCGGGGATGTGACAGCAGGTGACAGGCACAGTAGCTTGAGCAGGAAGCTAGGGGCTTACATCTTCAGTACCAAGCATGAGGTAGGGCAAGGATTTATAATCTCATGTCCTACCCCCAGTCACATACTTCCTTTCAGCAAGGCTGTACCACCTGAGCCTCCCCAAGTAGCGCCGCCATCTGGGAACCAAATATCCAAGAGGGTGGGGGTCATTTTTTATTCTGTTATACAGACCAATCTAAATTAGTGGGTTCAGCCCCTGTGCATGGTACTCCATGAGACTATGAGGGAAGCTATGATCTTCAGAACCCCAAAGAGAGCTGTACATCCTACAGGCCTGGACCACAAAGAGAGCTGTACATCCTACAGGCCTGAACCCCAAAGAGAGCTGTACATCCTACAGGCCTGAACCCCAGAGAGAGCTGTACATCCTATAGGCCTGAACCCCAGAGAGAGCTGTACATCCTACAGGCCTGAACCCCAGAGAGAGCTGTACATCCTACAGGCCTGACTGACAGGCTGGAATGTGGCAGGTCCAGGGTGAGATTATTCTGGGCTAAATAGCCACTTCCTGCCCATCTCTGTTCGACTAGCATTCTTGTGACGAGCAGTTAAAATCCTCTTTGGAATATGCAAACACCAGTTTCAGTTCCTCCTGGCCATCCCTGTTGTTGAAGTAGCCTATTAGAATTACCAACCATCCTGTGGTTCTGCCATGCATCCACCTGCCCGTTTGTCCATCTGGACCATGTCCTGCCCTTTACTTCCTCTGCCCTGGTGGCTTCAATAGTCCTGCATCTTGACTTGGGAGCTCCAGCTCCGCCCTGCCCTGAGCTTCAACAGACTTCCAACAGGGCTTCATTATCTTCTCCCCACAGAGGCGTTGTCTGCTCCATCATCAGCCTTTTGCTTATTTCTTCTTCAGTGTCCCTCAAACACCTTAGACTCAGCTATGACCTCTTTAACCCTCTGTGGGCCTTCTGTAACCTATATACAGACATATACAGATTGACTGCATTCTGTGTGTTTTATGACAGAGTATTAGCAGTTAAGATTGTTGTAAAGACCAGGCAGTGGTGGTGCACGCCTTTAATTCCGGCACTTGGGAGGCAGAGGCAGGAGGATCTCAGTGAATTCAAGGCCAACTTGGTCTACAGAACGAGTTCCAGAACAGCCAGAAATACACAAAGAGAAGCCCTGTGATAAACATAAAGAAAAAGGGGGCTGGTGAGATGGCTCAGCGGGTAAGAGCACCCGACTGCTCTTCCAAAGGTCCGGAGTTCAAATCCCAGCAACCACATGGTGGCTCATAACCATCCTTAACAAGATCTGACGCCCTCTTCTGGAATGTCTGAAGACAGCTACAGTGTACTAACATATAATAAATAAATACATCTTTAAAAAAAAAAATCTACACTCATGGGGCTGGAGAGATAGCTCATGGTTAAGAGCACTGACTGCTCTTCCAGAGGTTCTGAGTTCAAATCCCATCTATTACATGGTGGCTCACAACCATCTGTACTGGGATCCAATGCCCTCTTCTGGAGTAAAGAAAATTGGCATAAAGGAGCCAGTGTGTAGGCCTGGAGAGATAACTCAGTTAATACCTGTCAACTTTCTGACAAGAAACTCACTGTTATTCAACAAGTTCTGAAAAACTGGCAAGGCCTGATGTGTCCATCCCTGCTTCTGACCGAGTGTACTGATAATGGCCCCCGTGTGTTGATGAGAGTGTGAGACCGGCCTGTCCCTTTCAGAGTAGCCTGTTTGTTGTAGCCTGTTATTTGATCACACTGTGAGCCCTGAGATTGTGTTATTTACTGGAACAACTTGTTTTTAAGTGTGGTGTGGCTCATCCTTAGCACACAGCTCTGATCCAAGCCTTTTCTGATTGATTCTTGTAAACAGGATTAAATGAGGTCAACCTCAGGTCTAAAGGGGGGTGGGGGAAGCAAGCAGCCAGTTGACAGGAAGCGAACATGAGCTTATTTAGAAAAAAACGAAACTGTAGAGTGTAAGAGGGAGTCAGGGTGCCGGACGAGGATGGCACACATGAAATAGATGGGGAGGACATTGAGTTTGAAAGAAGTTTTTTGGGTGAGAGAGGAGAGTCATTCTGGGAAGTCTCTAGAGGAGGATGGTCAGTGGGGGTGGGGGTGGGGGGCTCTCTCTGCCTCTGAGCTACCAGGCTTTCACCCCAGCATCTGGTCCTGGTCTTCGCTGGTAAACTCGAATGGATGAAATTTTGTCTAAAAAAAAAATAAAAACCAGCCGGGCGTTGGTGGCACATGCCTTTAATCCCAGAACTTGGGAGGCAGAGGCAGGCGGAATTTTTTTTTTTTTTTTCGGTTTTTCGATACAGGGTTTCTCTGTGTAGCCCTGGCTGTCCTGGAACTCACTCTGTAGACAAGGCTGGCCTTGAACACACAGACCTCCCTCAACTGCACCAAGTACTCTTACCTGCTGAGCTAACTCGGTTAGCATTACCCTGGACCCCTCATCCCTGTTTTGACCTTGGTAAAGATTGTGTCGCGTTCCTTACCTCTTGGGTCTGTCGCAGCCTTTTCCAGAGCACCTAGCATCTTGCACATTTAAATCTGCTAAATTCCCTTTGTAAGCTCCGACTCCCCTTCCTTCCGATTGGCTCCTCCAGAAGCTCTTTCCTAAAGTCAGCGATCCTGGGTGGACGTGGCGGATCTCTCACCAGACTGTTTCATCTCTAGCTCCTGATGCCTCAGGATGGGGACATCTGCATCTTTAACTCCAGTCAATCAATTATATCAGAAACACAGAGACACCAGCACTCTGTCTGTCCTGTTTCCCACTGTTTCAAGACTGACATCCAGAATTCTTCTAATAATTCCGTTGTTTGAGACATAGTCTAATGGTACCCAGGCTGGCCTTGAGCTATGACCTTGAACTTCTGATTCTTCTATTTCCACCTCCCAAGAGCTGGGATTTTGGGTGTGTGCCACCATTCCATTCTGGTCACCATTGTTTTCAGGCACACACTTGACAGACACTACGAATTGTCTGCAAAGACTCCTACAGCCTCTTCTACGCAAAAACTGAAGCCTAGGACTGCATCGTGAGCAGGTTCCCTGCAGCGCTGCTTCCCCATTTGTAAATGGTGAAACTTGGGTTTCTGTTTGCCCACACAGCTTCCTGAGAACAGTCAGCAAGAGTCTCTGGTGGGCAGGTTACTAAAGAGCATCCAGAGAATCCTCCTGCCTCTGCCTCAGCTGGGATTACAGGCAGGCTGCCACAAAAGGAGAGAAAAAAAAAAGACATTGCTTAAGAACTCAGCTACTGGGATTATACTTCCGCTGTAAGAGTCTGAAAATTGCTGAAGGAAGACCCCAGACTCAGATAGTATGCAAAAAGAGAGCATTTATTCTTCTGCAGAAACAACCAGCATTCTTTAAAATGGTGACCCCAAGCCAGGTGTGGTGGTGCACGCCTTTAATCCCAGCACTTGGGAGGCAGAGGCAGGCNGATTTCTGAGTTCGAGGCCAGCCTGGTCTACAGAGTGAGTTCCAGGACAGCCAGGGCTATACAGAGAAACCTGTCTCGAAAAACAAAACAAAACAAAACAAAATGGCAACCCAGACAAAGGCATGTAGGCCTCCTTAGAAGGAACCTGTGGGTCAGTGGTCTGCATTTCTATGTCATGAATGTTCAACCATGTGATGAAATAGGGCTGCACATCACAGATGACCCATTCTGAGATATTTCCCCATTTGTGATTATCCCCAGGCTGCTCTTTGGAAGCAGGTTTTATGATCTTGTTCTGGGTTTTATGGTCTGTTCCTAGAGCCTGGGTCTTACGACTTAGTTTCTGGGACTTATGGTCTATTCCTGAAGCTCGAGCCTTTTGGCTTTTTCTGAAATAAGGCCTGGTCCTTGCATGGAGACACGTGGGGTTTATGTTGCTCTCTCACCTCAACTCTCCACAGTCTTTGTACAGGGTTTAATCTATGGTATGGGTGTTTTGTGTTATGATGTACCCACCAGAGAAAACAACAGAAATTCTTTATTCACTGTTTATTGACTACACTAGGTTTTTGGGATGCCAGGGTAGCCCCAAGTCTTTCTCAGAGTGATTTTTTACACACAAAAAATTATATATATATATATATATATATATATATATATATATATATATATATATATATATATATCCCGGATCGATATAGTTCAGTTAACAAGAACACAGCCAGAAGCAGAAGTACAGAAACCAAAAAGCAAGGTTGGTACATTTATAGACTCTCCAAGTACTACGAACTTGGATAGGATTTTTTGGTTTTGTTTTGGCATGTAAGATCCCTGTCCAGGTGCTGAGTTTGATGGGCTGAATGGCACTCCCATTATGGAGTCAGTTGGGCTGAGATCTGGGGTCTTGTTACCTTCTGCCTGTACCCAGGTCTGCACTGTGTGTGTATGTGTGTTGGTGAGTCGTGCTTGTCCCCGGGACTGGAGGTCCAGATGGGTGTGAGCCGTCTGTCCTCTGGGTCCTGGGAGTCAGTGCTCTTTACTGCTGATCAATTTCTCCAGCTCCTGTAGTTTGAGAACGTTTACCATTGTGTATGGGATGGGATGTGGATGAGGGCTTCTGGAGGTCAGAGGACAAGTTTTGACAGTCAATTCTCTCCTTCCACTCGAGCGCAGGTTGTCAGTAGTGCACCACAAGCATTCTTTACTGCCGAGCCATCCTGGTGGCCACAGTAATGTTTTTATTTCTTCAGTTTCGTTGTATATTGGGGAAGGGGAAGGAGACAGGAACAAGGAGTCCTTATTTCTTTCATCTCCCTCCAAAATCCAGAGCTTCTGTAAAACCTTAATTTCTTTTTCTTTTTTTGTTTGTTTCTTCATTTTCTTCTTTTTTTCTTCCCTGCCTAATTTTTAAGAACACCATCTCTCCATACTGAAATAGGTATTTCGTTCAGTGGTGTTTACTTACCCACAGTTTTCAAGATCAGATATGCTTCATGACATTGAGTGTTTGTAATTTGCACTGGAAATAAGTTTAGACGTCCTGTGCTAATCACACTTTTCTCAGAACAGACCTATCAGGCTCAGGAAATGGCTTACCATTAAGAGCACTTGCTGCATTGCCTAGCACAAAGTCTGGGTTCCCAACACCCCCATACTTGGTGGCCCACAATGGCCTGTGACTCCAGTTGCAAGCCATCTGCCTTCGGTGGCCTCCTGCACACACAAATTACACACACACACACACACACACACACACACACACACACACACAGAGCTATCAACGATCACTGTTGCTCCTCAAAGGTCAACTGTGGTCGTTGGAATTCCTGTCTCGACCTCAAATTACCTTTATTAGCTCAAACAAGGCCGTTAAAGCAGCCTTTCTAAACTGTTATCTTCGGGGTCCAGGGGTACCCTTCCCGAGCTCCACTGTAGGAGCCAAGAAGGGAAGCTGGACAGCGGCTGGGGGAGGAGGGGACCACACATGACCCGAGGACGACCAAGGCACGGGGACCGACTTGTCCTCTGTGTCCTTGATCCAGCTGTTGAGCCGGCTAAATTCTTTGCTACCTCTCCTTTCCCCGAACTTCAAAATCGAAAGCAGGAAAGAGAGAGAAGGAAGCCAAACCAAAGCAAACCAAACAAAGAAAAACAAAGTTGGGCGTGGTGGCGCAGACCCGCCTAATACCGGTAGCTGAGAGGCAGAGACAGGGGGATTGCAGCGAGTTCGAGGATTGACAGGGGTACACAGCTAGTTCCTGTCTCAAAAAACTCAAGATCCAAAAACAGCCAAGGACCCCACAATAAACAGACAAAAAAAAAAAAAACCCCTGAAGTAAACAAATCCTCAAAATACCCGGATGTAGAAGGCGGGGGTGGGGTGGGGGAGGGGAGGAGGCGTGGCCGTTGGTGGAGTGACAGCCAACGCGCATGCGTGTCTCGAAGGCGCCGCCAACATCGTTTGGCGATTGGACAAGAAGAGGATCCGCCCTTTCGCACGGATCCCTGTGCGCATGCTCGGCGCCAGCTTCTAGTATTTTCGACGCTGACGTTGCCGTTGAGCTCATTTCGCGTCCGGACTTTGGCAGTGGAGGTTCCTGTGCGCTCCGGTCGCTCGAATCGGGAACTTCGCCCGCTTCGNTTCCTGGTCGCAGAGGAAGGTGCCCGCTTGGCCTCTGTCGTCCTCGCGAGCGCTTCATCCATTTAAGGTGAGTGGGGCCGCTTGATCGGGGACGGACTCGTCCTGGGGTGGCGCGCACGCGCACTGGGCACTGCGCACCCCGCCTGGATGATGACTCTCTTCCCTTCTCTGTAGTTCCTAGACGCCGTTGCGTTTGCGGACCNAGAGGGAGACATGTCCTCGGCCGCCACGTCTAAGTACGTGAACGACATGTGGCCCGGCTCTCCGCAGGAGAAAGCCTCGCCGTCCNCCTCGGGCTCGGGCCGCTCCAGCCGCCTGTCGTCGCGCTCCCGTAGCCGCTCTTCGTCCCGCAGCTCCCGACACGACTCCCGCAGCTCTAGCCGCTCGTCCTCGCGCAGCCGCAGCCGGCCGCGGAGGAGCAGACGGTCCCGATCCCGGTCTCGGTCCCGCAGGCGCCACCAGCGCAAGTACAGGCGCTACTCGCGCTCGTACTCACGCAGCCGGTCGCGCTCCCGCAGCCACCGCTATCACCGCGACAGCCGTTACGAGCGGCCGCGNAGGTACTACAAGTCGCCGTCGCCCTACCGCTCCCGGAGCAGGTCGCGCTCCCGCGGGAGGTCGCAGCACCGATGGTCATACTACGCGATCGCTAGAGGGCGGCGCTACTATGGCTTCGGCCGGACGGTGTACCCCGAGGATCGCCCCAGGTGGAGGGAAAGATCCAGAACCAGGTCGCGCAGCAGGAGCAGAACCCCTTTTCGCCTGAGTGAGAAAG
>NC_034595.1:85883354-85906198 GCF_900095145.1 Mus pahari
CTCTGGGGACAGCCAACTTCGACCTGCCAGCAAGTCTGCGAGCCAAGGAGGCAAGCCAGGGGACAGCTGTTTCTAGCAGTGGGCCAAAGGTGGAGGTAAGTACCTTCAGGAAGCTGCTGCCAGCATTTATTACCCTCTGCCAATGCACACAACCCTCTTGGGATTCTCTTATCGTTTGTCCAGAACAAAACCTGAATCTGACAAATATCAGCCAGTGTCACAGGCAACTGGGAGACGATGAACTTCTTTCATGTCGACACTTGGTTTGTTCTTTACACGACAGTACAAACTATATTGATAATACTTTCCCTCTAGTCTTTAGAGACTGGAGTGTTCTCAGTAGTTTTCATGTACACCATTATGTTCCCAAGTCTGTGCTCAGCATACAGTATAGTTTATCTGCTTTATTTCTGTCTTATAGAAATCATGAATGTGGTCTCCAGACAGTGATGAAGAAAATCTGTTGGTAATTGATGATGGGTTCAAGTGTCAGAGGTTATGTGTACAGACTAAAGCTTAGCCATTGTTGAAGTCCTGTGCATGCTAGTTTTGGGCTAGGGACTGTTTGTGCAAGGCAGTGACAATTCAGCAGCCTAGAGGCACTGTCATGGTGGGCATCTGTGATCTAGACGTGCTTCACATAATATATGCAATATATTCCAGATGTTTTGAGAGATTACAGAAGAAGAGGCCTTCTTCACTTGCAGATAAGTTTATTACAATTCTCCAGAACTACAGAGGATGTGCACTGGCACACTGCAGTATATTTATAAGTTCATTTCTTTTTGTGAAGCCTGGATCTTAAGGTTAATAATTTGGGCTGGGATGTAACTTAGTGGTAGAGAATCTTGTCAGGGTGCGTAGTACCTGGGGTTCGCTCCCAGTACTGTGTAGACTGGGTTTAGTACCCGACTCCTGTGATCCCAGCACTTAGGAGGCTGTCCTTGGACAGCTAGGGGATAGATACCAGAGACTTGGGTCTCAGAAAACTGCTTTATAGAAATGTAAAGTAAAAGTTCACGGTATAATGAAGATTGTCTATTGCTGAGATCTCGGTCTGCCTAGTCTTTGCTCAGGCAGGTACCTAAGAGGGGCTCCTTGATGAATGGATTACAAAAGCCTTAGTTTTTTAGACAAAGCATTTTTTATTGTACTTAAAATGAGTTGTATCTGCAACAGGAATTGGGTATTCATGGGAACTATACCTCCCAAGTCAATCTCACTAAGTGGAAAGCAGGCTTTTGTTGTTGATTAGCTCCTTAACTGTGACAATAGATGGAATTTGGTTTGTGTATCTACAGCTACATTTGTGTACGTTGGGCTTTTATATACAATATTTTAAAAACTAAGGCTATGTTTAAAATTCTCTTCCTCTTTAGCATTCAGAAAAACAGACTGAAGATACAACTAAAAATCCCAGTGAAAAGTCTTCTACACAGAGAAACATAGCCTTCAGCTCCAATGTAAGTGACCCCAAACATTATTCTTGAAAATTGGGTGTCGGTGTTTTATTATGTAGGCTGTGTGTGTGCTGATAACCTCTGTGAAGTTGACTTGAATTTATTGTCTTACAGAATTCTGTAGCAAAGCCACTGCAGAAAACAACTAAAGCCGCTGTTGACGAGAAGTCTTCTGGATCACCAAAAATAGATAAGAAAAAAAGTCCTTACGGACTGTGGATACCTGTCTGAAGGGAGACCGGGGCCNGGCTTGCCAGAGCTGCACTTTATTGAGGGGTTTGTGTCCAGCATTAGCTCGTCTGCCTGAGTGATCACAGCAGTAAATGTGATTAAAATCCATTACAGAAAGAGACTTAATGGTGACGTGTTCATGGTTGAGGTTTCTCTTGAAGATAGGAGGACACAGATGACCCAGAGAATGGCATACAGGTGGGAATCTTGTATATATATCTGTAAGTATTGTATAGAATCGCTTATATACAAAGGTGAATTTTTTAAAGACACAGTTGTATACTGTATTTTGTACATTTGTTAATAAACTTTTTTTTATTTGTCTTGATTTTATGGATATTGAATGTATCTGTCTATATCTGTAAGAAGAAACCTTGAAAATACAACACAGGATTTATGAATTCATACTTTGACTTTGGTGCATTGGGGAAGCTGGTCATTTGGTTTCTTTGTTCCTTTCTTTAGATGTATATCCCCTCAGGCTGGTATTTGGAACATGCTATAGACTCCTCGTAACCATCTGTAACTCCAATTCTAGGGGACCCATCATTCTGTTCCATGGGATGTGTGACTCACACGTGGGCAAACTTTTATATACATAAATCTGTAGAAGAGTGACCTTAAAAAGACATTAGTTGTGAATGGTAGTTTATGCTTTTGATTTTAACACTTGGAACAAGTAACAAGTAGATCCCTGAGGTTAAAGGCCAGCCTGATCTACATAACAGGCTCTAGGGCAGTGAGACTGTTAAACCCATGTCCCTAAAAGATTCTCATGGTTCAGAAATTAATGGCTTCTACTTGGCTGCACTTGAAAATTCCCATTATCCTGTTTGGGAATTTGCCAATGAGTGATCCCTTATAAAGAATATGAATTAGTAACTAAAGACTAAGGAGAAGTTAGAATCAAGCTTGTCAGGATTTGCAGTGCTAGCACTGCCACAGGTTCACTCGAGCTGGAAACCCTGGAGCTTCCACCACAGGCAACAATTAGGTCATGACCATTGGGTGAGAACTCCATCTCCCTTTAGAGTTCCAACCCACTAAAGTAAGGTGGCTTCCGCAGGCAAGATTTCACCCTGTGAGCTGAGCTTTGTCCAGAGTTTACTGTGAATAACTATTCCCTACTGGGCAGAAAAAGTTTCCTGAACTTTGCCAGGAAATGGGGATGAAAAAGTACTATTTATCAGTCCTCAAATATGTTAAATTGACAGTAAAGCCATGCTGTATATTTGCATTTTCCAACAAATCAGCCAATGTCTAAACATTAAATTCCCTGTCATTACAATTTGTAGTGTGGTTAGCAGCTGCCTCCTAAGTACAAATAGTGGACTGGGGATGTAGCTCAATTGCTAGAATATTTGTCTAGCATGCTCATTCCCGAGTTTCTTTGAACTCGGCATCAGTAACAGTATCTTAGCCCTTCTGGAGGCAGCTCAGAGGCCACATGCACAAAGGCAAATTTTCTTTTTCTTTTTGGATTTTATTGTGTTCTGAGTGAAGAAGATATACATAGCCCTGGCTGTCCTGGAACTCACTGTAGATCAGGTTGGTCTTGAACTGGCCTTTAGATACTCCTGCCTGTGCTATCCTTGTGCTGTTAGTGGAGGTGTGAGCCACTGTGTCTGGTTTCAAAAAGTATTGGTAGCAAGAATGTTCCCTATCCTTGGCATGCAATTGGACAGAGCATCTTTGAAAACAAAGATTGACCCTACAAAAAAATATCCAATGATCTAGATGTGTATTCCTGGTCACAGCCCTTTCTTTGGCCATTCTTTAAGGTAGTAGTGAATTAGTCTTTCGCGTAGCCTTGGGTGTCCAAGCTTGCCTCTAACCCCTCAGGTTCTGGGATTAAAGGTGTGGGGCACTATACCCAGATGAGCTTTTGTTTTTTGTTTTTTTTTTTTTAAAGATAATATATTTATGAGTACACCGTAGCTGTACACACCAGAAGAGGGCATTGGATTCCATTACAGATAGTTGTGAGCCACCATGTGGTTGCTGGGAGTTGAACTCAGGATTTATGGAAGAACAGTCAGTGCTCTTAATCACTGAGCCACCTCTCTAGCCCCCAGAGATTTTGTTTTTTAAAGGCGGAATGAGGAACTGGAGATGTAGCCTAGTTGGTAAATATCCAGCAAGGTATAGAATATATGTGGTGGTGCAGGTCTATTATCCCAGAACTCTGGAGGTGGCAGGCAGGATCAGAAAATAAAGATTAGCTAAGGCTAATGAAGGCACAGGTATTTCATCCCACCAGAGGCAGGAAGATCTCTGAATTCAAGACCAGGATGGTTTTCACTGAGTTCCAGTACAGACAGACTGTATAGGGAGACTCAAGAAACAGAAGACACACTAAAAGAAAGTGATTCAGAGGATGACAGTGACAGCAACTGGAGATGGCAACAGATTTGTCAAGGCATATTCAGTATATGTTAGTTTACATAAACAGTTAGAATTATAGAGATGAAACATGTCTGACATGATAATCACAGGATGAAGATGGTTCAGTGGTTGAGTGTGGGTTGCTTTTGTAAGTGGCACTGAGTTTGGTTCCTGGCACACATTTTATCAACTGCCTGAAATTAGTCCAGGAGATTCAAAGCCTGGCCGCTACACTGAAATGCACAGACTGGAGAGGTGGCTCAGTAGCTGTTGTGGAAAGATGTTTCCATTCCCAGAACCCACATGGTGGCTCAGGACCTCCATAATTCTAGTCTGACCTCACCAGGCATGCAAAAGTGGTGCATTTACGGATGCAGGCTAAACCCCCATACATATAAAAATGAAATAGGCTGGCTGTAACTTCCTCATTTAGAAGTATGTCTTGCCTTCCCAGTAACACAATTTGATTTGTGGGGGTTTTGTGTGCTACTTAGACTCAACTCATCTGCTTAGACTCAACTCATCTGCCTGGCTTCTTCCAGCCAAGTAACTCATTCCTTTTATCCAGACAGGGTTTTCTTTTCTCTTTTTTTTCTCCTCTTCCCTTCCCTTCCCCCTTCCTTCCCCCTTCCCTTCCCTTCCCTCTTCTTCTTTTTCCTTCTCCTCCTCCTCCTCTTCTTCTTTCTTCTTTTTCTTCTTCTTCTTCTTTTTTTTTTCCAAGACAAGGTTTCATTGTGTAGCCCTGACTGTCCTGGAACTCTGTAGACCAGGCTGGCCTTGAACTTGGAAACTCACCTACCTCTGCCTCTCAAGTGCTGGGATTAAGGCGTATGACACCACTGCCTGGCTGCTTTTGTTTTTGAGACATGACCTCAATGTGTCACTTGGCCTAGAACATATTAGATAGAAATGATTGAACTGTGTAACTCACGGGATTAAAGATGAGTGCCACTATGCCCAGCTTGAAGAGACTGGCTAGCTCTAGCATGGTGAACATGGCTCTGGTGGGCTTTGACCTCCTCATTCTCTGTGCCTTGCTAAAAACCATTAATTACATTTCTAAAGCTGGCCACCAAAGTCTACTATATGGCCACTTCTTCCCCCTGAGGCTGACCACCAAGGTCAAGTTATCAAAATATTGAAGCCCAGCAATCAAAACCCTCCTTTGGCTGCCCTAATTAACATTGCCTATCCTAACACAGGGCTTCCCGCTTTACCTTTATAAACCACCATTTAGTTCCTCCCCCTGTCCCCACTGGGACAACTATCTCTTACCCTTCTCCCTTGTCCCCTTTCTTCTCTCCTTTGTATCCTTTCCTGTCTCCCACGTTCTCTGTCTCCTTTCTTTGTCACTTATCCCTGCCCTCTGTCCTTCTAGGGCAAATAAATCACCTTTGTGCTAAGAACTTGGTCTTGGGGAATCTTGAGCTGATACTTTTCATTTCATAGTTTGCATTTAACTTTTTAAAAAGATTTCGTGGGGTTTTGTCTGTATTTCTGTACTTTTGTTTTTGAAGAGCAAGCAAAGTTTCATTGAGCTTGAGAAGTAGCTTCGTACAGGGGAGGGGCACTCAAAAGAGAATTGCCCAGTTTACATTTTTTTCTTGCCAGTGCTTAAGCTTTTAGATATCCCATGAAATAATTAATGGTCATGCCTTATAGTACTGGCTAGCCTAGAAAGTCACTGTGTAGCCTTAGCAAGCCTCATACTTGATATTCTCCTGCCTCCACCTGCCGGGAAGCTAGGAATGTGCCACCACAGCTGATTTGTACCCAAATACTTTTACACGTGGGGGACGGCTTTTTCATTTCTACATTTAATTAGTTGTCGATTTTGAAAGGTACACATTTTATTTCATATATCCCTGTCCTATACCCGAATTATCTTAGTGGTGTTAGTAGTTACTAGGGTGCTGGATAATGAGAGTGAACACTATGGAGCCGGCCCCGCTCTTCTACAGTTAGTAACATCAGCAAACTATCTACTCTATGGAAGGGACTTAATGCGGATGAAACTCAAGAGAGACAAGGTTCTTTAGAGCTGGTGATAGGATACGCAGTCCCCAACCGGGCGTTCCATTCTTTGTGAGAGGTTCCTAGCGCTTCCTCATCCTCGTTCCTCCCCAGCCCCGGCTCCGGCCCCGCCCCGCCCCGCCCGGGATGTTTGCGCCTGCGCATAGCCACACCTCGCGTCAGTCCCTCCCACTAAAAGGAGCGTGAGAGGCCGGAAGAAACTGACGCCACTCGCGAAGGCTTGACTCCGGGCGACCGGCCAGAGGCCGCCGGAAGTGCTCAGCGTTGTTGACGGAAGTAGGGAGAAGGCTGTAATGGCGGCTGTGACTGAAGTTGTGGTGAGTATCACGGGCTTCGCGCAGGTGTCAGTCCGGGAGACGCCGGGGCGGGGGACCTGGGTCGGATCCGGGTGCGGCTCCCGGGGAGACCGGGGTGCGGGGCCCAGGCCTGGGCCGTGGTCGTTGGCAGACGCCGAGCCTGACGCCGGCTATGATCGCAGGTCCCCGCGGACGGCGCGGAAGCCAGGCCCTTGGCGGCCGAGGAGCTGGCGGCGCAGAAGCGAGAGCAGAGACTGCGCAAGTTCCGCGAGCTGCATCTGAAGCGGGTGAGTGGCGGGGCTGCGGGCCAGGCTGGCGGCAGGGCTGGAGGAGGAGGAGGAAGGCGCACCACGCACCAGCTCTCGGGGCGGGCGTCCCCGGGACCAGATCTCCGCCCGCCGGTGGCTCTGGACTCGGGTCGAGATCGCTTTGACACTTGTCAAAAGCCCCACCCGCCTGCTCCACCCGGCCACACCCACATTACCGGGTGTACCCTAGGTTTTCCTTCTTGTTCCATGATTCTTCATTTTCCATCTAGGAAAATACTTGGTTAGAAATAGGAAGGAACTTCTCAAACCTTTTCTCACCTTAAAAACAACGAGCACACATTTTCCCTCTTTTCCGAGTTCAGACTCAAAAGAGTATAACTTATTTCCCATCTCTTTTTTGGATGTCTACTCAAATCCTAAGTTTGGCTGGCGAGGCACTCTGGACATTAGCATCCTTTCACTTCCCTATGTGACTGCTTGGTCATCGGACCCTTTTGCTGAACCTGCTTGTTTTCTTGGAATACAATTCAAAAGGCATGCTATATCTTCTTAGTCCTCCCTTCTAGCACCTGCCAAGATTTGCAGCCCGCTTGACTTGATTTTTGTTTTGAACTCTGTTTTTTTTTTTTAAAGATTTTTTTATTTACTTTCTGTATATGAGTACACTGTAGCTGTACAGATGGTTGTGATCCATTATGTGGTTGTTGGGAATTGAATTTAGGACCTCTGCTTGCTCCTGTCAGCCCTGCTCCCTCGGGCCCAAAGATTTATTTATTATAAATAAGTACACTGTAGCTGTCTCCAGATGCACTAGAAGAAGACGTGAGATCCCATTATGGGTGGTCTTGAGCCACCATGTGGTTGCTGGGATTTGAACTTAGGACCTTCGGGAGAGCAGTCAGTGCTCTTCCCCGCTGAGCCATCTCTCCAGTCCCTGTCTTCTTTGTTTGTTTGTTTGTTTTTTGCTTTGTTTTGTTTTGTTTTTGAGACAGGGTTTCTCTATATAGCCCTGGGTGTCCTGGAACTCACTCTGTAGACCAGGTTGGCCTTGATCTCAGAAATCCACTTGCCTCTGCCTCCCAAGTACTGGTATTAAAGTCAGTGTGCCACCACTGCCAGGCCTAGCCCCTGTCTTGAACTCTTAATAAAGTGTTTCTTGGGTTGGCGAGATGGCTCAGTGTTAGAGGCCCTTGTACAAGCTTGGTCATCTGAGTTTGATCCCTGAAACTCAGGGAGAAGTGGAAGGAGAGAGAGAACTGACCTCCGACTTAACAGGGTTGTCCACAGAGCTCCACACAAGGCTAAGGCACACACACAGAAATAAGAAAATGTATTTGTGTTTTTGTATGTATGTGTGCTCAAGTGTCATGAAGTGTATGTAGATGACAGGACAACAGGAGTAAGTCGGTTTTCTCTTTTCATAATGTGGTTTTTCTGGAGATTGATGTCATCTGGCTGTGTGGCAGTCACCCTTACCCACTGAGCCATCTTTCTGCCTCAAAAGAACTATATATTTTTTTCTTTTCTAAAACGTGGCCTTTGAGCCTCCAAGAATATAAGAAAAAAAACAAACAAATGAGACATTTACAGTGTAAACAGTGGTTCTCGGCCTTCTTTATGCTGTGGTGACACACAACCATAAAATTATTTTGTTGCTGCTTCATAACTATAATCTTGCTGCTGTAAATATCTGGTCTGTAGGGTATCTGATATATGACCGTTGTCCGGGTCACGACTCACAGGTTGAGAACCACTGTTCTGCGTGCTGGGGATCAAAACTAGGCTTCATGGATGGAGCACCTGCTGCAGAAATCCTAAAGGCCAGAGTCGAGACAGCGACAGCCAGAACCCGCATAAATGCTGGGTGGGTGTGGTGGCCTGCCTTTAATCCCAGCACTGTGGAGGCAGAGACAGGATCTCTGGAACAAGCAGAGTAATCAGGCGGACTAGCAAACACTGAGTTCTGAGTTCAGGTGGCCATCCTTGCCTCACTATTTAAGGTAGAGATCAATTGAGGATACACCCAACATCGTCTTAGCCTTCACATGCATGGATACCTGCACACACATGTCCATACATGTGGCAAGCCGCCGCATTCTGCCGTAGCAAAATGGCGCCNGACCCGAAAGGGGGAAGGGAGAGAAAAAACAGCTTGCTAGGCGCATGCGCCATGCTCTGCGATGAGCCAGCACAGAGATGCTAATGAGGTTCGGAAGTAAGCACCAATCACAGGCAGACACGTTCCCCTTAGGGCTATATAAACCAGAGGGTTCCGGGCTCGGGGTCCTTTCGCCTCGGCAAGCAAGAGAATAAAGAAGTTGTGGAAGAATCTCTGCGTGTCGTAGTCCTTCTATCCTGCAGGCAGGAGCGACGGGCGCGACACATACACATGTGAATATACACAGCACACACTCATAGTCCACCATTCAAAGCCATCCTTCACATGCTAAGATTGTCTGAGTGAGAGCTCTCACTTCTGGGTGGGTGGTCCTTCTTTCCCTTCTCATGGAGTAACCTGCAATACTGACTATGAACGGTTTAGAGATAAAGAGGCATGAAAGCCTCCAATCCAAACTGAGGCTTTAAAAAACAAAAACAAACCGGGTTAGAAGGAGCCCATCTTTCAGGCCAGTGAGATGCTCAGTAAGTGGATAGCGCTTGCTCTGAGGAGACTAAGGACCCAAGTTTGATCCCCAGAACCCGCATGGTGGCAGAAGATAGCTGCTGCCTGGGAGTGACCTCTGACCTGCACACAGACTAGATGGCATGTGTGTGCCCACACAGAAAAGACAAGTACAGTCATAAAAAGGTTTTAAATAAAGTTTAAAAATATCTGTGATTGCTACTGTACTATGGCGGGGTGCAGTAAGGATGCTTTGTTAGCCTTTATTCTGAACCCCTTATGCAAGGGACCTCCCAACTGAACTGGCAGAGGTGACGGAGCCCTAGGGCTCTGGAACAACAGAGCTCTACAGCACAGCAGTCCTGTTCTCTCTGTTAAACCTTCTCAGGCTGCTCTTGAGCTTAAAGTCATTTGCTGGTTTTTTATTGCGTGCAGCATAAGTGGGGTCCCTTAGTCACTGCAGATCAGGCAGGGTCTGTTTGGGTCCCTCTCCTGTTTACCTGACGGCCTTTTCTCTTACGGTTTTAGAATGAAGCTCGTAAGTTAAACCACCAGGAAGTTGTGGAAGAAGACAAAAGACTTAAGTTGCCTGCAAACTGGGAAGCCAAGAAAGCGCGTTTGGAGTGGGAGCTCCAGGAAGAAGAGAAGAAGAAGGTTAGGAACCCTCTGCCCCTCCCTCCACTGAGACAGGAGAGGCCGATAGCCCAATAGGTGGAGGAGCCATTTACCTGAGGGAACCTTTCTTTGCTTGTCTGTAGGACAAGGACTGTAATGGTTACTTGAATGAATTAGGGATTGTGAGTTAACATCTGCAAAACAGTTTAAAAGGTTCTGACTCCCGCTGGGTTCTGTTGTTGATTTTGTTACATTTTTGTTTTGTATGTGTGTGGGCCCAAGAGTGGAGGTCAGAGGTCAGCTTCTAGGAGTCACTTCTCCAACCCCGGTGTTCCTCCTGAGACAGGGCTGAGGTGGTCGAGCTTGGCAGTGAACACCTGTATCCCCTGAGCCACCTTGATGGCCTGTTACTTGATATTTTGATAGTATTTTTTTTCTTTTTTCACTTAAAATAGGTCAAATTGTTAACCATGGTATGTCACACATATAGTTTCAGCACTTGGGAAGCTGAAGCTGGAGGATTGCTTTGAGTTTGAGGTCAGCCTGGGCTCAAAAAACAAACAATGCAGGGTGGCATGGTGAGTAGCACAGTGGGTAGCGCTGCCTGTCTTTGCAGGAGTGTGCAGCCCGAGGGGAAGACTACGAGAAGGTGAAGTTGCTGGAGATCAGCGCGGAGGACGCTGAGAGGTGGGAGAGGAGGAAGAAGAAGAAGAACCCTGACTTGGGGTTTTCAGGTACAGCTGGCCTGGGCTCGACTGCGTGGGCTCGATTGCGTGGGCCTGTTGGACCAAGGCTTCTGCTTTAGAGAGCACATGCTTCATTCATGGAGAATTCTAGGAGGCCAAGGAAAACCCGGGCCAGTCTGTTGGCTGCTTTGGTCCTTAGTGCACAGTTAGCCTTTGTTGTGGTAGCCGTTGTGTTCTTTAGGCTTCTCTATACCCCAGGCAGTCTGCAAACTCAGGGTCCTGCCCCAGCCTCCTGAGTGTAACAGGAGTGTGCCACCTCATGGGCCTGTTGGGTAGAGGCTGAGCTTAGGACAGTGCCCTGTGCCTGTGGACAGTGGTAATTGTGAGTAATGGGCAGATAAGGACACAGACCCTTTCTGGTTCTCATTTTCTTTAGATTATGCTGCTGCCCAGTTACGCCAGTATCACCGGCTGACCAAGCAGATCAAACCTGACATGGAAAGCTACGAGCGACAGAGAGAAAAGCAGTAAGTCCCTGGGCAGGGTGCAAGGCTGAGCTGGGGAGGGAGGTGGAAGCAGGTTGTTAAAGGCACATGTGTGAGTACACACTCGTTAAAGGCATTATTTACTTATGAGACATTTCTACTCTGTGGCTTGGGCTGTCCTTAAACTCACAGCAATCCTCCTGCCTCATTGTCCTGAGTGCTGGGATTATATATGTTTGCCATCTTGCCTGACCAAACTCAATTTATTTATTTATTTATCTAAAGATTTATTTATTTATTTATTATATGTAAGTACACTGTAGCTGTCTTCAGACACTCCAGGAGGGCGCCAGATCTTGTTACAGATGTTTGTGAGCCACCATGTGGTTGCTGGGAATTGAACTCAGGACCTTCAGAAGAGCAGCCAGTGCTCTTAACCGCTGAGCCATCTCTCCAGCCCCCAAACTCAATTTATTGATGAAGCAAATCTTATCAGTGGCCATCCCTTGGCAAAATTATTTACTGTTCTCATTGTTGAACAGCCGTTAGACCCCGACTTTCCTTGGAGAGAGTCCCGCCTGGGGCTGCTTATAGGTTGTTCACCCAGCCTGGCTCATCCTTTGTGAGCCTGCATTTTCTTTTCTTCTTTTTCCTTTTCTGTATAATAAGTATAGTTCTATGCTGTCTCTCATTACCAGTGGTAGTGTAGTTTGAAATTAGACTGGAGTACTCCTGTCTGACTGGGAATTCTTCTTGCTGTCTTCTTAGTGGAGAAGATTTTTTCCCAACATCCAACAGTCTTCTCCATGGGACACATGTGCCTTCCTCAGAGGAAATTGACAGAATGGTTTTAGACCTGGAAAAGCAGTAAGTACTCAGTAGATAGCGTGGGGCATTCTATACTCTGTGAGAGAGAGTGGATGGGAGGTAGACCTGAGGCCGATGCCCTCACAGACACATCTTGAAGAGCACAGCAGTGATCCCAGCTCCCAGCTCATTTTTGACCCAGAGTCTGACGGTTTTGAAGTAGGACAGTGCGGGCGGGTTGAGTCATAGCATTTGGAGTGAAGTGAGAATATGGATAGAATCAAAGTGCTTTGGGGTCAAACTGTTAAGTAGCAAATAGCATAAGATAAACAACTTACATTGGCGCATGGTTTTAGGGATCTCAGGCCATTGTCTCCGGGCCTGTGGCAGTATAATGGATCATCAGAAGTACACACTAGGAGGCCTACTCACCCAGTGAGGACTAGGAAGCAGACAGATTGGCAGGGAGGAGAGGTGGAGTCCCAATATTCCGTTCAAGGGCACTCTCTTAGGACCCAGCTTCCTCTTACTAAGCCCCACTCTTAAAGGTTGCAGCAACTTGTGGTAACCCTGTCAGCTGGGGACCAGGTCTTCAATATCAAGACCTGGGGTAGGGTTCCAACCCAAACTGTAGTATTTAGTGTTTTGTGTGTGTTTTAAACAGGGGCCTCATGTAGCCCAGCCTTAGTTAGAACTGAAGTTCTGCTGAGATTGTGTGTATTTACACCTGGCCAAATTTATTTTATTGTAATTAATTGTGGGTTTTTCTTTTTTTTTTTTTTTTTTGAGATAAAAGTTTCAGTAGACCAGGCTGGCCTCAAACTCAAAGATTCTCCTGCCTCTGTCTCCCAAGTGCCTGGCTGTACTTATTTCTGATAGCAGGGAATGAATTTGTGTTTAGGATGGTGCAGCAGTATGTAACACACAGTGCACAGTGTAGAACCGTGCAGGTCTGTACCACACTCTACAGTGTAGAACAGTGCAGGCTATGCAGTGGTGTGTGCCACACCCTGCACGATGCTTGCTATCCACAGAAAGAACTGTCAGGGTGTTCTCCTCAGACGTGTCCTTGTCCCCACTTGCAGCAGTGTACTGTTGCTCTTTAGAACATTCTTTTTGCTTTGGAGTTCTGAGATGGCTCTCATTATGTAGCCTAGGCTACTCTCCAACAGGTGGCTCTCTTCCAGCCTCTGGCTCCCAGTTGCTGGATTACTGGTGTTGGCCACCACGTATGTGTTCGGACATGCTGTGTGCAGAGTCTGTTTGCTGGATCTCATGGCTTACACTGAGGTTCAGCTCATCAATTAGTCTTCATCTGCAACTGATGAAAGCTACACATTCCTTTTTTGTCTCCCCAAGGTGTTTTATTAGGAATGCTGATTTTTCTCCTGAACTTTTTGTCCTTGTTTTATTTACAATCAGAGAAGAAAGCAGTTGAGACCAGAAGGTGGTTGAACGCCTTCAGTCCTAGGGCTTGGGATCAACCCTAGATCCAGGTTGATCTTTGGCGTCAGGCATAGAGAGGTCTGGGGAAGGGGTTCAGAACCTCATAACTCCCTTCCTTCCCCTAGAATTGAAAAGCGAGACAAATACAGCCGAAGACGCCCATACAATGATGATGCCGACATCGACTACATCAATGAGAGGAATGCCAAGTTCAACAAGAAAGCAGAGAGGTTCTACGGGAAGTACACAGCCGAGATCAAGCAGAACCTGGAGAGAGGAACAGCTGTGTGAGCCTACCGTTGGGGAGCAGTACAGAAGCTGGGAAGGGATCGGAGGTTTCTGCTGGCAAATTCAAACTCCCACGTGGGACCAGTTCCGATGACTGGTCACACTTACCCTGCCTCCCCACTGGGCTTCTGAAATAAATGTCTTTTCTCACCTTCTCTTCCACATGCATATGTCCACATTTTTGTGCTTGGATAGACGATGTATTTCTTGTAGTAAGTGATGTTTTGTAAAAATCTAATTTGTATAAATCCTAATTATTATTTTTCTATGTATTTTAAATGTGCATAACCATATAACCTTTGAATTATTGGGGCTTAGATGTACACGGGTGCAGTCACTGCTGCTTTGAGTGTTGTTAGGAAGTAGACAGAAGCTACAGCCTTTGGGACCTGCCAGGAGAGGACTAAGAAGCAGAGGCTGCTGAGACAGATGCACCTGGAATTCTGACACTGTGCCCGGGACTGAAGTCAGAGGTCATGGCCGTCAGCCATGCACACTCCCTTTTTAAAGAACAATAAAAATGCTTTGGAATAGAGTCTCGAACAGTGTCTGTAATTTAAACATTGTGGGTACTTACACAAGTGTGAGAGCATATGTTACACGCCAACATAAGACTGTTGACTTTGACCAACCTTTGCAGACCTGTGCTCAGCCTGGGATCTGAGGACCTGAGAGAACGGGTGGGCTACAGTCTGAGGCGCAGACAGCCTTACTTCAGCTTCAGTGTGCTTTATACACAAATGAAAGAAAGCAGTGAGCCAGGGAAGGTTGTTTCTGTTCAGAAAGACATGATCAGAAAAACGTAGGCAAATGCCAGTAAGCACATACTAAATATTAGCAGAGCAGCTTTTCCCCAGAACTTTCTCAGGACAGGTCCATTTAAAAACAGTCGCCTGGCACGCATTACAGGTTGTGTCTGGGAAAGTGAGTGTGAGATAGGAGCTGTACGTATCCAGATTAAAAGCTCACCGCCCAGACGGGGCTCTGCATCTATGTTCTGATATTCAACAAGAAAAAACGTAAATTGAATGTAAATGTTTGTCATAGGAGCCACCTAGTCATGAAGTGGCATCTAGGAACAGTTCAGGGGACAGAATGCACCTGAGGTAAAAGTCCCTCTGCCTTTTTCCCTGCCTCCCTCAGTCCCTGGTACTGTTGACCATTAGTCATTCTTTTGACCATGTTCCAACAGCTGAGGAAGGAACTTCCTTCCTTCTCTGGATATTAATTTGGATATTCCAAATTAAACCTGAAAAGCTGGGTGAGGCTGCTTATGTCCTTAATCCCAGCACTCTTCAGGCAGAGGCAGGTGTGTAGTGAGCATTTTGGTTTCTTGCAAACCAAACTAACATGTGAATGTGTTTTTGTTTTAATCCCAGATGTGGGATATGGGGCTGCTTCAGTTTGTCCACAGCCATTAACTGTGATTGTCTTGTGCTCTAGGAGGGGCATGATTTTCCTAGCTGCAGATAGTTCTTTTAATGTTCTGAAGATGGCATTGATGACTTGAAAAGTGTTCCCCCCCACCCCCTTTCCCTTTAGGCGTGCAGTGGAAGCTGGCCCTGACCTATGAGCTGAAAGGTGATCTTGTATTCGTGATCCTCCTTCCAAGTGCTAGGATTACAGGTGTGCCCCACCATGCCCAGTTCTGTTTAGTGTGAGTGGAGGTGCCAGTCCTCGTCTTTCGTGGACTCCAGGCTGGCTGGCCTGAGAGCTCTGCTTCATTTTAGGCATGTTAGGGTGGCAGAGGGATGTCCACTCCTATGTCTGGTCTTGCATGGGTTCTGGAGGGCTGGGGGGCTGAAGTCTGGTCCTCACGCTGTCAGGGAAAGTGCTTTCTCCACTGAGCCATCTCCCTAGCACCCCTTAGCACCCTCCCCAATGCTGTGCTTCCATTGAGACGTGGTCCTTGAGGTCTTTCAATCCTCCTGCCTCTGCCTCTCCCGTGCTGATGATATCCCAGGAGTGAACTACCGGGTCCACCCTTTTATTTCTGTTGGCCATTTATGTTAGCATATTACCCTTCTCTGGACAAACTGGGTGGCAGGGTGGATATGATGGAATTGGGCACCCAGGGAAGGAAACAAGGCCTGTCGGGATGTTGTGTTAGGAGGAGGAAGGTTTCGCAGATAGCAATAGGAATGAGGATGGGGTTATGGAAGCAGAGGTGACCTTAGCACCCTGGACTCCACAACGGAGCTCGCATTAGCCACTGCTTTTCTAAGGAAGTGTCCCCTACCTGTCCTGTCCCTGTAGCAGCCCTGGCTAAATCTAGGCTGAGAGCCTGAGGTCAACCAATGAAACAGTAGTAAAAACCACAATGTATTGAAGGAGTCCACACTGGGGAGAGTAACAGAGAGAATGAGTGACCTTTCTTAGTGGCACATAACTAAGAGTCCCGGGCAAGGTGCATCTGCCTCCACCATTGCCTCAGCTGCAGCAGCCGTTGTGTAAGTGTGGTGGTTGAATGAAGATGACTCCCACAGACCTCCAGTGACACACCTCCAGTAAAGCCGTGCCTCCTAATCCTTCAGAAACAGTTGCACCAACTTGGGGGAACCAAGCACTCAAAGATATGAGCCGATGCATCCATTCTGGTTCAAACCCCTATAGGTTAGGTTTCTGGTTAAGCCTCTTTTCCTGTCTCAGACCAAGCTGGACTTGAACTCACTATGAGGCTGAGAGTGGGCTGTGTGACGTCACTACTGGCTGCTTTCTTGCTGTGTTTCCACCTAGCCTTCCCCTGAGCTTCCACACCGCTGGCTTCTCATCAGATCCACCCCTCACCCCTTGGTTTTTCAAGACAGAGTGTCTTTGTGTAGTTCTAGCTGTCCTAGAACTAGCTCTGTAGACCAGGCTGGTCTTGAACTCACAAAGATCTGCCTGCCTCTGCCTCCCAAGTGCTGAAATTAAAGGAATGCGTCATCACTACCTGGCATTCATTAGCTTCTTATAGGGACACCTTAGGACCTCCCCAGCCCTCCATATTTCTTTATCTCCTGACATTTTCTCTGTGGCTTAGGCCTCAGCACAGACATTTGGAGTGGGTACCATATGCTCTCAATGGTCAGGCTTGATGCTTCAGTTTATTATCTCGAAAGAGTGCTAATAAGACGTTAATAAGACGTACCTCACAGGATGGTTGGGAGGGTTAGACTCTGGTGGGTGCTTGCACCATGCCTGGCTCCTGGCCAAAGCTGGCTGTGGATGGCTCAGTAATAAAAATATTAGCTTGGTGATTGAGAGGACCAGAGTGGAAACAGAGAAATGACTTCAGGAAGTTCTCCAACCTCCATACACGTATGTCCTCTCACAAGTATGTGTGTGTGTGTGTGTGTGTGTGTGTGTGTGTGAGAGAGAGAGAGAGAGAGAGAGAGAGAGAGAGAGAGAGGGAGAGAGAGAGACAGAGACAGAGACAGAGAGAGAGAGACAGAGAGAGACACAGAGAGATTCTCCCTCTTTCCACCAGTCTGAGGCTTCTGAATGTTCAGAGAGCCAAAGGCTTGTGGTTTAGACAAGGCTAGCCCTGCTGCTTCTTTCCGAACAGCTAGAGTCAGTTAATTTTCTGAGGAATGAGGTAGGACAAAACCCAGAGACCTGAGGACCTGAGGTCCACTGGCTTTTTACTTGAAAGAGCCATGTGGTCAGGTCCTCAAATACAAACAGCATGATGGGACATACCGCTGTAATCCCAGCACTGGGTACCGAGGCAAGAGGACCATGAGAACCTTTTTTTTTTTTAGATTTATTTTATGTGAGTACACTGTAGCTGTCTTCAGACACACCAGAAGAGGGCGTCAGATCGCATTACGGAGAGTTGTGAGCCACCGTGTGGTTGCTGGGATTTGAACTCAGGACCTACAGGAAGAGCAGTCAGTGCTCTTAACCGCTGAACCATCTCACCAGCCCAGCCAGAGCCTCTCTTAAGCAAACAGCCATACCCGTTCCTCCCCAAATTCAAACCTCCGTCATCACCACCGCTGAACCTAGGGCTTCCCATAAGGAAGGCAAACACTCTTATATTGAGACATAATCCCAGGCCTTCCTTATTAATATTATTTGTTATAATTTTAAATTAAAATACGTGTGCATAGGTGTGAGTTAGTGTTAGAGGACAGCTTTCGTAGCTTCCCTGCGCCCACTGTTCTGTGGGTCCCGAGGATTGAAGTCAGGTCTTCAGGCTTTGTCCAGCAGGCACTTCCACCTCTTCCTCCTTGCGGGCAGATCTTCTTTCGTACTGTGTGAAGGCGGTCTCTGTATTATTCAAATGTGAACTTCTGTGCCACCAGAGAGCTGAGTACTATCCGGACTTGGTATCGTTATTCTTATGAAGCGTCACCTGCGTCAGTATTTTATAAACATCTTCTCTGTCCCTTCTGATTGGTTTAGTAAAGAGCCGACGGCCTATAGCAAAGCAGGAGGGCAAAGGCGGGACGTCCAGGAGAGGTAGGAACTCTGGGAAAGAATCAGGTGCAGAGAGCAGGGCGTGGTGGTGCACGCCTTTAATCCCAGCACTTGGGAGGCAGAGGCAGGCGGATTTCTGAGTTCGAGGCCAGCCTGGTCTACAAAGTGAGTTCCAGGACAGCCAGGGCTATACAGAGAAACCCTGTCTCGAAAAAACAAACAAACAAAAAAATGATTATCAGGTGCAGGGGCGGAGGTGGACAGAGTAGGAACCTGTACTGATGAGGGAGGGGGAGGGGGGAAGAGAGGGGAGAGAGAGGAAACCACTCAGGTTGCAAAAGTGGATTAGAATAAATGGGCTAATTAACTTATATTAGCTAGTTGGGAACAAGCCTAAGCTATAAGGCCTAATCTTTTATAATTAATAAAAGATGAAAGGTAAAAAATGCTGAGCTCCTGGGCAGGCATTCATGGGTGCAGAGACTGTTAGCTTGGAGTTTACTCTTTCCCGGGGAGGGGGGGAGGTGGGGGAACAGGGAGAACAAACAGGGTTCTTAGCTTGTACAAGGAATGAGCGGGGGTTCCAACCAAATAGCCCAACCTCGGGGTATAAGGGCACCGATTCAGGTCTGACTACTTCCCACTGAAGAGGGAAGATGTGGGGTGGGAGGGTTGGGTGTGTGTTCCGTGGGAGGTACGGGTGCAGAAGCTTTCGGTTGACCAACTTGGGAAACTTCCCGAATTCCATTTCTGGAGGAAGAGGGGAAGGCAAGGTACTAGGAGAACCACACAGATCATTATCATTGGCCCTATGAACGGGGCTACCGTGTGCGGAGCGAAGGCTGCCAGAAAGAAGGGAAAAGAGATGGGCCCTGGTGGTATTGGAAAAGTTCTTCATACAATTATACAGGCCCTCTAGTTTTGTGGGACCACTGAAATTTTAAGAATAGTATTACATTTACAAAAGAAGATAACTTTTATCTGTGTTTGCATTACCATTGCTTGTAATCTGTACTGAAATCCACATGTAGAAAGGACAGTAGATTCATATCTTTGTGTCATAGCAGAGGCTAGGGAAATGATTTTGTGTTAAAAGCTAGTATGATTACGGACCATGAAAAGGGGCCTTCTTTCCTCTATCCAGGAACTCTGGGAAAGAATATATATGACATAATTTTTTTAAAAAAAGATTTATTTATTTATTTGATGTATGTGAGTACACTGTCACTGTCTTCAGATGCACCAAAAGAGGGCATTAGATCCCATTAAGATGGTTGTGAGCCACCCTGTGGTTGCTGGGACTTGAACTCAGGACCTCTGGAAGAGCAGTCAGTGCTTGCTCTTAACTGCTGAGCCATCTCTCCAGTCTGCATTTATCAATTTTTAAAATATCTTTTTGACTCTAAAACAACTTTCTTAGATCCTTAGAACTTAGGCTTTTAATATCCTCAGGCCTCATATAAATTCCATATTTCTTTTTATTCAGCTGTTTACTATGAGACAGGGGTGGCTGACCATTTAGATAAAGGAATAGCAAAATGTTCTATTGAAATGTTTTTTCCCTTCTTGAGTCTAGAAATGAGATAAATCGTGTCTAGGCCTAGCACTGGCAGCTCCAGGAGAGCGAGGCTTGAGTTTTACACATGAAGCGACCTGGGAAGGCAGCTGAAGCCTTGGTTTCTACTGTTCTGATGATCCTCAAACCCATCAGAGACCTGAGAAGAATACATTTTACAGGAAGTGCAGAGCAAGCCATGTCTGAATTTATTAAAAAGGACACAGACTTACCCAAGTAAGTCACTTGCCCCAGGTTTCTTTGTGGTTGGTGGGGTATCCATTTTTGGCCATCAGGCCCAGAAAATCTAAGAGACTTTCTTTTGTGGAGCAGGAACTCGAGGGGACTGTCCCGCCTTGTCTAGGCAAAGTGAGTCAGTCAGCTTCCCAGTGTCCTGTCTGCCCACAGTTTGTCCAGCAGCCAATGTTGCCTCATCTGAAGCAAGCCTTATGTGGAGGTTCTGCTGTGCCCAGCTTTGGAGGAGATCAAGGATGTTGTCAGGAGCTGTACTGGCTAGTTTTGTGTCAACTTGACACAGGCTGGAGTTACCACAGAGAAAGGAGCTTCAGTTGTGGAAATGCCTCCACGAGATCCAGCTGCAAGGCTTTTTCTCAATTAGTGATCAAGGAGGGAGGTCCCCTTGTGGGTGGTGCCATCTTTGGGCTGTAGTCTTGGTTCTATAAGAGAGCAGGCTGAGCAAGCCAGGGGAAGCAAGCCAGTAAGTAACATCCCTCCATGGCTTCTGCATCAGCTCCTGCTTCCTGACCTGCTTGAGTTCCAGTCCTGACTTCCTTTGGTGATGAACAGCAGTATGGAAGTGTAAGCTAAATAAACCCTTTCCTCCCCATCTTGCTTCTTGGTCATGATGTTTGTGCAGGAATAGAAACCCTAAGACAGGAGCCAATGTGTTTCTATTACAAAAGCTTTTTGATTAAACATTTTAAATACCATATTTTGTAGATCTCTGAAGTGTCTGAGACCACCCATCTACCTAACATATATCTAAATTGACAAATACTGTTTGTTTTCAGTTATTTTTTTTGTTTAAATTTGAAAAAATATATAGGAGGCCAAATAAAGCTTGTTTTGGTAATTAATCATGGTTGTAAGTACAGTTATGAACATATTAAAGAACATGATTTGAGGTAATAGAAAATTGTATGTTTTAATTATTTTTTATTTCTGGTTTTGGATCTTTTTTGAGATAGGCTTTCTCTGTGTAGCCCTGGCTGTCCTGGAACTCACTCTGTAGATCAGGCTGGCCTTGAACTCACAAATCCACCTGCCTCTGCCTCCCAAATGTTTGAATTATTTTTAACAATTTATAATAAGTGTAAGATTAGGTTTAATCTGAAGTCAGTGTCAGGACAAGAAAAAGTTAATACATTAGGAAAAATGACAAGGGCCTTGGCTGAGGGAGCTGTTATCACAAGATCCTAAATTGTAGCTTATTTGGTTAACAGCAGTAGATACCATCCTTGCTAGTAGGAACTAAAAACCTGGACAGAAGGGAATTCAGACAATTTGCTCACATATCAGTGACATTTTAAGATCATAGAGGATATTAACATCAAGAGTGTTCTCTGGGGGCTAGAGAGATGGCTCAGTGATTAAGAGCACTGACTGCTCTTCCAGAGGTCCTGAGTTCAACCCACAGCAACCACATGGCGGTTCAAAACTATCTGTAATGGGATCTGATGTCCTCTTCTGGTGGGCATGAAGACAGTGTAGTCATATACATAAGATAAATATACATGTACGTAGAATAAATCTTTAAAAAGTTCATGTATACATATAGGTAGAGCAAGAGATTCTAAAGATATCAAAACCCAGATATTTTGGAAAACTGTTATAAATGATTAAGAGTCCAAAGTTAATCTTACAGTTAGATGGTATTGAGATCAAAGGCTCAGTGGATACAGGAGCAGATGTAACAGTGATTTCACAAGACTCCTGAAATCCAGCTTGGCCACTTCAGTGGCTATTTACACAGGTCCTAGGAATTGGGACATTGTCTCAGGTAAATCAATGAAATCCAGCTTGGCCACTTCAGTGGCTATTTACACAGGTCCTAGGAATTGGGACATTGTCTCAGGTAAATCAAAGTCTAAAATGAATTAAATACATAGGAGCAGAAGGTCAGGTAGGAAAATAAAAGCCATACATGGCAGATACGGCCATCAATTTATGGAAAAGAGATCTATTGCAACAGTGGGAAGCATGGATTAGCATTCCTCCAACTTCAGAGACAAGAGATGTTCCTAAGAAAGATGCTAAAAAATGTTTTCAAAGACAGTTACAGATTGTTTAGGCTGTTCATAAGCAGGGCACAGCAGAGGTTGGTTCTCCAGACTTAGATGGGGGAGCCTCTGATGACTGGTAGATGCCAACTGCCCTGCCACTAGACCTGTTAACTGAGAGGCATGCTTGGGTAGAGCAATGGCCCTTAAAGAAAGGTCACAGGCATGAAAAGATTTGGTCCAGGAACAGCTGCAGGCTCAACATATAGAAGAGGCCACCAGCCCTTGGAACTCTATGTTTTTCATTAAAAATAAATCTGGAAAATGGAGGCTGTTGGCAGATCTGAGAGCAGTCGATGAAGATGTTCAGCCTCTGGGTTCCTTACTGTGTGTGCGTTTATGTGTGTGAGAACGTGCGTTTGTGTGAGAGTGTGTGTGACTGTGTAAGTGTCTGTGTGGGTGTGAATATTACTGCAGAGCGATTGTGTGTATGAATGTTTGTGTGTATGTTTAGTGTAGGAGAGATTGTGTCTGTGTGGCTTTGACTCCCTGTGTGTATATTTGAGTGTCTGTGTGTATGAGAGAGAGAGAGAGAGAAAGAGAGAGAGAGAGAGAGAGAGAGAGAGAGAGAGAGAGAGAGAGAGATTCAGTGTGTGCTCAAGGGGAAAATGCACTTCTGCCAAGAGACAACCTGAATTTGAGTCTGAGGACTGGATACTAGGACAGAACTAATTCCAGAAAGTTGTTCTCTGATCTCCACGCATTCTCAGACACTCACTCACACACACACACACACACACACACACACACACACACACACACACACGATGTCAGGGACCAGGTTGAGAAAACCCAGGCATCCTACATCCTGGGCATCCCGAAGCCCAGGCATTTTTATAGCATGCAGCTGGGAGCCATATAGTTCTTTGTCAGGAGCCCTTTCCCCTCTCTCTGCAAGGCCATTTCGTGGGAATCAGCAAGACTCCAACCCTAAACAAACATCAAGGACTGTTCTGAGAG
>NC_034595.1:85907304-85909396 GCF_900095145.1 Mus pahari
CTCTCTCTTTCTCTCTAGCTTTTTCTCTCTCTCTCTCTCTCTTTTTTCTACCTTCTCTCCTTCTCCCTGCCTTTCTATAATAAAGTTCTAAAACCATAAAAAAAAAAAAGGAAGAAGAAAAGAGTGTTGGGGGATGTGAAAGAATAATAATCCTAAACACTATAGTGGGAATGTTCTTCAAATGGGTAAATGTAGAACTATATAATCATATAAGGTAGCAATTCCCTTCCTAGTTAGAACATTATTACCCAGTAAGTTAAATCATACTGCCGCACAAAAACTTGTAAGCAAATGTCCACAGTAACATTATGATACTAAAAGCATATATAATAAAATAATCCATCCATCAATGAATAGGTAAATAAAATGTGGTCTATCTAGACCAGGGACTAATATTCAGTCATGAAAAGGACCAGAGTACTGATATTCACTGTAACATGGGTAAATCTTGAAAATATTTTCCATACTAAATGAAGTTGCACACAAAAGTCTATGCATAATGTAAAACTGCATTTATGTGAATTGACCAGAACAGGTGAATCCATACAGACAGAAGGCAGATGAATGGTTGCTAGGGGTTGCGAGGGTGAGGTGCGTGAGGGGATGATGAGGTGTGGCTAACAGGCTTGGGTGTTCCTTTTGGGGTGATGAGAATGTTCTAGGGTTATATTTTAGTGATGGTTGCACAACCCTGAATATTAAAAAGCACTGAACCGTGTGCTTTTTTTTTTTTTTTAAATCTATTATTATATGTAAGTACACTGTAGCTGTCTTCAGATGCACCAGAAGACCATGTCAGATCTCATTACGGAAGGTTGCAAGCCACCATGTGGTTGCTGGGATTTGAACTCAGGACCTTAGGAAGAGCAGTTGGTGCCCTTAACCACTGAGCCATTTCTCCAGCCCTTTTTTTGTTTATTTCGAGGCAGGGTNTTTTTTTGTTTATTTCGAGGCAGGGTTTGTCTGTATAGCCCTGGCTGTCCTGGAACTCACTTTGTAGACCAGGCTGGTCTCAAACTCAGAAATCCACCTGCCTCTGCCTCCCAAGTGCTGGGATTAAAGGCGTGTGCCACCGTGCCCAGCTGATCCCTGATTTATTTACATGTCAATAAAGTTGCTACATTTTTTGCCTCTGGCTGCACAGTGAGATGTTTCTACTGTGTTCGGAAAATCTGCTTGATTTAGTCTGGAAGGTCAGGCTGTGCAGCTTTCCCAAGATCCACCCAGGTGTGATGTCCAGGGGTTCCTTGCTCAGACTTGGCCACGAAAAGATTCCAGAGAAAAGGCGATCTACAAAGTCATCGCTTTCAAAGCGAATGAACACTCATCCTGAGCCAGGAGTGTTAGCCTTGGACAGCTAGGGGACCAGATAACTAAACACTGCGAAAATGAGTCAGAGAAGGAAATGGGGAGCGGGGAGGTCAGGAAGGGGAGCCGGAGAGGGGCGGGGAGCTGGAGGGGGAGATGCCAGGGGAGGGGGGGAGGGAGGTTGGGGGAGAATAAAATAGACCGGGAACCCAGAGAGCAGGCTTTGGAGCAGCAGCTCAGCTGTATCTGTTTGGAGTCTGCTGCAGCAGCAAACCTTTCTAACACAGGATTATGCTGAAGTAAAGAAAGGTTTATCCCGGATCCTGGCTTTAGAGTTTTGAGTCTAAGACTGAGGGCCCCACGGTTTGAGGACAGGAGAGTGGGTTAGAGTGATAAAGCCTCTTTTCTAGACAGGGGGAGGGAGGGAGAGACACACAGAGACACAGAGACAGAAACAGAGACAAAGACACAGAAACTGGAGGGGGGAGAGATACACACAAAGAGACAGAGAGGGAAAAGAGAGAGACAGAGACAGAGAAACAGAGAAAGACACAGAGAGGGAGAGAGATGCATACACAGTGAAAGACAGAGGGACAAAGAGACAGAAACAAACAGAAACACACAGAAACAGAGAGATAGGGAGAGAGACAGAGACAGAGACACAAAGAGAGAGACAGACAGAGACAGACAGAGACAGAAAAACAGACTTTTTATTTTTTATTTTATATTTTTGGTTTTTTCAAGACAGGGTTTCTCTGTGTAGCCCTGGCTGTCCTGGAACTCA
>NC_034595.1:85910072-85911144 GCF_900095145.1 Mus pahari
ATGCCTCCTCCTCCTCCTCCTCCTCCTCCTCCTCTAGCTTTAGCTGGTCTGAATTTGGTATGTAAACCAGGCCAGCCTAAACTTACAGAGACCCCCGCCTCTCCGTCCTGGGAGCTGGGAATAACGGTGTGCACCACCCTGCCCAGTCCGTTTAATTTTTGTGACAGAGTCTTTTCCTATATACCCAGCTGGCCTGGAACTCACTGTGCATCTCAGATTGTCCTTGAACTCATGGTAATCCTCCTGTCTCATTCAGGTCTTGGTTAATTTAAAGAAAAAGGACGAGGGTAGGAAGATTTCAAATTTGTCAAAGATTTGCCATTGAAAGTTCAACAGGCCAGCAAGATGTCTCACTGGGTAAAGCTGTTTGTCACCAAGCCTGATGCCCTGGGCTCCGTGTGGCACAAGAAGGAAACAAAGGAATTCACAGCTTGTAAGTCGCCCTCTGACCTATACACATGTATGTTGTGAAGCAAGTGTGCGCATCACACATACACACACACACACACACACACACAGTGAAAAGAAAATTAATAAATCGTGAGTGTATATTTAAAATTGAGAGGCAGGAGGATTGCCATGAGTTCCAGGCCAACCTGAGCTACCTGGTGACTGGCAGAGACTTGTTAAGAATGGTTCTGTCCGAGCCCACAAGGGTCTGTTTATGGAGGCTGGTCAGTGACTCATTTACTGGCTCAATGGTTTGGCATTGTCCCCGAGGACTCAGGGTCCTGAGTTGGGTGTTCCCCAGCTGAACCATGTTGGCCATTCTTTCTTTAATGTGTAACGTGCTGACTAGGCACATTGTCCGAGTTAGCGGCAGAGGGAGATGGGTTGGGGTGCCCTGGACAGCTTTCTGGTATCTGACTCTCAGGGAGCAGCCACTGTTTGGGGAGCTGTGGGTGGGTGGAGTTGAGCCATGGCTTTAGGTTTGCTAAACCCACTGAGTGGGCCCATATACTGCAATCCAAGCTCACAGCATGAACTTACAGTCCCATCTCAAATCTTCTTTCTTCTTCTTCTTCTTCTTCTTCTTCTTCTTCTTCTTCTTCTTCTTCTTCTTCTTCTTCTT
>NC_034595.1:85911179-85926416 GCF_900095145.1 Mus pahari
GAGCCACCATGTGGTTGCTGGGATTTGAACTCTGGACCTTCGGAAGAGCAGTCGGGTGCTCTTACCCACTGAGCCATCTCACCAGCCCCCTTATTATATTTATTACACTTCTTCTCTCGCTCTGTGCCGGTTCCTTCCTGGTACGGTAGGCTTAAGATTTATTTATTTTATGTACGTGAGTACACTGTCGCTCTTTTCAGACACACCAGAAGAGGGTATCAGATCCCATTACAGATGGTTGTGAACCACCATGGGGTTGCTGGGATTTGAACTCAGGACCTCTGGGAGAGCAGTCAGTGCTCTTACCCACGGAGCCATCTCTCCAGCTCTCAAACCCCCTTCTTGAGACACTAAAGCACCTTGAAGCTCACAGGTGGAGTTCCACTTCAGGGGAAGGAAGCCTTCATGAGTCACCTTCACGACATTTGGGGTGGCCACAAATGCTTCAGTTGGAGACTAAGCATGGCCCAGGAACTTACATGATGTGGGGTTGAGAACCATGGTTCTGTGGAGAGTTTTCAGGAGTCATTTTATAATCCCACTCTGATTCTATATCTGGAAGATTCCAGTCCCCGCAGTACCAACTGCCAGGGTTGCTGTGAACACTGTCTAGCTTTCAGGGCGGCATCGTTGTCACCTTGAGGCCTCTGGGGAGGGGATTCTATGGTCCTGAAGTTCCTCCAAACTGGAACTTGGGAGCCTGCAGGCAGGAAGACAGAAGGAAGGCATGGTGGCCAGTCCTGTGGGGACTGTCACATCTGCTGGGCAGTCTAGTGCCTGCTCTGAGAAATTTCCCAACCCCTTCCACACAGCCCCCTAGAGAACACAGTGCAACTGGATTTTCATCACGGGCTTCACAGCATATGCCCAGTAGCTCTGGATCACAGAGGCTGGCAGTTAACAAGTTCTCCTCCACTGAAACTCAAAGCTGGGCGGCGTCCCCTCCCCTCGCTAGGACAGAGGGGATAAACCCCTCAGTACAGAATGTCACCTCATTACCTGCCCTGGTATCAAGCCTGATGGAGAAAGACCACACCATGCCGCAGGTCCCATGTGCCAGGGCTCCAGATCTCGGGCAGGGCTTCCAAGTGTGTTCATTCCAGAGCATTATCAAAGCACAACCCGAGGCAGACACGTGTTCACACTGGCATGCCCGCAGCATGTGTGCAGGATGGAGACCCGGTGGAGATCTGAGCAGAGCTAATTAGCTGTCAGCTGCTTCGCATCTGGAGATCAAATATAAACTGCTGGCATCAAAAATCTGTTCCGGTTGGTCCCTGTCATCTCTGTTCTCCTGGTACCACGCCATGCTTTGTAGCGTGGCTCTAATGCGTCTCCATCCTGACAAAACGCCAGCAGCAGCCAAGCTGGGAGTCCAAGTCATCTGCTGTGGGTGGCTGTGTGTTCCTTTATTTGGTGAGCGCTGGTGTTAGGAACCTGGATGTTGGCGGGGACAGACAAGAGGCAGTGGGTAATTGCACTTTGGCAGAATACAGTTTCCCTCCCTTTTTTTAAAAAATTTGGTATGTGCATGATGTGTGTATGGATATGTGTCCTCATGTGTGCGAGAGCACATGTGTGTAGAGGCCCAAGGTTGATGATGAGCATTTCCCTCCACTCCTCCTCCATCTCATTCATTGAGGCGGAGTCTCTCGGTCAGCCAAGCCGAGAGCCCACAGTTAGGTCTAGTCTCTGTATCAGCTTATTCCAGAGATGCCCTGCCTCCTGGCTTCGGGGGCTGGAGTTACAGGCAGCCTGCAGGGTCCACTGAGCATTTTATCTTCATGCTGGGGTGTCCAAATTACTGTCCTTCACTTTTGTGGCAATGACTTTTATTGCTGACGTGTCTTCCCCAACCCCTCCATCTTTTCTTTTGAGACAGAGTCTCTCATTTGGCCTGGAACTCACCAATTACACTGGGTTGGTCTGCCATGCAGCCCTGGGGAGCTCCTGCCTCTGCCTCCGCAGCACTGCTGGGGAGACTATCAAACAGGAAGTCACACACACACACACACACACACACACACACACACACACACACGCCACCGTGCCCAGCTTTTAAATATGGATCCTGGGGCTCAGGTCCCATGCTTGCATGGCAAATACATTCCTGACTGAGCTATCTCCCCTGGCCCTCTCCTTGGCCTTTTTGAGACAGTGTCTTGTTATGTAGCCTGTGATCTTCCTGTCTAAGCCCCACGAGGTCCCATAGGCATGGGACACCATGCCTAGATCACAATGCAATGTTCAGAGGGAAAAGTCAAAGTTCCCTGAAGGGAATTTTGGATGCACAGTACAGATTCAGGTCGATGCAGGTGTGACTTGAAAATGAAGTCTTGACAATTTCACTCATTCATAGATAGTTTTTCAGGTACCCTAGGCTGGTCTTGAACTCCCTCTGTAGGTGAAGATGACCTTGAATTCCTGATCTTGCCTCTAAGATCCACCTCTGGAACACTGAGATTCCACCACCACCACGCCCAGTTTAGGCAACGTGTGGATCTTGCTCATGGCTTCCTTCCTGCTAAGCAAGCTAACCTTACCAATTGAGCTGCATCCCCAGCCTTTTCAAAAAAGAGCCTTTTGCTTTCCTGCATTTGCTTTTTAGAAGAGGTACGAGCATCTGGTGATGGGAGACTGGCCAGAGAGCGATGCCAGCAGCAGTTTGCTTCTATTTAGATATTTAAGATGTTTTTCTCCCTGGTGGAAAAAAGTCTGTTTCTGGTTTAAGTTGATTTAAAATCACTGCCATGTTATTGTAAATAACGTGACACCTCGTTTCTTTCAAGGAGCTTGGAGTTCTGTGATGGAATCCCAAGTATACAGATGACAGACTGGCCTTAAGAACAGATTCTTCTCCGGGACAAAAAGATGTGTGGGTTTTTTTTTTTTTTTTTTTTGGATACACTTCAGAAGGCAAGGGATTGTTGGAGGAGGTGCTGCCCGCATCTGTCCACTAGGTGGCAGCAGACATTTAGGTTTTCGGCGGGCACACAGCCCTGCAGTTTTCTGCTTGGACCTCTCTCTGACTGTTAGGCTTCATTTGGGGATTTGTTAGAAGCAGTTCTCTGGCTCGCTCCATCCAGACCCGCCCACCCCCACCCCCGGCAGGTGCTCTGTGCACAGGGGCCTGAAATCTGACATTTTGCTGCTCCCACAGATCTCGTGAGAGTCTGAAGCCTTCCTGTGATCAGGGGTCACGTGTTGGGACTAAGAGACACTGAAAGATGCCCGCCTCAAGTATTTCTATTCTAGATCTTTCCTCGTGTCTACAATGGCCTCGTGTCTAATCATGACATGAAGTTTATGTAGAGAAAGTTCTAGTTATTAAAGAAAGTGAGCCCTAACCCAGTAGATTCTTGGAAGCATAGCGTCTCGGACCAAATCCGGCACATGGCTTATTTCTATAAATAGAGTTTTATTGGGACAGGATCAGGCTCATTTGCATGTTATCTACTGCTGCTTTTCATGAGTGCTTTGAATGGTGGCCTGCAATGACTGTTCAGTTACTGTTTGGCTCTCTATAAAGAAGCACATACAGATTTAGGACTATGGCAATGGGCCCCGGCTTCCATTCCTAACACGGAGGTGGGGTGGGTTGGGATGAAGCTACAGGCAGAGATTAAGATGTTTTCACCTGCCAATCATAACTGCTTGCTTATTCATCACCAACTAAGATAGTGCTTATTGGAATTATAATTCACATTTATTTAAAAATTCCAGGCCTGCTCAGGTGGTGGTGGCACCATACTCCTTTAATCCCAGCACTCGGGAGGCAGAGGCAAGCCGACCTCAAAGTTTGAGGCCAGCCTGGTCTACAGAGTGAGTTCCAGGACAGCCAGGGCTGCACAGAGAAACCCTGTCTCGAAAAAGCAAATAAAAATAAAATAAAATAAAATAAAAATGCAAGCCCCGAGGATACTAGCCTGTCCATAGGGAGCAGGGGGATGGGAAGGAGAGCATAGTGGGGCATGCTTGCAATTCTAAAACAAAAACAAAAACAAAACACACAACCCCCCCCAAAAAAACCAAAAACCAAAACCAAAACAAAACAAAAATCTGTTTTCTGTGAAAGGACTAGAGGCAAGGCTGCAGATTGAAAGGGCAGCGAAAAAGATTTTGCCAATAAAATGTGATAGGCCACATTTGGCAAAGTTCTTTGCAATCGTTTCCAGTGTGTGCATGATCCTTGTGTGTGTGCATGATCCTTGTGTGTGTGCGGTTACATGCATGTGCCACTCAGTGCGATATTAATTAATTAATTAATATATTTATGTGTGGTTGGTTTTCTCTTTCTTAAAGATTTATTTGTTTATTTACTGTGTGCTCCCCACATGTATGTCTATGTGAGGATGTTGGATCCCCTGGAATTGGAGTTACACACAGTTGTGGGCTGTCATGTGGGTGCTGGGAATTGAACTCAGAAGCTCTGGAAGAGCAGGCAGTGCTCTTAACCGCTGAGCCATTTCTCCAGCCCTGACTTGTTTTCTTATTGGCCTAGAACTTGACCAATAGATGACACTGGCTGGTCAGTGAGCCCCCAGAGACGGACAACCATGGTCTAGGCTTTTCTTTTTCTTCCTTCCTTCTTTCCTCTCTCCCTCCCTTTCTTCTTCTTCCCTTCCTCCTTTTTCTTCTTCCTTCCTTTTCTTTCTCCCTCCTTCCTTCTTTCCTTCTTTTCTTTCTTTCTTCCTTTCTTTCTTTCTTTCTTTCTTTCTTTCTTTCTTTCTTTCTTTCTTTCTTTCTTTCTTTCTTCCCTTTCTTTCTTTTTTGGTTTGGGATCTCACTGTGTAGATTGGGCTGGTCTCGAACTTATAGAGCTATGGCTGTTTTTGCCTCCCCAGTGCTGGCTTCTCCTTCTCTTCCTCCTCCTTTTGGTACTTTGGAGGTGGGATCTCTATTATGTATTCTGTAACTATGTAGACTCCAGACTGGCCTCGAACTCGTAGAGATCTATCTGCCTTTGCCTCCCAAGTGCTGGAATTAAAGGTATATATTATTACAACACCCAGACATTCTTTTCTCCTTTAACATGTGTTCTAGATATCGAAAGTTCAGGGGCCAACACTTTACTAGCTATAAGCTTCTCTCTCTGTCCCTCTGTCTATCTCTGTCTCTCTGTCTATCTCTGTCTCTCTCTCTCTTCCACCTGATACTTTAGACTGAGTGCTAGGCCTCAAAAATACTAGGCAAGTATTCCACCATTGAGCTACGTCCACAGCCCCTTAAGGGGCTCCGTGGATAAAGCTTTTCCTGACCATGCATCAGGACTGGGGTTCAGATCCCCATAAAAGTTGGGTGGGTGTGGCGTCTGCTTTAATCCCAGCAGCTGGGAGGGGTGACAAGATGCCTAGTGAGCAGAGCTTACTGAGAGAGGTTACTGAGAGAGCTTACTGAGAGAGCATGTAAATAAAGCGGAGAGCAATGGAAGAAGCCACTTAACATCAGTCTTTGGCTTCACAGGCACATACACGTATGTGCTCACACACATGCAGATACTTATACATGCGTGCATTTCACACACATGCACTGTTTAAAAAGTTACCTAGGCCGGGTGGTAGTGGCACACACTTTAAACCCAGCATTTTGGAGGCAGAGGCTGGTGGATCTAGAGTTTGAGGCCAGCCTGGTCTACAGAAGGAGTTCTAGGACAGTCAGGGCTACACAGATAGACCCTGTCTCAAAAAAAAAAAAAAAAGTTGCCTAGGCTGGCTTTGAATATGATAAATAATCCATCCATCCTTGAAGGTTTCATCTGTACTCTTTTACTTTGTGTGTATGTGTAGGCATGTGTGTACGAGTAGAGGTGCATCATGTGAGTTGTGTGTATGTGTAGGCATGTGTGTACGTGTAGAGGTGCATCATGTGAGTTGAGAGGGTGGGACTCAGGCTGATCTTGGACTGAGCCAAGCCAGGTAGCCAGAGCCTTGTCTACCCGCAGGCTCCTTCCACCTTGAACGTCTGATTGTGCTTGGTTTTTCCTTTCTAGGCTGGCCGCTCGGCTTTGCAGTCTTATTTAAGTTCCGATATTATTATCCTCCCTAGTAGGACCCTAATTAATTAATCATATAGAATCGGTTCCCCATTTAGCCCATTAAGTTATATGAGAGGAGCCAGAAGCCTCCATAAGGCGTGGCAGTGGCCGGCTGTGGGCTTGGACCAGCTATCTCTGAAACATGGGGCATAGGGGCCAAAGGTGAGAGGTCTGTCTTTAGAACTGTGGTACCTGCAACTTGTCCTGATGGGGCTATGTGAAGGAAATTAGATGAAAAACACGAGATGAAGTTCAGGTCTTAGCTTTTAGCCTTGGCTGTCCCGGCTTAGGTCTGGGCTCTTGAGTCTACCCTGACGATGACTTTGGTTGGGAAAAGTCTCTTAGTGCCACCAACAGACATCTTATTCCTGTTTAAGGGTTGTTACCTTGGGAGTGTTGATGGGTGAATCCACAGAAGACCCCTTAGGAAAGAACCTGTGGGCAACCAGGAAAGAGGCTCCTCCCCCTCCCTGCTCCCTCCCCAGCCTCGGCAGTGTCCCAGGATCCCTTTGTGTGGGTGATGCCCAGGGTGGCAAAGGGCCACTGCTCACAGGTGGAAAGTGTAGGTAATTAGACCCCTTCAAGGAACAGAAAGTGCTTGGTCACATGGGCTCGCTCTTTCTTTCTTTCTTTCTTTCTTTCTTTCTTTCTTTCTTTCTTTCTTTCTTTCTTTCTTTCTTTCTTCTTCTTCTTCTTCTTCTTCTTCTTCTTCTTCTTCTTCTTCTTCTTCTTCTTCTTCTTCTTCTTCTTCTTCTTCTGATTTATTTATTATATTTATTACACTGTAGCTGTCTTTAGACACACCAGAAGAGGGTGTCAGATCTCATTATGGATGGTTGTGAGCCATTATGTGGTTGCTAGGACTTCAACTCAGGACCTTCAGAAGAGCAGTCAGTGCTCTTACCAGCTGAGCCATCTCTCCAGCCCTGACTTGGGCAGTTTCTTTCTGAGAACCTGTCCCCTGTGAGGGACCTCCAGAGGAAAGGGCTGGGGAGTAGCCACAATGTCTGCTGGCTGGGCAGGTCTGTGGGACACTAGGTGACTTTCAGGACAGGAGAGTTGCAGACACAATTTGGAGAGCTGAGGACCGTGGGTAATGTGGGAGCAGCAGTAACATAGGAGATGCTGAGAGTATATGCCCAGGGACTGAAGACCCATCTGTGACCTCACAGGATGCACGTCACTGCTGCGCACAGTGGGACTGGGATTTGGAGCTGAGACTCAAGTGCTGATCCCTGGCCACACATCTTATTTTCCCTGAACCGAGGCTTCTTCTTACAGAGGTCTGAGTGCCACCATCTGCTACTCTGAAATCCCTGAGCCTGCTAGAGCTCGGGTACCACATGGTGTTTGCTTATTTGAGAGACTTCCCTGAAATGCCCTGGCGGGGATGGCTGGCCTTTGACAGTCGATTTTTGTTCTGTGTGTATGCTGCCCCCCTTTGGCGCCTCTCCGTAGGACTCGGGGGAACACATTGAGAGCAGGCCAGGTCCTCGGAGGCTCAGATTGGAGCTGGCCCCTCACATTCATGCTGCCTGTCGGAGCTGTCTTCCAGTGCCTGCCAGGTGGCCGAGTCCAGGAGCATGCCCAACAGCTGCAGAAAGCAGGCTGGGCCAGGCAGGCTCAGCCCACAGACGAGGGAGGCAAATTGCTTCTGAAGGAAACACGGAAATAACTGGTAATGACTCCTGCCTGGCCTCTGTTGGCATCACTCCCAATCTGGTGAAAGTCTTCAGACGGATTTCTACCGTTCCGGATTTGGTCAATCCAGAAGAACCCTCTTTATTTTAAAAATTTATTGATTGATTGATTATTATTATTATTTATTATTTATTGATTAAAAATTTATTATTGATCCTACATAAATTTATTTGCCTTCAGGTTGGTACCTTTGTATAATTATGACCCATTTAACTGAAATCTTTTAAAAATTCTGTTTATTTTTATTTTATGTGAATGTGTGCTGTTTTTTAAGTGAATGTATGCTGTGTATCCGGTATGCTGTGGTGTCCTTGGAGGTCAGAGGATGTTGGGTGTCTGACCGCTGACACTAAAGTTATGGGTGGTGGTGAACGCTATAGGGGTACAGGGAACTCAACCTAGGGCCTCTGCAAGAACAGGGCTCTTAAACACTGGGCCATTTCTTAGCTTCTTGTTGCCTTCACTTCAATGTCAGGGGACTTTGAAGGTGCCCTCCTTTGCTGTCTCAGAGTCTTGTATTAGAGGAGTGAGCACTGGTGATGGGAACAGGTGGAGAACAGCCACAGTGCTCCTGGTGAGGGGAGCAGGTGGAGCACAGCCACAGTGCTCCTGGTGAGGGGAGCAGGTGGAGCANACAGCCACAGTGCTCCTGGTGAGGGGAGCAGGTGGAGCACAGCCACAGTGCTCCTGGTGAGGGGAGCAGGTGGAGCATAGCCACAGTGCTCCTGGTGATTGGGGCAGGTGGAGCACAGCCGCAGTACTCGTGGTCATTTCCTTCCCACAGGGAGAAATCTCCAGAGAGATGTCCCTCTGTCAGTCTACAGTGACACAAAGGACTGGCTTTCTGTATGTGCTTGAGCGCATGTGCATGTTTGTATATGTGCCTGCACATGTATGTGTGCATGTGTGTGCATGCGTGTGTGCATACTGTGCATATGTGCCTGTATGTGCATCTGTGGACATGTGTCTGTGTGTACTGTGCATGTGTGTGCAAGTATGTATGCATACTGCACATGTGTATTTGCATGTGTGTGCATGTGTTTGCATACTGTTCATGCATTTGTGCATACTGTGCATGTGTATCTGTGCACGCATGTGCGTGCATGTGTTTCTACTGTGTGTGTGTATCTATGTGTGCATACTGTGCATGTGTGTGCATGCATGTGTGTATATGTGCCTGCCTGTGTTTGTGTACACGGATGTGTGCATACTGTGCATATGTGGATATGTGTGTGCATGCATGTATGTATATGCATGTGCATATATGTATGTGTGTGCATGTGTAGGTCAGAGGTTGATGTTAGGTATCTTTTTTACCACACCCCTTTTTAAAAATTAATTTCTTTTTATTTGTATATGTGTGTGCCTGTGTGAGTTTATGTTCACCATGGGTGCTAGACAAAGCCAGAGGATGTCAGATTCCCTAGAACTGTGGTTGCAGGGAAGCCATCTGATGTGAGTGCTGGGACCCAAACTAGGGTCCTCTGCAAGAACAGTAAGTGCCCTTAACTGACAATGTCTCTGCAGCTCTCCATTTGATTTTACTTTGAGACAGGGCTCACTGATTCAGTTAGCCAGGCTGGACAGCAAGACCCAGACATGCCTCTGCCTCCCCAGCAGTGGGGTACCAGGCACACGCTGCTGCGCTCAGCTGCTTAGGTAGTTGTCGGAGCTGAACGCAGGCTTTCTTGTGGATGAGTGTTTATATGCATGGGTATGTACTATGTGTATGCAGTGCACACAGAAACCAGAGAGGGCGTCGGACCCCCAAGATCTGGAGTTACAGGTAGTCGTGAACTGCTATGTGGGTGCTAGGACCTGAACCTGGACCCTCTGCAGGAGCAGTCATTGCTCCTAACTGCTGAGCCGTCTCTCCGGAAACCATTTTATTTTCTTAAAAACAAAACAAAACAAAACAAAACAAATAAAAATTTTAAAGTGGAAATGGTGACAAGTGACTTTAATTCCAGGGATCAGGAGGCAGAGGCAAGGGGATCTTTGTCAATGAAATCTACATACTGAGACCTTGCATCAAATAATTGCATTTTATTATTAATTAATTTGTGAGTGTGTGTGTGAGTACGCTCAAGTGTATTTGTGTGCTCGTGTGTGTGTGTGTGTGTGTGTGTGTGTGCATGCATGTGTGCATATGTGTGTGTATTGGGTGGGCATGCAAGCGCCCTAGCTCGCATGTGAACAGAAGTCAGAGGACAGCTTTCAGGACTTCCGGTGGGCTGCAGGGGCTGAGTTTAGGTTGTCAAACCTGGAGGCAAGCATCCTTACCCACTGGGACTTCTCCTTCTTCCCTGGGATTCTCCACGTGTTCTAGACGCCAAAGCTCCAGATCCCCTAAGACCTGGGATGCAGTGGCAGGCAGCCTGGGTTCCCATTCACCATGGGTGTCCCTTTCTCTCAGCTTTTCCCAGTTTTCCTGCCCCTATGCCATGCAGTGTTAGAGGGTCTTTGTCTTGTGGTCACGGGAACTTCAGTCTCTGAAAGGAGACCCCGCGGCTTTGTTCTTAAATCTCCAGGGTGATGCACGACCAGGCTTTGGCTCCTGATCTCAGGCCCGTCTCTCCTCCTACCCCAACCTGCTCAGCATTGCGAGTCTCTGATTCCTTGTTAGAAGGGCCGACAGCACGCCTCTGGCTGCTCCAGACAGCACATGGCTTGCAATTGAACTTGGGATCAATACCCCCTGCTTTGCTCCCTAACTGGAACTCAGCTGCAGACAGCCGAGTCAACCTTCCGGTTTCAGCCTCATGTTGGAAGGGTTTGCTACAGAGCCTTCCGAGTCAATTCCGCTGGGGCTTTGGTGACAAACCGCTCTGGCTGGGTGGGGTCGTTTACAGTGTACACCAGGGCCTTTGATGGAATTACAGCTTTTGCTCTGTGCCGGCTGTCCCTCCACCTCTCCCCACATGGAGAGAGCTGGAACCAGAAGGGAATGTGTGTCTGGACAGCCTCGATTCCACGTGCCCACATGCTGCCGTGTCTTGGCCACGGCAGGCGGCACAGCTTTGCTTGGCAGAGCTGGGCCCAGGAACAGAGCATGCCCGGCTTCCTGGGTTCCACATTTATTACCTAAGGAAAGGGCGTTCACGCCTGCCAAGGCACGCTACACTCTTCCCTGAGCCAGATTGCCTGTCTCCACTTCCCTTTGTTCCTGTCTTCAGGTCCATTAGTCTTTGGAGAATTTGCTGTTAATCTTCAGTTAGGACCCTGAGAGTCTAGAAGGCTCCGTTGGTAAAGTATATGCTGTACCAATGAGAGGACCCGAGTTCAGATCCTCAGCACCCGCTTAAAAGCAGGGCACAGTAGCTCTCTATGTGACCCTAGTGCTGGGAGAGTGGAGACAGATGGGTCTCTGGAGCACCATCAGTCTGGCTGAATCATGGAGCCCCAGGTTTAAGACGAGACCTGGTCTGAAAAATAAGGTGGACACAGCCCTTGCAACCTTCAACTCACAGCAGTCAGACCTGCACTGGGTGTTTCTAAGAATGGGCTCCAAGCATAGACAGAGGAGGGACTCTGGTGGTGGTGGGGCGCCTGCTCCTTACTGCTGATTGAGAGAGAGAGAGAGAGAGAGAGAGAGAGAGAGAGAGAGAGAGAGAGAGAGAACCATTGTTATGGATCGTGATTCCATCAGAGAACCAGTGACCACAAAACCAGGAGCTGGGATTCTGAGAAAGGGATTGGAGATGAGGCAGGCAAGGATGAGGGGTAGATGGGTTTGAATACAATCTATGCATGCATGAAATTGTCACAGAATACCATTAACTCAAAGGATAAGATGGCAGGCAAGTATGATAGCACACGCCTTTAATCCCAGCACTCAGGAGGCAGGGGTTGGGGAGTCTCTGTGAGTTTAAAGGTACTTTATGTCCACCTCTGGCCTAGATAAACATGCCCATCATGTACACACACATGCACATGCATGTGCACACAAACACACTTATGTACATATACATATACAGACATACCCACTCACATACCCCATACACAGATACATACTCATACACACACACACACACACACACACACACACACACACACACACTCCCCCGGACCCTAAGAGAGACAGGCTAAGATCAAGCACCCAAGAGAAGAGATCCCTTATTTCTCTTCTCCCAGCCTCCAGGAGCTAAGGCCTCATCATTAGAGCCATTAACCAGAGCACGGTTGATTCACCAAGGATTCTGACCCATCACAGAGCTGTCACCAGTATGGTTTATGGCTTCTGAGTACCAAATCTCCTGTGGCACATAGGGCCCCTCTCGCATCAGTTTAGAGGAAATCTGGAAGGCCTGCATTCATTTAGTGATGTCTGGAAGGAGCTGGGTGGGGCTTGATGACTGACCATAATTCTAGGTGAGCCACAAGCACCCAAAAAGCTCAGTTGCTAAATCTAGCCAAAGATGCCCAGGCAGGGGAGTACCTGTTAGCTAGTAGGAGGGTTTGGCCACTGACACCTATCTAGGTCCTGGGTGACAAGTTTCTTTTCCCATCTGCCTCCACCCCCTGTGCTTCCAGTCAAGGCTTGACAAGCCTCATGCGTCCTCAAGTCCCCCTGCCTGACCAAAACCCTTGGTGATGTCCCTTCCCCGCTGAAGTGGCTCTGCCTATTCAGAACCACTTCTGACTGGCTTCTATTAGCAGAGGTGGATCCTCAGGTCTCCTGAAGATCAGGGGGCAGGGCATGTCTTCCACCCACATCCCCCCTTATCTGTCCAAGAGCCCCAAGGTCTCTGCTGGTCTCCCAATCTTTATTCCTTTAAGTCTCCATTCGTCACTGGAGCCATCTACTGGCCACTTCCAGGTTCTTGCTCTGTCCCTGGCTGTGATCCTGGCACATCAGCTACTCACACTGGGCATTTGGAAGACAGATTCTTAAGAAATCACATATTATGGAGAGGAGGATTTTGGGATATCCTGCTATGTGACTGAGGCCTGGCTTTTATATACACAGTTGATGAATATGCTCTTCTAAAACACATTATTATTGTTGTTATTATTATTATTATTATTATTATTATTATTATTATTATTATAGGCAGAATCTCACTATGTGACCTTAGGTGACCTGAAACTCATAGAGATCCTGTGCTGCGAGTAAGGACGTGTGCCACTGTGCCCAGCATCTTTTTTTTTTTTTTTTAAGATTTATTTATTTTATGTATTTGAGTACACTGTAGCTATCTTCAGACACACCAGAAGAGTCTATGAGAGCCCATTACAGATGGTTGTGAGCCACTATGTGGCTGCTGGGAATTGAACTCAGGACCTCTGGAAGAGCAGTCGGTGCTCTTAACCGCTGAGCCATCTCTCCATCCCCCACACAGCATCTTTTTTTTTTTTTTCCTGAAATGTATGAGTGTTTTGCCTGCATGTATGTATGTGCATTGTGTGTGTTCCTGGTGCCTGAGGCGAGAAGAGGGTATTGGGTCCCCTGAAACTAGAGTTATGGATGGCTGTGAGCTAGTGTGTGGGAGATGGGAACTGAACCTGCAGGAGCAGCCAGAGCTCTTTCTTAGCTACTGAGCCAGTTCTCCAGCTTAGACTGACCTTCAACCTGCTGTGCAACTGAGGGTGGCTTTAACCTTCCGATCCTTCCTCCGCGACAGCTCAACTGTGGGGTTACACGTGAGCACCACCACACTTGTTATACAGTGCCGGGCATCAAACCCAGTACTTCAGGTACACGAGGTGAGCATCCCACCCTCTGGGCCCCGCCCTCGGATGTGAGCATCCCACCAGCTGGATCCCCGCCCTCGGATGAGCGGTCTCCTGACTAGGCTTTCACTGTCCGGCTGACCTGTCCCACACCCCACAGCCAGTCCCCATGGTTAGCAGCCTGGAGTACTTTGTGGGTGTGTGTGTTCAGCTTACCCGTGGGCGCCCATGAAGACACTGGCTCCCTCATGGTCCCCAGACAGGCATGGCGCGCAGGAGGAACCCAGATGACTTCCCAGGTCATGAATCTCAGTGGGGCAGGCTTGGTCTCACGCATGCTGTTTTGGGCTTCTTGGGATTTGAGGCCACAAAAGAAATGTTTTTCCACGGGTGGGTGAGAAGGCTCAAGAGGGGAAAATGCCCGCTGCCAAGCTTGATGACCCAAGTTCAATTCCTGGAACCTACATGGTAGAAGAGAACTTTCCTCAAGCTGGCCCCTGACCTCCACAAGTATGCCACGGCACGCACACAGCCGTGCTTGGACACACCCCTCCTGAAAACACATGCTAAATAAATAAATGTTTGGTTTTTAAAAAGACTTTTTTTTTTAATTTTTTTTTTTTTAGTTCATGTGTACGCCTCCATGTGTGTCTGGGCACCACATGTGTTGTGCCTTTGGAGGTCAAAAGAGTTTTTCTGACTCCCCTGGGACTGAAGTTACAGGCAGCTGTGAGCCACAATGTCGGTACTGGAAACCGACCCTGGGTCCTCTGCAAGAACAGCAAGTGCCCTTAGCTTCCGAACGAGTGCTCTCCAACTCCTGTTTTGAGACCGAGCTGCACTGCGCAACCCCAGCTGACCTGGAACTCACTCCCATCGATCCACCTGCCTCTGCCGCCCAAGCAGCAGGATTAAGTTGTGTGCCACCATATCCTGCAACAAAGGTCACACTAATACAAAGTTTCCCCAAAGACTCTCTGGGTCACCTACAAGCAGAGAGCTCAGGTCTCGCTGGCTTGTCCCTTTAGGGCACTTTGAACACATCATCCTGAAGGTTGTCCCACTACTGTGTGCGATGTATCCTCTGTATGGAGCCTGTGTGTGCCTACTGTTCTCTGCTCAAACTATCCTGGGAAAGAGGTGTCTGACGGGGCCCTACACAGGCATCCAGAGGTGTGGCAGGACCTTCTATCAAGGTATGTGGGCTCAGCTGTGCCTTCGCTCTGCCCCCATTCTCACACATCTTCTGGGTTGACAAAAGACAATGGAATTTTGGCTTCAAGGTGTGAAGCCCTGCCAGGTCCCCCCACCCCCCTTTTCCCTTCTCATTTCCAAGTGTGGTACAGTGGGGAAATAGCAACCATGAAAAGGCCACTTGTCAAGGTCAAAATCGCACTACCCGACCATTCGGCTGCCCAGCCATCAACAGCTCTGGGGCTGTGCAGGGGACGGTGCCGAGGGCTGCACGGGCTGGAGGGTAGAGATGCCCGGCTTGGCTCTAAAACCCAGCCTAACCTCTTTCAGGTTGTGTTCCTTAACCCTCTGGGCCTCAGTTTCCTCTCGCGTCACATCGGGAGAACAACCGTACATTGCTGCAGAGCTGCTTCGACAGATCTGAGGAGCCTTTCCCTGCCCTGTTTCTGGGGGCAGTGTTTGGAGGTGTGAGAGTCCACTCTCATTTACTGTTGAAGCAGAGCCAGGCAGAAAGTTGGGAAGGAAATCCAGGGTCCCCTGGGGGATGGGGTCGAGCCTCTGCAGTCTGTGATAGAAATTTCTAAATCAGCTGTCGTTTTTTTCTCCTTCCTCCCTTCCTCCTCCTCCTCCTCCTC
>NC_034595.1:85926786-85930401 GCF_900095145.1 Mus pahari
GTTTTTCGAGACAGGGTTTCTCTTTTAGCCCTGGCTGTCCTGGACCTCACTCTGTAGACCAGGCTGGCCTTGAACTCAGAAATTCACCTGCCTCTGCCTCCCAAGTGCTGGGATCAAAGGCGTGCGCCACCACCGCCCGGCTGGGTCCCGTTTCTTAATATCACCACAGTGACGGTTAAATCTCATTGTGAATCTTGCAGTGGGTATTACAGACCACAGCAACGGTCAGAGCGAAAGAGGGCCATGTCAAAGATCTGCACTGTCATGCCCCGTAGCAGACGTCCATGATAGACCAAGGATCTCTATATAGTCTTCTAGTGCTGTGGGTCAGCGTCTGGCCAGCACCTAACACTGTGCCTGCCTGGTTTGGCAAACACCCCGGGGGTCAGGCATAGTGGAACAGACCTGTGATCCCAGTACTCAGAAAAGGGGCAGGAGGATCAGGAGTTCAAGGTTCTCCTCTGTGAGATGGTGTTGAGACCGGATCTCTACACCATCATCATCATAATCACCACTACCACCGGCAGCACCAGATGATCTGTACATTAGGGCCCACTGAGACTATTCTGTCTCTGCCTCATCACTCCTGGCTTTGGATATTTATGTCCATATTGTGCGCGTGCGTGTGCATGTGCGTGTGCGTGCGCGTGTGCGTGCGTGCGTGTGTGTGTGTGTGTGTGCATGTGTGCGTGTGTGTGTGCATGCGCGCACGTGTGTGTGCGTGCGTGTGTGTGCGTATGCATGTGCATGTGTACGTGTGTGTGTGCATGCGCATGCGTTTGCGCGTGCGTGTGCACACATGCGTCTTGGTGCCAGTGTGATGGTCAGAGGACGACTTGTGAGAATCAGATTTCCCCTTTCTTCACGTGGGTCCAGAGAGTGAGCTTAGGCCTTCGGGCTTGCACAGCAAGTGCCCCCTTACCCACTGAACCATCTCCCTGACCTGGTTTTTGGGTTCTGAGTCTGGTGGTGCAGCTCTTCAGGACCAGTCCTCAAGCTCCTTGCTGCCGTAAAGCCAGACACTGTCATCCTGCTCCATCTGTGGGAGCCTGGGGTGGGGGGGATGGGGCGGGCTTTGGTTCAGCTGTGGGCTCTTCATTCTGTCTCATGGGATCTGATCAGGACAGGGTTGCTGGACCCAACGGTTAAATCTTCAGCAGCTCTGTGACTGGGCATCATTAAGGATCAAATCACAAGCTTACAATTAGATCAGACTTAAAAAGACCACAAGCGTTCTACACTCACCACTTCCTCGTGACTTTCCTGTGCTCTGCCTTGACGGATGCTCTGAGGCCATTTGCGTTGCTGTGTCTTGGGTTGGAAGCTGCTGAGTGACTTCACGTGAGTGGTTTGGAATTGGCTGTGGCAGGAATCAGCGACACCACAGAAATCAGCGAATGCCACAAGCTGGGACTCACACCACAGCGGGTGCCTGTGTTTGGGAATCTTCCTGATAAGGGATGTGTGCGCTGTGACTTTCTGGCTCAGTGCAGCCCAGCTTAGGTTGCACGCTGCTGCCTTGCTGAACACCAAATCCTGTTAATGTTTATTTATATATTTTTAGAGGTAGGGTCTCACGAGGTAGCCCTGGCTGGCCTGGGATTTGCTATGTAGACCAGGATGCTCCTCACCTTTTTATATTTAAAAACGTGTACAGTTTTATTGAGATTTGATTGGCTATAGGCAATCTGGATATAAGAAGCTGGGTACCCAAGTCTGAAGACACAGGTCTGGGGGGGGGGTGGTGTTCCAGTTACTTGGACAGTTAAGGTAGGAGAAGGGCGAGTTAGATCTAGAGGATTTGTTTGAATAATTTAGTCAGACCTTGACTCAAAATAAAAAGCAAAAACGAGGCTGTTGAGACAGCTCAGTGGGCAAAGGCTTGGTGCTAGCCCAGAACTCACATGATAGAAGGGAAGAATCAACTCGTGAAAGTTGTCCTTTGGCCCCCGCGTGTGTACCATGATATTTAGGTGGTCCTCAAATAAACAAATGCAAAAAATATTAAAACTAACTGTGTATTTAAAGTAAATAACCACCTCCTGCATACACCTACTGAACTATCACTGTGGTCTAAAATGGTGTGCAAAAAAAGAACTCTCACTCCTAAAAGGCTCCCCGTGTCCTTTGTACTCTGTCCCTCCCACCCCAGGCTGCCACTGCTTTTTTTCTTTCTAGCAACCCAGGTGAGGGTGGGTGTTCTGGGACTTGGTGTGAATGGATCTATAGTTTGTCATCTCCTGTCACTGTCTTTCACTTAGCACGATGTTTTTAAGGTTCCCTTGTACTGTTAACAGATCATGGCCTATTTCTTTTTATTACCGAATAATAGTCCTTGGAGGGAAAAACCACACTGTTTTCCATTCACCTGCTGAAACTCATTTGAGTAACTCTGAGGATTTGGCTGTTGGGAGTAAAACGGCTACACGTATTTGGGCATGAGTCTTTTTCATATAAAGATCTTATTTTACTTTATCTTGAGACAGGGTTGGCCTTGAATGCCTAGAGGTTTGCCAGCCCCTGCCTCTCCAGTGCTGAGATTAAGGGTGTGTGCCATCGTGCTTGGCCCTAAAGATTTTTTTTTTTAAATTATGTATATTTGTGTCTGGGTAGGTACACCTGGGTGCGGGTTCTGTTAAAGGCCAGAAGGGGGCGACAGATCTCCTGGAGCTGGAGTGACAGGCGCGGTTGTGACAAGCTTGGCTTGGGATGCCCGACTGAGAATAGAACTGTTTCTTCGGTGAGCTATTTCTCCATCCCTGACAATGTGGTGGAGTGCCTGGGGCAGAGCTGCGGACTTTCTTGCTCAAGGAGCACTCAGAGGCCTCCTCTCAGTGCTTTGGAGCTTTCTGGCCACGGGCAACTGTGGGTCTGTTCTCGAAGGGCTTCTGTGGGTGCAGGGGACCACTTAGAGGGCACCCCGTGAGGGGGTACAGGGAGACTCAACAACAGGGTGGGAGGATCCAGTGGGCGGGCACCGTACAGGAGGCTTCTGTCTCACGAAGCCTGGAAACAGGAGTCAGGGGCCTGCAGATGGCGCTGCTGAGCGCCCAGTTAAGAACAGCGGAGCAGAGGTAGAGGTCTCTGGGGACCCTGGCATGCAACACTGATGCTTCAGAGGATCATGGCTTCCCCGTCCCACCTCAACTTCCTGGGCAGCGCCTCGTTTCTGAGCTTGGGAACTGAGGTGGAGGGTGGGAGAGGAAGTCACCATGGCGTGCAGACTGGGGAGTAACCGAAATGATTTGCATCTGCAAAATGAAAGAGCCAAGCTTTTCTGTGTGTTCTTGGGGACTTGGGAGAGTGCTCATCTTGCCCCGCCCCCACCCCCCTCCCCCAATTATAAATCAAGGTTCGCTGCTGGCTCAGCATCTGTGCGGACTCAGAACCTCGTAGCGCATCTTCCTGGCACATACATGGGCTCTGTCAGCAAATAGGAACCAGCTAATAAATGTCTCCAGAGGTGGGCTGAGTCCTCTGGGGCTATGCGGAAAAAAAAAGTTTTTTTTTTCCACATCAGGTCCAAATTCAAGGTCAAGTTCTCAGTTGTAGGTAATGGATTGCTGGAAGCTTCTTCTTCCTCCTTCTCCTCCTCCTCCTCCTCCTCCTCCTCCT
>NC_034595.1:85930541-85947547 GCF_900095145.1 Mus pahari
CTCCTCCTCTTTTCTTTTCTTTCTTTCTTTCTTTCTTTCTTTCTTTCTTTCTTTCTTTCTTTCTTTCTTTCTTTCTTTCTTTCTTTCTTTCTTTTATAAAGTTTTGAAACAGGGTTTTTCTATGTAGATCTAGAACTCTTTATGTAGACCAGGCTGGACTCACACAAACTCACAGGGATCTGCCTGCCTCTGCCTCCTGAGAGCTGGGTTTAAAGGTGTGCGCCACCTCATCCAACTTGAAGCTTCTTTTTGCCACATGATATATGCAGGAGAGACCTGGGGGATGGATGGAGGTAAAGGAGAAGCAGGCCTAGAGACCCTGGGAGGGGGCTCAGGGTGGGGATGATGGTCAGGAGAGCAAGCCTGGGAGAGTTTGGCAGAGGTCCTTGCGAGGGTTGAACCCGGCAGGCCAGCCTGCGATGCTGGGGTAGGAGGGGTGTTTGAGGACTGCGTGAGTCTATTCAGATGACGGGAGCCAGAATGGCAAACCATCTTGAGACCCATCCCAATGGGCGCGGGAGTCCCTGGCTTCCTTCCTTTCCCAATGACAACAAGGAGGCTGTGGTCTATGGAGTTGGCTCTTTTCTTCATTCACCATCTTGGTTTTCGGTACTCATTCAGGGAGCTTGGCAGCAAGCTCCTTTATCTGTCGCGCCATCTTGCTGGCCCTGAGCTAGAGCCTCTATTCGGGCTTACTCAGTCGCCTCGGTTTCTTTTTAGGGCTCCTCACCTGTTGGATGGTCTCCATGGAGTACATTTGTCACATGTGCACATAGGTCTCTACACTTTCCCCATGGGTGTGTGGGGGGGGAGGGGGCGCGCATGCGCACACGCGCAGCCTGTTGGCCAGCTATAATAAAGCTTAGATGACTTGTCCTCTTAGATGACAGACCTTGGGCAGAACAAGAGAGCTACATCCCTAGGTCTTCAAATTTGGGTATTTGAATAGAATTCTTGCACCAGCCATGGGGGAAGATGGGATTACCATCATCTCTGTTTTGCTTAGGGGAAAACTGAGGCACAGGCAACCTGTAAATGATTGTCTAGGCCAGGCCCAAACGCCTGCCCAGAGAACTACATTGGCTCTTGCTCCTTGGAGGTGGCTGTGGTGTTGAGGAAGGTGAGGGTCAGAATATCAGCAGAGATTGGCGTTCTGGCTCCTGTAGGAGCCCATTTATCTTCTTCCTGTCACCGGCTCCTGAGATAGCTATTTTTCTGCCTTCCGGAAATGTGTGGAAGGCTTAAGGGCCTGTTCCTCCTGCCAGCGAGCGCGGTTTGCAGAGGGAGAGGCAACGGCTAACTGCCACTTCGCAAAGATGGCTGCATGGATCTCACTGGAGCTTAAAAAGGTATTGCGTTATCCCTGCCTCTCCACGACTGGCACCGCTCTACAGTTGCCCCTTCATCGTGCCTCTTAAAGTTTGCACTTAGCCACCCAGCCCAGTGACAAGCCAGCTTTCCTCAGCAACAAAGCTACTTCATGACACGCCCTCCCCGCCGCTGCCCCTGGGGAATCTGTGTTGTTTCCCCAAGGGGCAATGTCCTGACACTCTAGGGTCTCAGCCCCCCATCCCCGTTCACCACAACCTGGGTGAGTGGGTTTCATCTCTGCTCAGTAGACTAGGGTGACGGAGAGGAGACTACCACAATGGTTGTTTCTCTCCATTCTACCAGGTCACAGTCCCTCTCTGGCCCCATATCCCTGTGTTCTGCACAGACTCTAGGCCAGCCTGGGCTACATGAGAACCTTTCTCAAAACAAACCATCAAGCAGACAGACAAACAAACAAACAAACAAACAAGAATCCCCAGAGTGGGATAGTTTGTCTCCCTTATGAACCCTTTGGCTCCCTCGAGGAAGCCAGGAACCCCTAAGCAAGCCAGGGCCTGTCTCAAATTGACCCCAATAAACACTTTTGGGGTTCCTGCTGCATTCCAGGCTATCCCAGGCACCCTGTAACAGGAGACACACTGTGTGGCTTTTGTTCCCTCTGTACATATGAAGAGCCTGAGGCACAGGGACAGTGCTCTGGGAACCAGCACCCATTGTTAAGGATGGCCCTTTTTCTTAGGTCAGTCCTTAAGTCCCTTCATGGGGGAACGTAAGTATTGCTTCGTGATTTATCAGGAACCCCACTCTCTTCTGTAACATCCTTGTAGGATGAGGACACAGATTCTGGACTCAAACCTTGAGCTCAAGTGTGGCTCTGTCACTTAGTAACTCGAGTGGTCACCTCAGCTCTCTGAGCCTCAGTTTTTCACCTGTAAAATGGGAGCAAAGGCAGTCCCTGCCTTGGAGGGCAGACACGCAGACATGGAGGTAAGAGGATGGCTTTATGAGATCAGATCTCTCCTTTCCCGTCTTTTCCTGGGTTCCAGGAATCACACTGAGATCACCAGATGTCCACCTGTGGTTCACCTTTACCTGCTGAGCCATCTCACAAGCCTGAGCTTGAATTTCTGATCTTCCCGGTTCTGCCTCCCAAGTGCTAAGAGCGCATGCAGACTGTGTTTTTTTTTTTTTTTTTTTTTTTTTGGGGGGGGGAGCTCCTCGGGTCTCACTGTTGTTTCCAGTGGGAGGGTCCTTCCACACTGGAGGCTTCTCCTCACCTTTCCTCCAGCCTCCTTCTCCTCTCTCGTTTTCTCCTTTCTGCTATGATCATTACTGAGCACGTGCTATCCCCTCTCCCAGCCGAACCTAGGCCCAAGTCCCTGTGGGCAGAGACCACAGCAATAGTCCCCTCACTGCAGAGGACAGCATGGGTGCCGCAGAGGACAGCATGGGCCTGCCGCCACACCTGCCTTGGGTTCTGCTTGGGAAGAGAAGAGGTGCCAGGTTTCTAAGGTGGAAGCAACCCACCCAGATGGTTTCTGAGGAGAGCCCTCCTTTACAAAGTCAGGAGTCTTTCTTGAAGTAGCGTTCACGGGCTTTTTTCTAAGCCTACATTATTTAGGGTTCTTAAGGTAGGGGAGAAAGAAGGTTAAGGGGAAAAGGGTGTGGTGTGTTTGGAACTCGTTCCTAGGGGATGATTCAACTCTTCGTTGTCAGGATACCAGCAGTCCAGTTCAAGAGCAAACACCAAACAGGAACCAGCAGCAGCAGCTTGATCCAGCAGAAACCTCAAGGCTCCGCTGAATTGGCACATGTCAAGGGAAGCAGCCAGACTCAGCCGGGGAAACCACGAGAAGTTCTTTGGCGCATTTCCTTCTACAAAATGAAACCAGCAAAGACCAGCAAAGAGTTGCACGGCCAGTGAAGACCAGTGAAGACCAGTGAAGACCAGTGAAGAAGTGAGACCCCAAAGCGTTGCTTGGCATAGCAATGAGCGTCCTCTCAAATGTCTGTTTTCAGCAAAACATCTTTCTCACAAGACAGCTTCCAGAAAAAACATCACTCGACACATCTGAGTTGTTAAAGAAACCAGAAATGTCCACCTCAGGGTCTCAGGTCGTCCGGGCTAGCCTCAAACTCACATGTCTTGATGGCGATCTTCCTCTCTCTGCCTTCTGAGTGCTGGGATCACAGCTGTGCAGCGAGCATCCATGCTGGGTTTGTGTGATGCTGGGCATCAATCTTGGGGGTACATGGCTCTCTAGCACTGTACTGACTGAAGACTTCTTCAGTTCACAGGGACAGGCTTGTTCAGTTCCAAAGAAGAAGACTTTCAATCTGCATGGCAAAGCTAACTAAGAGACCTGAATGCCAGCAATGGCAGTCACCCTCCTGATAAGGCAAGGGTCCAGCCTGCGCCTTCATATCAGTGCATCATTCTTCTTCATGGCTATATAATATTCCATGGTGTGAACCTACCACATTTGTTTGCCCATTTATTTGTTGAGCAATACCTGTATTGTTTCTGTCTTTGACACTTTATGAATAAAACTGCTATGAATGTTCACATACAGGTCTTCGTGTGGATATATGCTTATATTTCTCTTGGGTAAATTTTCCAGGTTTTTACTAAAAACATACTTAACTTTTGAAGAAAATGCCAACTTCTAGGCAGTGGTGGCACACACCTTTAGTCCCAGCACTCAGAAGAGGCAGGCAGATCTGTGAATTCGAGGCCAGCCTGGTCTACAGAGCCAGTTCCAGGACAGCTAGAGCTACACAGAGGAACCCTGTCTTGATAAAAAAAAAAAAAAAAACAAAAAACAAAAGGAAAGAAAGAAAGAAAGAAAGAAAGAAAGAAAGAAAGAAAGAAGGAAACAAAGAAAGATGATAAACTGTGTTGAAGGTGTCTGTGCCAGTTTTCTCTCATCAGCAGTGTCCCTGGGTCCCAGGACCTCCCCATCCCCATCACACTGTCTATGCCTCCTGTCACGACCGCGGTTAACACAAACAGGCGGGCTGGCTGTCTCTGTTTTCTTTTGCTATCACAAGCCCGAGACTGGGGTTTTTAAAGAGCAGCTCCTGGCTCAGGCTGGGAAGCACAGAAGCGTGGCGCTGGCGCCAGGGGGCTTTCCTTCCACATCAGGTACAGCAGAGGGCATCACATGACAGGCCAGGGAGGACTCGAGTGTACAACCAACCCACTCTATAGCCCAGCAATCCACAGACCTTCACTGTGCGACCACTTCCCAAGGTCCTTACTCCAAATAATAGATATTTAGGAAATAATGCTTCTACTGCTTGAACTTCAGGGACACGCCCCCAACAGGCACTTCCTGTCGGTAAGCCTCTAGTCTCTCGGTTTTGTCCTCAATTCTCTGTGAGCACGGACCAACCACACCTCAGTAGGCGAGGAGACCAGAACACAGACATGCCTGGAGGCTGATGGGCAGAGAGAGGCCTGACTGTATAGGGGCACAGAGGAGCAGGAAGTGGGCCTAGAGAGATCACTGGGCGTGTCCCGAGGCCTGAGGTCAACCCGAGGCCTGAGGTCAGGAGGAAACCATAACGGGAGGCTGGGCTATGTTCTGTGTGCAATAGTTAGGAGGACACACTCTCGAGATGATCGCGACATGGAGTGACCAGCAATACCCACGGCTGAGCTAGGATGCCCAGCTCCCTGGGCTTCTGATAAAAGAGTCTCCCACTGTCTTTGGGCTTGGGGAGGATCCCAGAATCAGTGTCCAAAGACCCAGAGTTCCCTTTCCGCCAGGGATGCTTTTGCCTCATGTTCTTGTTCTGCACCGGGAGGGGTGTGCTGTGTACAGACGGACGGTACTGCGGCAGTGTCAGGTGGCCGCCTCGTGGGCTGCAGCGTCTGTACTCAATCACCCTGCGCTGAGGGCCTCGCCCCGGATCCCAATTACAATCCTTCAGGCGCGACACAAAATCATTGGACTGGTAAGAGGAGAGTACCTGGGTAATGCGTTTAACAAAAATTAACCGGGTTAAGGCCTGACTCCATTGAAACTGAGAAAGTGCGGATGCGCTGGCTGATCGATTCCTCCCTGGCCCAATTTACCCCAGAGCCGGCTTTGGGTTTCACTTAAATGGGCCAACCCCCAAAACAGGGATGCTGGCTTTATCAAATTACCTCCTGGGTCACCGAGTCCGATTGAGGTGGAGGAGTCTCTGGGTCATCCACAGGAGCTGGTGGACAGGGACAGTCCGCCTGTCCCGGTTCACAACTCTATTTGGCTTGAGCTTCCAGTGTCCACACAGGCATCGAAACAAACCTGGGAAGGGTGAGGAGAAGGGTTAGTAAATATTTACTCCTCTCCCCGGGGAGCTGAAGGTATGGATTTGATCAAATACTCATTTATCCTTTGCCCACCGCTGTCCTCCCCGCCCGCCCCCCCCCCTTGGGCCTCTTGGCAGATAAATGATGTTATTTGAAGATATTCTGGAAATTTCTGACAGAGACGTGTGTCTTAAGTGCTTTTAGAGCAGGCCTATACTTTGTAATGCTTGTCATGTTCTGGCGAGCAGGCTCCTGGTCTCTAAAAGCCGGAACCTCACTCCGTTTCCTGCGTGCGAGGGCTAGGTCATTAGCTGTGAATTTCAAATGAAGCAGATTTACAATACAGATTGCAGAAATATGTCGAAGAGAGACAGCGGGTTCCCAAGGAATTCACGGAGCTGAAGAAGACAAGCGCCCAGAGACAGGTCAGCCTGGCTGGGGAACAGGGCTTTGTTTTCAGGGTCTCGAGAGTCAAATTGGGCAAATCCATGTCTCCTTTCTGGTTCCCAAGAATCACTCCTTCTGAAGCCTGGAAAGGTGGTGTAGGCTTGTAATCCCAGCTATCTGGGGGGCTGAGGCAGGAGGATGATGAGTTTAAGACCAGTCTGGTAAGATTAGTGAGCCCTTGTGTCAAAATGGAAAGTAAAGAAGAGCTGAGGTACAGCTCCCCAGTAAAGTGCTTGCTTAGCACAGATCTTTCAGCTCCTTCTGGTTCCTTCTGTTCGGTCTCCCACGTGGAGCCTGCCAGGCACACTTTCTGGCTAATTCTGGCGAAGGGTGGGAGGATGGGAAGTGGGGGAGATCTCAAGGGAAGCAGATGAGGGGGAATGGGGTGCGAGGCTATGGGGGCCTATGGCTTGATGACACAACCTAGGTGTCACCATGACTTTGCCAGTGCCCTTCAGATCTGCCATCAGCTGGCTTTCAGAAAGGGGTGATCTCCTCTGTAAGGTGGGTGGGGCCTCATTTGATTGGTTGAAGACTTCAAGAGCAAAACTCAGGTTTCCCAGAAAGGACAGGGTTCTGGCTCAAGCTACAGCCTCAGCTCCTGCCTGGATTTCTAGCTTGCTGACTGGCACTGGTGACTTTACCACATCAGTCTTCACAGTCATGTGAGTCCATTCCTTAAAATGACCTGTTTACTGGTCTGCCTGTTTATCTGCCTTTCTGTATAGCCACCCATTCATTCCCATCTACACATTTATCCCAGCTACTCATTGATCCTATCCATTTACCTACCTATTAATTTATTCATCCACCCATTACTACCCTTTCATCCATCCATCCATCTGCCAGCTCATCCATCCATCCACACACCCATCTATCCATCCACCCACCCATCCATCTATCCACCCACCCACCCATTCATCCATCCACNCACCCACCCATCTATCCATCCATCCATCCACCCATCCATCCATCCATCCACCTATCCATCCATTCACTCACCTATTCATCCACCCATCTTCCCACTCAACATACCACCATTCATCCATCCATCCATCCATCCATCCATCCATCCACCCACCTATCCATTCATCTATCTGTCCATACGATCGGCTCTGCTGTTCTGTAAAACCCTGGTTTACAGCTGTTTTCTGGGCATAGCTGTCACCTGCCCCCAACATCACCGTCTTCACTTGCCACCACTTGAAGGGGCAGGAGAGATCCATGGAAGTGTTCTCTTCAATGCCTGGGCTGTGACAAGTCTCCAGGGAGCACTGTCCGTCCCACTGTCACACTGCCCACACAGAATGGCTTTCATTTCTCCCCGAGGTTCTCTGTCGCTGTCCCAGATAGCCGGCTGCCCACCCAGAAGTTCTCCTTTGCTGATGGATTCTGTTTGTGCTCCAGCAGTAGGGGCCCAGTTCCAAAGGCAGTGTGGAGGTTGGCCCTGGCCAGCACTTTAGTTCCCTTTCTAGTCACTGGGTCTGAATACCTAACAGCATATGGGAGAAAGAGTTCCAGCGCCAAGTGTGGGAAAACAGCATCCTTCATAGCTGGGAAAGCATGCTGGGATCATGACAGTGGGAGCTTGCAACTGGACTCCTCACATCTTGATGACCAGAGAGGAGAAAGATGAATGCTGGTACTCAGCTTGTCCTCCTCCCTCCCTCCCTCCCTCCCTCCTTCCCTCCCTCCCTCCCTCCTTTCCTCCTTCCCTCCTTTCCTCTGTCCCTTTTCACAGAACTCCACCAGCACTCTCCTTTCCTTCTTTAACTTCATCTGGGCTCCAGCCCATGGCATGGTAGGGCCCACATCCGGGACGGGTCTTCTCCTTAGTTACTCCTCTCTGGAGATATTCCCATAAGGCAAGCCCAGAAGTGTGTCTCCCAGGTGATTCTCGACCAGACATCTGTTTATTTGGCTCTTCTCCTTGAGCTCCTGTCCCCTAGGGACTGTCAGAAGCACAGGAGACATGACAATGGGCAGAGCCGACCTGGTCCCTGCTCCCACAAATCAGATGATGAATAAGGGAGAGTGGGAAGAGTGGACAGACGGCGGCTGATGCTTTCAGTGGGCCTGTGGAGAGAGACTTCACTGAGAGGCAGAGGTGGGAGCCTCTCAGTACTGGGGAGCGATGCCAGTCAGGTACTGGGACCTCAGTCCTCCCAGTGCTATCCTGGGGGCTGGAGAGATGCTTCATGGGTAAGAGCGCTTGCTACTTTAGCAGAGGACCCGCATTCGGTTCCTAGCACTGGTGCTGGGCAGCTCACAGCTGTCTGTATCCCCAGCTCCCGGAGATGGCAACCTTTGTTGGCCTTCTTGGGTTCTCTGTCTGTCTGTCTGTCTGACTGACTTTCTCTCTCACACACATTTTTTTAAAGATTAAAAAATCTTATTCTGATGTTTGGATGTGGTGTCTTTTGGAGACAGGATTAGATCATGGGACACCGGAGATACATATTCATGACTTGATGGGGTGGTTAATCCTGATTGTCAGCTGGATGGTGTTTAGAATCACCATGGAAACAGACCCCCCCCCAGGACTATCTGTGAGGTTGGGGGGTACTCTTTCTTTATCACTAAAGGAAGACTATGGACTCCAGAACATTGGACAGTTCTCCAAAGCTGGGGCCTTACAAGTAGATTTTATTTCCAGAGTCTTCCCAAATGGAATAGATAAGTGGACAGATATGTAAGGAAAGGGAAGGGGAGGGGAAAAGGAAGAAGGGATGGATGGGTGGGAATATGGATTGCGTAAGATGATAAATAAATAAGACTAATTAGGCACTACTTTTCATGTGCAGCACACGTGTGTAGGAGTGTCTGTGACGTGTGTGTCAAGGTCAGTGGATAACCTTAGGTGTTTAGGTGGTCCTCAGGTGTCCTCTACTTCATTGGCCTAAGGTTTATCAAGTAGGCTGGTCAGTAGCTCCAGGCAATCCTCCTGTTTCCGCCTGCCCTCCACAGTGCTGCGATTCACACATGGCATTTCCCCACACCGACCGCCAAGCATGAGTTTTGAGGATTGGACTCAGGTCCTCATTCTTGCAACACACACTGCTGACCAACGGAACCATCTCTCTGGCAGGCAAGCGGGAAACCAAGATAGAAGGAATGAGGCTTGTAAAGGCTGAAGACCCCACTCTGGGCACCCAGAACTCCGCTGGGAAGGTGATCACAGCTTCCCTGGGACTGAGGCTGTGGGAGGGGAACGAACTGAAGCTCAGAGATTCAGGCCAGAAAGAGGTGACATCAGCAGGAAGGGCCGCCTCATCCCCTCTCCCAAGCCCTTACCCTCTCGGTCTCTCTCTGAAGGGGGCAGGTTTTGTTTGTTTGTTTATTTATTTGTTTGTTTGTTTGCAGGATCCCACACACTGCAGCATCCCTGTGCCCTGTGGTCTGGTGCCAGGTCTAGGTGGAACTTGCTGGAAGACTGAGCCCTTAGAGCCAGGTCTGAAGGAAGCATTAAGATGGAGGGAGTGGAATGTTCTCTTGCTGACTGGAGACACTCACTTACAGGTTGGTGACATCAAACACAGCCCTAGTGAATTGGAGTCTTCACGCTCAAAAGAGCAAAGTCATGTCTCCATGACAGTGTCGCTCCCTTGGTGACCTACTAGGTTGTAGGTCTGTCCTCCTGACATGCCCCCTTTCTCTTCAGTAACCATGACATCTCAAATTTCCCCAGTGTCCTCTCTCAATCTTTTCCTTCATGAAGTGGCTACTTTGTTCTTTCAGGCCTGAGAACCAAGACCCGGGACAGCCTTGCTCTTCCTTTTCTATCCCACTTATTGTTTAAAAGTGCTAAGGGTCGAATGTCCCCCCCTAAAACTTAGGATTTCTGATTTTTTTTTGAGACAGGGTCTCATGTAGCCCAGGTTGATGTCAAACTGACTGTATAGCCAGTGATGACCCTGAATGTCTGATCCTTCTGTCTCTACTTCCCAAGTGCTAGGAGTTTAGGTGTGTGTGTCTGTGCCTGGCTCATGCTGAAATTTAAACGTCATTGTTTTAGTGTTAAGTGACAGAAACACCAGTCAGGGGTATGTGCTTTTATAATCTCATCATCGAGGAGGAAAGGCTGGGAAGATGTTAGTTCAAGGCTGGTCTGGGCTGTGTAGCAAGACTCACAAAAAATAAAAATAAAATAGAAGAGAAGCAGAACAGGTGGGAAGAGAACAGTTGGGAAGAGAACAGGTGGAAGGAGAACAGCTGGGAAGGAGAACAGGTGGAAGGAGAACAGCTGGGAAGAGAACAGGTGGGAAGGAGAACAGCTGGGAAGAGAACAGGTGGGAAGAGAACAGGTGGGAAGAGAACAGCTGGGAAGAGAACAGCTGGGAAGAGAACAGCTGGGAAGAGAACAGCTGGGAAGAGAACAGGTGGGAAGAGAACAGCTGGGAAGAAAACAGGTAGGAAGAGAACAGCTGGGACCTTTAAGAGATGGTTAGGGCCCAGGGGCTGAGGCCCCTTTAATGGACCTATATTGTTATTCTTGGAGAAGATTTTGTGGGGGAGGGAGAAGGTGAGTTTAGCCTGGGTGAAGTGGAAACTTAAGGATTCTTTGGAAAGTCAGTTATGTTGGATGGTGTTTTCCTGGGGCAAACGCATGAAGGAAAGTTTTGTTAAAGTGAACATGGGTGTGAAGGGCTAAGGTAGACTGGAGAAGGAACATTTCACTGAAGCAGACACAGGAGAGAGGATGTTCTGCTAAAGCAAGCACGTGAAAGGACTCGTGATGAAGGATTCTTTGCTAACAACATGCATGTATTGGTCTGCCTTACATTGCGTAGTTGAGCTGCATTTGTCAGGACTCCACAGAGGGAAACAAACCAAAAAATCTTCTGGTGGTGTGCTGCAGTTTCTTGCTGTTTCCTTAGACTCAGGCTGATTGGATGCACGTGCTGAAGCAAGACCTGTGGAGGACACGTGATGTCTGGAGGGTATAAATAGGACTCCACAGAGTGACAGAGAGAGAGCTAGGCTTGTTTATAGAACTAGCTGCGCAACACTTGTGCGTCTCTCATTTTGCTGATCTTCGCTTCCCTGAGAGAGGCACAGTTGAGAACTTCTCCTGGTGTCCCTACAGGTCCCTCCTGCTGACTTTAGCTGAGACTGAGCCCCAGCTGTATCTGCTAGATCGTGTCACCGCTGTTGCTATCCTGACTCTACCGAGATGGACTGCTTGTGAACAGATCGAGTGGCCACTGCCTGCTGACCTGTGAACGGAACTGCCGATTTTCAGACAACTCAGATGGGAGTTGCTCCAAAGAACCTTTCTAAACAGGCCCACTTCCCCTGTATCTTTTCTTTTCCGCTCCTGGTGGGTGGTGGGCTACAAGGGAGGTTAAAGTGTTTAAGAACCATCATTAAAAGTAAACTTAGAGAAAAAAAAAATCAAAGTTACACTGGGTTCCAGAATTACACTGTAATCAGTTCCTGGGTTGCTGCCTCTGTGTTTCTGTCACACTGTCATGTATGGAGAAGGCCCTTCCGGGAAGCGGGCCCTGCAGAACCTTGAGCCGAATTTTCTGTTTTCTGTGACGGGCTCAGTCTTGAGCATGCTGTTACAGTCACAGAAAGTCGACTGAAATAGCAAGCTCTTCAGAGTCACTGGGCCTTTGGAGACCCCTCTCCTACCTAGAGCTGGCCAGAGGTGCTCTGTTCCCCACAGCCCTGGGTCCCCTTGGGTTTCTTTCCCCATCAGCTGGGACAGGCGAGATGCTCTTTGGGTTCTATGCTACAGTAAGGGGTTGTTGACTGACTGTGACAAGTCAGACACGTCTCTTGGAAGTCCACAAGTTCAAGGTCAAGGAAGCCATTGTCAACTCAGACTCTAGTTACTAAGTGGTGGGGCTTGTGTGTGTGTGTGTGTGTGTGTGTGTGTGTGTGTGCTTTTTGTGGTGTTTCTATTGGCCACTATTGGGTGGCTATGTCCTGTGCAGATAGGATGCAGGCCTGGGAAACCAAGGTGCTGGCTGCTTGTATGGCTGTGTGACCTTGGCACACTGTGGTTACCGCTTCTCTAACGGTTATTCCCATGCCAACAGCAGCTCAGTGAATGCAATTATGCTGTCGAGGTTCCCAGCACAGCAGCGCCCCCTAGTGCCTGCTACTTTGCTGCTTCTACCCTCCTTTTACCTTCCAGGGTGGGATTAGCCTCCTGGGAGCCCTTGGCACCAGGGCTGGGCTGTGTCTCAGTGGTTGCTGGAGCTTTGACGTCATCTCTTTGATGTGGGGGTGTTGAATCGGGCAGAATCCTGCTTGGCTGGTCCAGCGCGGGGCACCAGACAATTGAGCCTTTGTGCGTGTGCCCTGGGGCATCTGCCCACGGAAACCTGGTGGCTCCGAACACCTCTTTAGAAAAAGTAGCCTTCAGGAAAAGGGGACAATGAGCTTGTCATGTGCAGGAGAGAGCGAGGCCTGAACTGGGGTGGGCACCGGGTGATTACAAGGCAGACCCGGAGCTCTTGGGAAAGCCATGGGCAGGCAGGGGCCGGGGCCTCTAGAATGTGTGCTAAGGGTGTTGCCTGCTGTGGTTACGGGATCAAGTCTCACTTAATTCTGCCAAACCACCTTGTTTATTGCTCACTGTTCTTAGAGTACAGAGGCTGTGTTTCACCCTGTCTCGGGGCCTTTGGATATGCAAAACCCTTTGCCTGAGATTTTAATTTTTGATTATGCAGAAAATGCCAAAGAATAGTTATTTTGATCCCTTAGATGTCTATATCTGGACAGATGTTCATTCACATTTTTTTCTTTTCTTCCTGCAGAACATTGTTTTCGTGTATGTGTGTGTGTGAGGTATGTGAATGTGATGTGTGTGTAGTGTGTGTGTGTGGTGTGTGTGTAATATGTGTGTGTGTAATATATGTATGTGAGGTGTGTATAGTATATGTATGTATGTGGTGTGGTATGTGTGTGTGTGTGAGCACGCACGCTCACTTGCATGTGCTTTTTCCTTCAGAGGCCAGAGAAAGACATCAGGCATCCTGTTCTGTTACCCTCTACCTTATTCCCTTGTACCAGGTCTCTCTCTGAAGCTGAAACTCACCACTTTGGCCAGGTCGATTGGCCAGCAAGCCCCCAGGATCTACCTGTCTCTATCTCTCCAACTCTGGAGTCACAGGCACATGTGGTCATGCTTGGCTTTTATGTGGATGCCTGGGATTCAGGCTCAGCCTCATGCTTGTGCAGGAGCCACCCTTCCCTGCTGAGCCACCTCCTGGGACACTGCAGTTAAGTCATCAGCACTAAAGTTCTCAGGGCAGGAGAGATTTCCCTGTGTCCTCATCCTTTCTGTCCTGTCCCGAGTCCTTCCTATTCTGTCCTTCACCATTGATGAGCTGTCAGAGCAGAGGAGAGGGAATGGACCGTTGAGCATGAGGGACGGGGACGGCCTGGATGGCATCTGGGAGCAGAAAGTGAACAAGAGGAGGAGCAGACTGGTGGAAGTGGAAGCACGGGTCTGGCTGGGTAGTAAGGGACTAATATTGAGAGGCCAAGGGTCGGGAAGTCTGGGTGAGGGCAGTGGCAGGGACTATGTTCTTGTAATGTTTCTACAATATTCAACTGTTCTAAAACAAAAAAATCACACACACACACACACACACACACACGATTTATTTATTTATCTATCTATTTATTTATTTATTGTTTTTTCAAGACAGGGTTTCTTTGTATAACCTTGGATGTCCTGGAACTCACTTTGAAGACCAGGCTGGCCTTGAACTCAGAAATCCGCCTGCCTCTGCCTCCTGAGTGCTGGGATTAAAGGCATGCGCCACCACAACTGGCATTTATTTATTTTTTTAAGGAGCAGATGAGCTTAGCAAACGTGGCATGTTCAGAACCCCAGCGTCAGGAGAGGGAGGCAGGAGGGTGATGGAGGGTAACGCCTGCCTCTTGTAAGGCTTTTCTACTTGGTGATTGATTGTTTTGAATTTTCTACATTTAAAAAAACTAAACTAACCTGAGAAGAAACATTTCTCTCTTTCTTCCCCCTTGATCTGTGATTCTTTTTCTTTTCTTGCCTTATTGCATTAGCTAGAATTTCTAGTATGATCTTGAACAGGGGTGTCAGAGGAGACATGACCGCCCTATCCCTGATCTCAAGGGGGGGCTTCCAGTGCCTTATTATTTTTAGTATAAATAATCCCCATGTGATATTTTGGAACATAGTAATTCGAAAAAATTACAAAGGTAATCATTATCCTTTTCTCCCAAATACAAAAATCTTCTAAAATTCTGTTGACCTCATAGCTCAGGCTCATAAGCCCAGCTACTTGGGAGACTGAGGCAGGAAGATCACAAGTTCAAAGCCAGCCTGGACTACAGAGTGAGTTCAGACCGGTCTATGAAACTCAGTGAGACAAGGTCTCAAAATGAACTAGTAAAAACAGAGGGCTGGAGAGACGGCTCAGTGGTCAAGAGCATCGACTCGAGGCTCAGTTCCTAGCACACACATGGCTGCTCACAACTTCCTATAGCTGCAGTTCCAGGGCATCCGGTGTCCTCCTCTGGTCTCCATGGGCACATACATTTGGACAAACACTCATACACATAAAATAAAAATTAATAAAATTTTAAAAGAAAGTAAAAAGAACCCTAGGGGTGTAACTCTGTGGTAGAGAGTGTACGCAGCTTGTGTGAATGTCTGGGTTCAAATTCCAGTAACACACATACAAACACACACATACAAACATGCTCACACATTCACACATATTATATGTATACAGACAGACATACACACACAGAAATATAGACATATACACTCATGCACAGACACATCCATCCATCCACACACATATGCATACAAGTATACACACAGAGAAACACAGATACCCAGATACACTCACACACAGAGACATACTCATGCATGCACACACAGAGACACAAACACACACACATACATACATGCATACCTTCTCTAAAGGTACATTTTCCCCACAGGTTAAAGCTACCATTCCATGGGGATTTGCGGACTCTGGCTGCTCTTGAAGAGTCACATGTGGGGCTGGAGAGATGGTTCAGCCGTTAAGAGCCCTGGGTACCCTGGTTCGATTCCCAGCACCCACGTGGCAGCTCACAACTGTCTAGTAACCCCGGTTCCGGGGGATCTGACACCCTAACACAAACATACATGCAAGCAAAAAATGCACACACAAATTCTTTACAAAAGGAGGAAACCCGTCAGTTGTAACTGATTCAGGTGCTGTTGGTCTCCTCGCCGCTTCTGGAAACTTCCTCATGCTTCTGGAAACTTCTACCATTTTGTGTGGTGAATGAAAGTTTCCCCTCCCACGCGTCGCCAGAAGAAAAATAAAGGAACCTAGTGAAATTTAGATGATAAGTAGCAAACACATTGTAAATTTCCATTATAATTAGTGTGTGTAGGTCAGCACGTGTGTAGAGACCAGAGGACAAGTTCAGGAGTTGGCTCCCTCCTTCCATCTTCTGGGTCCTGGGATGGAACTCAGGTCCTCAGGCTTGGCAGTAGGTGTCTTTGCCCGCAGGGCCATCCTGCTGGTCTGCGAGTGCATTTGCAGCATCACCCAGGGGTGTATGGATAGCAGATACTTGCTACGGTGTTGATGTTGTCAACTTGACAGGGTCTAGAATGGCCTAAAAGGCAAAGCTCTGGCCATGCCTGTGAGGAGGTTTCTCGATTGGATTGAGGAGGGAAGGCCCATCCTGAATGTGTTTTCAAATCCTGTGCCGGGTGAGCCCAGAGCCTGACGTCTGGCTCTACTGCCTGCTGCTCCTGTTGATGCATGATCGCCGTGCCCAGCCGAGCTCCTATAGCCGAATGTTCACTGAGTCTAGGTGGAAGGTGGATTCCCACAGAAGGATTAGCAGAGATTCATGCCAGGAGCCTGTGGTCATTACCGACTTGGGACCACTTTAGACTGAATTCTTGGCTAGGTATTTTTGAGACCACCCACCTAGAATGAATTGAGGCTTCAAGCTTTCTTATTAGGGTTGGCTTCCCCTACAAACTCTAAGGAGGGAGTTTCGCCCTGTTCTTGCCAAGGTTCCATAGGCGCAATTTGCTGGGTTATCCTCTCCAGGGAGCAGGGAGCTTTGTCCCCGCCACCTTGCCTCCGGTGAGCCACTCTGGGGACTTAGCTTTTTGCAGAGAGGGTTTCTACCAAAACCCTCACCCTGGGTGGGCTCTGTGCTTTGTGTCTAGTCTCTCCTCTGTGGTTTCTGAGTACATGAAGCCCCCTTCAACCCCAGCCTTCCATTGGCTCTTGGTTCTGAATGCGCCTTCTGTTTCTGAGAGTGTAGCCAAGCAGTTGAACGAGTATGTGTCTAGCTGATCCCTTTGGTTGTTGGAGGTCAAAAGGCCTAGAGAGTGTTGGTGCCATGCCTCTGGCCAGCACGGGCCCTGCGGCTCTCCCTCCTAGCCATTCCCCAGGAAAACTGGTGGAGTTGGCTTCCGGGCGTTTCCTTGTTTTTGGACATGCTAATAGTGGATACAGCAATCACAGCTCTGAATTTTCACTTTGGGCTGGCATGCTTATTCATCCATCCATCCATCCATCCATCCATCCATCCATCCATCCATTTTTATTTTATTGAGCTTCCTGTCTAAAGGCCAGATCCTACAGTTTAGAGTGGACTCAGTGGTCTCAGCCTCCCCCTGCCCTCCTGATGCCCTCAGGCTAACGATGGGCTAAGCACCTTTTAGGTGTTATTTAATTTAATCCTTATAATGACCACAGCAGGTTCTGTTTGGCTGATACATTAGGAAAGGAAGGTACAGAATGTTATGTAAGTACCCGAGGCTAACATACCTTGGAAGAGACCGAACCGGGACTTTAAACCCGGTCTGCCGGGCTATCACAAGTCTTGTTCCTCTCTCTCTCTCTCTCTCTCTCTCTCTCTCTCTCTCTCTCTCTCTCTCTCTCTCTGTGTGTGTGTGTGT
>NC_034595.1:85947572-85952050 GCF_900095145.1 Mus pahari
TGTCTCTGTCTCTGTCTCTCTCTCTCTCTCTCTCACACACACACACACTCATGTATACACAGTCTTACTATGCCATCCAGGTTGGTCTTGAACTTGTGGTCTCCTGAGTGTTGTTGTGACAGGTTTGGGCTACCACCGCTGGCTAGGAGAGAGCCCTTCTTTCTTTCCTTGTGTGGAGGATGCAGGTAGATGCCATTGCCAGTTTTCTGATGCATTCAGACCACTCTGTGATCAGCGTTGGGTTCTAAGGGCCAACCTTGGTGTGTGGCAGGCCCTGTCCTACTGCTGCAGTCTCTAGCTTGTTCAGGGGTGGGGTGGGGGGGTAGGAGAGGAAGGCAGGAGAGAGGCAATGGCCCCCAGAAGCCTGCGGTGCTCACTGCTCTGGCAGGGGCCCCTGCAAAGCCATAGTGCCAGACACTAGGCCCGTTCTGGAACAGGCGGCTGCGGTTCCCTGGGAGGAAATCCAGGAGGCGTTGGGAGCAAGACCTCCTCTTTCCTGGACCTGCACCTTCTCTTCTATTTACTTATGCACTTATATTTTAATGTATCTTGTGTGTGTGTATGTGTGTGTGTGTGTGTGTGTGTGTGTGTGTGTGTGATTGTGGAAACGATTTGTATGCCACAGCATTTGTCCATTTGCCGTCCCGGTCTCCCTTTATAGTTTCTAAAGAGTGCTTTGTCTTCATCTCCTCACAGGGACACTGCATTGGTTGTAGATGCTCAGGGTAATGTGTCCAGGCAGCACATGGGCTCTGGGGATCTGAACTCCTGTCAGCAAGCTTGGCAGCATGCGCCTTTACCTACTGACCATCCATTGGTCCTGTTGGTTTATTTATTTATTTATGAGGTCTCATGTACCCCAGGCTATCCTTGATGACTTTGAACTTCTGATCCTCCTGTCTCTACCTCCCAATTACTGAGATGACAGGGATGAGCCACTACGGGGCTCAGTGCTGGAAACCAAACGCAGCCCCTTCCACTTCCGATACACACTAAGGTCCTGTGACTCTGGGAGGTAGCCAGAGTGGGACAGACTCACTGTTCACTCCAGGGAAGTATCAGGGAATAGAAAAGCCAGACGATGACTACCAGGCTTTCCAGTCCACAGCCTACATCCTCATTTTAGCTCTAAGAGTGTGCAACGGTGCCACCTGGCCAAAGCCTGAAGGTCCCCAGAGCTATCACAGCTCATTTCAAACCAGCGTGGGGCACATCAGATCCGAGAGGTCCCTCCTCCACCTTCTCCCCCACCCCCTCCCACCCCCGGGCCTCTGGGTGGAGTCATAGGTTCCTTTATGGAGATGCCTGGCCCAGGGCATAGTTTGAGCCCATTCTTGCCAGGTAACCTAGCCTCTGGAAGTCAGGGCTGGGTCTCTCAAGGCTGGTCCCCCTTACAGTGAGTCTAGCAAGGCTCCATGTGCATAGTGAGAGACTATCCAGACATGTGTTCCAAACACTTCTACTGAGAAACCTGGATTACAGAGTAGGGGGCTTTGTAATATTTCACTTAATTGAAAATGGCACGTAAAATAGAGCCGTGGACACCAACCGGAAGAGCATTTCTGTGGGCTTTAGACGTCCATGGGGGAATGCTCACCCATTAAGGAAGCATCTAGATGGCCCCCCAGCCCCTCCTCTGTCATCTGACTGCTCAGGGAAGCCAGAGCTGCTGCAAACAGGGCTGCAGTTCACTCTTCTCTCCTCTGTGCAGCGGGCGGTCCAAGCCGACTGGCAGTTTGTCTGTCTGCACTAACCACCCACAGGCCATTGAGAGATGCTCCCCATGTCCTTAAATAGTCCCAGAAAGGAATGGGAAGATGTCTCAGTCAGTAAAGGGCTTGCCACACAAGCGTGAGGTCCTGAGTTTGGATCCTCAATGTGATGGTTTCTATAGTGCCCCAGGGAGTGGCACTGTTAGGAGGTATGGCCCTGTTAGAGTGGGTGTGGCCCTGTTGGAGTAGGTGTGGCTTTGTTGGAGTGGGTGTCACTGTGGGCGTGGGCTTTAAGACCCTCATCCCAGCTGCCTGGAAAGCCAGTCTTCCCCTAGCAGCCTTTAGATGAAGATGTAGAACTCTCAGCTCCTCCTGCACCATGCCAGCCTGAATGCTGCCATGTTCCTGCCTTGATGATAATGGACTGAACCTCTGACCCTGTAAGCCATCCCCAATTAAATGTTGTCCTTATAAGACTTGCCTTGGTCATGATGTCTGTTCACAGCAGTAAAACCCTAACTAAGACACACAGCCTCTATGTAAAAACCAGGTGTAGCTGGATTTACCTATAACCCCAGCATGTGGAAGGCTGACACAGGCAGATCGCTGGTGCTAACCAGCCAACCAGTCTAGACAACTTGTTGAGCTCCAGGTTCAGTGAGAGATCCTGCCCCCCCCCCACAAGTGGGGCATGACCCTTGGTCCTCTACATACATGCTCACACATGCAAGCACATAAGGTTGCATACACACATGTACACATACACACATCTGTATGCATGCATGTGTCTTTGAGAATCTGATATTGCAGCCGTGGTGTCTCACACGAGGGTCTGAGCTGTGCAGAGCTGAGTGGCTCAGAGCTCTCAGCTCCATGTTTCTCACACCGGACTTGAGGAGTTCTGGAGGTAAGGAGCGAGCCCCTCCTTGGCTGCTCTTCATGGAGTAGCCATGATGTCTCCAGGTCTGTGTGACAGTAAGAACTCTGTGTGGAAGGTTCTAGAGAAACAGAGTCTCTGGCAGGCTCAGGTGAATGGCTCTCGAGAAGAAACCACCCAGCAACCCAGGTGTTGCTGCTAGATACACCAGGACAAAAGGAGTAGGGAGATGGGAGGGAGGCAGGCACCCAGTGGCTGGCTCTGCTGAACCTCCCTCCCTTCTGTGGTTTTTCAGCTTCTCCAACCTTGAACTCCTGGGCACCTTCTGCCTCCCTTCTCTGGCTCCAGAAGCTGCCTGGGACACCTCTCGGCTCATAGCTGTGAAGGGAACTGGCCTCAGATCACAAGTTTTCAGCCCTCTGCTCAGAATGGTGAAGGAGCCGTGCATGCCTGGTGGCCAGAGCCTGTAGACAGCACAGAAGGGAGACTGGAGACCTCCCAGCGGAGCATCGCAGATACTTCCTCTCCCTTCCGCGTCTCCAGTGACTCATTAGCGGGCAGAAGAGGATAATTAGTTGGTTAATTACGGAGAGAGAAGGAGAAAAATAATAAACAACAATCCAAGTTCCCATTGTCATTCATGAAGGCCTTAAAGGGCCACGGCCACTCAGCAGCTTGCCCCCTCCGCCGCCTTACATAGATGAATAGACGGTAGAGAGGAGTTCTGTCCCTGTTGGCGACACACCATTTGTCACCTTCAAAAGCTCAGCTAAGAGGGCTTGGTGGGGGATTTCGCTGTGGGGCAGAAGGGCTAGGCACTTCTGTGATCCAGCATTCCTCCTTCCTACATGCTTGAGCACTTCCTGGTTATAATGGAACCATTCAGGCCACGGAGACCATGAGCTGGAAGAAGCAGGAGGCTCCCTGGGACTAGCTCAGCACTCCCGGGGTCCTAATTCAATCTTCCAGGCCTTTCTCGCCTATCCTGCTGGGGCTGCTGTACGCTCTAGCCTGACGTTGGAAGTTTTTGATACATTTTTCACATTAAGAAGTTAAATCTTCAGGCAAATTAAATTCGGAAATAATTTCATTGTGTGATTTTTTTTTCAACTCTCGTGGAGACTTCACAAACAAACAACAAATAAACAGGCAAGCAAGCAAACTCAAGCCTCATCTGAGACCTCATAAATTAACCTTGCATTCTGGTGGGTCCTCAGGTGGTTCGTGTGTGTGTGTGTGTGTGTGTGTGTGTGTGTGTACGTGTGCATGTGTGTGTATAGGTATGGTACATGTGTATAAGTATAGGTACATAGATGCATACATGTGCTGGCAGGTGCGTGTGTACATTTGTGCATGTACGTATGGAGATCAGAGGTCAAACTTAGCTGTCCTTCTTCGGCCTTGTCCACTTTATTTTTTGAGATAAAGTATCTCCCTGGCCTGAGCTTCACAAACAGGCTGGGCCAGTGAGTCCCAGGGATGTCTTGTCTGGGATTACAAGTGTGCACCCCCACATTCTGTTTTTTTTTTTGCATGAATGATGGGGAGAAACTCAGGCCCTCATGCTTGCACAAAAAGCACTCACAGTATTAACTGAGTCTGCCTTTCAGGCTTCCCGGCTTTAAAAACTGGTTTATTTAATTGTATGTACACAGGCATATGACATGCATGCAGTACCGGCAAAGGCCAGAAGGGGGCCTTGTATCTTCTGGATCTGGAGTCACAGATGGTGGTGAATTGGTGCTGGGAATTGAACCCAGGTTCTCTGGAAGAGCAGCCAGGGCTGCTCTTTCTCTCTTTCTTCTTCTTCTTCTTCTTCTTCTTCTTCTTCTTCTTCTTCTTCTTCTTCTTCTTCTTCTTCTTCTTCTTCTTCTTCTTCTTCTTCTTCT
>NC_034595.1:85952081-85961825 GCF_900095145.1 Mus pahari
CTCCTTCTCCTTCTCCTTCTCCTTCTCCTTCTCCTTCTTCTTCTTCTTCTTCTCCACCTCCTCCTTCTCCTCCTCCTCCTGTGTGGGGAGGGGGACGGGGGAGTCTCTGGGGAGATTGCTCAGCAGTCAGGAGAGCTGGTTACTCTTGTGAGGATCTAGGTTTGGGTTCCCAGCACCCACATGATGGCTCATCAATACTGCTAGCTCCAGGGGACCTGATTCCCTCTTCTGATCTCACGCACCGGGCATGTGTATGGCATACATGCATACATACATACATGTAGACAAACCACTCATGTACATTAAATAAAAACAAAGAAATCTTTAAAAAATAACTTGGGGTCTGGGGATACACCTTAGCCACGGGCTTGCCTAACAACACGAGGCTTTTCACTCTGTCCCCAGGGCCACACAAATATCTAACTTGGTATTGGCCATTCTGATGCAGTCGTAAGACATGATGAAGAGACTGGGTGTATCTTTACTCAGTCTCCCCCGAGGTAACATTATGCAAAATTATAAAACGAAACAAAATAAACAAACAAACAAAAAACAACCAGGATACGAACATCAACACAGTTAAGATGCACAAGTCTGTGTTGGCAAGGACCCGGCCTGACAGCCATTGGCAAGCCTGGGGACAGGGGCCTTTACCGGCTGAGCCATCTTAATGGCCTTTTGATCTTTAATGGCCTCGTGACCTTGAGTCTCTGATTCTCCTGCCTCTACCCTGCAGGGATGCCAGATCTGAGTTCCCATGCCTGGCTCACTGTGGTTTTAACTGAGACCCTGGGCTCTTTATCATGTGTGCTGTATCATGTTTGTCCCTTTAATGAAACCCGGGCAGTTTTGGTGGGAGATGTAGGTCAAGCCCAGGCGGGTTCACCCTGAGGTCTCTGCCTGAACCTTCCCAATCCAGGGGTTGTTGTCTCCCTTCTGGACGTTTTCAGTGTGAGCCAAACAGATCCCTGACTCCAGTGAATGGATGAGGGATGGTGTATCTGGCCGGATCCTGGTGTCCATAGAACAGAGGGTCTGATCACAGTTATCCCCAGCTCTGACTCAGAGGGACCGGAGGGCAAGGGGATCCAGGAGGCGTGGAACACTGAGACAGACTGAGGCCATTTCCCCCTTTGCTTACGGACAGCAGGCACACTGGAGACTTCCCTGGGCCGCTGCCCTGATGACCTACATATACACCATGCTTCACTGTCAGCTCAGGTTCCAGCATGCCCGACCCCTGGGCTCCCTCTGTGTGCTCCTCAGGCTTGACTCTGGTCCTGCCTGCTGTCTTCTCTGGACAGCGACTCAGCTCTAATGGTCCCTGGCATGGCTGCCCAGCCCAGACTTATTATTTCCTTATTATTTCATTTAGAGCTCTTCATCTAATTAGCATCGGCCGGGGACAGGGCGGCTGTGGTTTTGCTGGAAGGGCTGGGCCACATTGGGTGACAGACTGGATTTCCTTCCAGTGGCAGAGCCTCCACTGTGGGGTTCCCACATTTACTTTGGCTCCGGGACTTTCTGAGCAACGTTCCCGGGCCAGACTCAGAGACCAGGAATTTGGGAGCTGTTGCTGCCTCTGAGGCCAAGGCTTGCTGGCAGTGGGCTGAGTCCTCTGTGGTGCCAGCCTGCCCACTGTGGGGACTGGGGACAGCCTGGGGCTGCCTGGTATGGTGGGTCTGAGTGTCACAGAGCCTCCTTTTTGTCCCTGCCTCTTGCTTTGCTAATGCCTATTTATTTATTTGTTTATTTATTTATTTATAAATTTATTTAATATATGTAGATGTGTGACCATAAGTGTTTGTGTGTATCTCCGCACGTGGAAGCCAGAGGTTAACTCCTGGTGTTGTCCACTTTGGTCATTGAGATGGAGTGTTTGTTTGTTTGTTTGTTTTGTTTGCTTGGTTTTGTTTTTTCAAGACAGGGTTTCTCTGTGTAATCCTGGCTGTCCTGGACTAGCTTCGTAGACCAGGCTGGCTTCGAACTCAGAAATCTGCCTGCCTCTGCCTCTCAAGTGCTGGGATTAAAGACATGTGTCACCACTGCCCAGCAAGATTTTTTTTTTTTTTTTTTTTTTTTTTTTACTGGCCTGGACTTCACCAGTTTTTATATGGGTTTTAAGGATCCAATCCAGTCTCTTTACCTTACTTATTATTAATTAATTTATTTTTGAATCAGGGTCTCATTCTGTTCTCAGGCTGGCTTTGAACTTGTGGCCCACCTGTTGCAACCTCCTGAAAGTTGAGATTCCAGGTGTGTGCTGCCATGCCTAGCCTTTGTGCCCTTGATGGCTTCAGGAGGCAGGTGAGCCTCTTTGTCCCCTGGCCCCTCAGTGGATCCCTGGCTGTGACGCATCTAACTTTATGTTCTCCTCCTGTTCATTCTGCACCGGTGCTGACAAGATCACAGTGAAGGCTGAACTCTGAGCATTATAGGGTCAGAAAATTCCAGAATGTAGAATCTGAGAGAGAGATTCATCTCAGGGACTCCTCAGGTGTCCCATGGGAAACAGTTTCCCTCGGAGCCTCAGTTTCCCCATCTTGTAATAGGAAATAATAAGTAATTTAATAGATGCTAATTTTTCCTTCTTCCTCTCCTTTTCATTTGAATGTGTATGTGTTGGGCATATGTGTGGGCATACACGTGTGTGTGTGTGTGTATACACATGTGTGCAAGGCCTGATGTTGATGTTAAGAATCCTCCCCAGCTGCAGTCCTCACACTCACACAGCAAGGACTTTAACCATGAGCCATGTCCCCAGCCATGTCCCCAGCTGTGTCCCCAGCCGTGTCCCCAGCTCCCAACTGCCCCTTAACCTCTTCCTTGGCCACACACTATGATATGCCATTGCCATTGATACGCCAATCATGATACATACATGTACAGCCATGCCCGGGCCCATTCTACAGACCTAGAAATTGAGTTCCAGAGGTTAGATGATCCTCCCAAAGTCGCAGAACAGCAGAGACACTCTGGACTGTAGGTTTCTGTGATGCTAAAGTTACTGCGATACCTTTCTAGAGTCACCGAAGGGCAAGGGTGTCACAGAAGACAGCTCGTACTTGGACAAACCTACAGCAAGAGCTCTACAGGGGGAGATCTGTGGGGTCCTGGGAAGGTGGGTTCTGTGGGCACACTGTGGACAGAGGCTTACCTCCCGTGAATGAAGGACTAGAAGGAAGAAGCTGTGATCTGATAGGCTGCATCCAGCATCTGTCCTGCGGCAGGCTGCCCCTCTGCCCGCCTCTGGCGTCACTGGAAGGTCACAGCAGGAGAATTCTTTGCATACAAATGCAAAGGCTGGACTGGCTCTGTCTCAGGGTCTGACTAATTAATGGTCGTTGGTAGAATCATTTCCTGGGAACCAAACATTTAGCTTAGTTCTTGAGATCTTGGGAAAGGGGAGGTGAAGAGCGAGCATCCCTAGAGATACTGTTCCCCTCGGCTTGTCACCCCTGAGCATGGAGAACTTGCCCTTGGTTAGGATGGTGAGCCAATATGACCTGAACTCTAAGGAGCAGAAAGGGCCATTTTTTTTTTCTAAGTGGAGACACCACAGCTCCTTCCTGAGACTCATCTGAGGAATCACCTGTGGAGCCACGCCTCAGCTCTGCCCTCAGGCAGGAAGGTCTGAAGAGTCGGTAGAGAGGGAGGTGGATACCCTGGTATCTCTTGATTCCTTGGCCAGGAGGAGGGTGGGGGACAGGGACTCTGAGCTGTGTGCCCCTGCCACGCCTCAGGTCACCTTGTCCTTCCCGAGGGAAGGATGGGTGGCTCAGACGTGGATGGAGAATCTGATTGGCTTTGAGAAGCTCCGTTCTGGGGTACCACTCACGGGACCCAGCGTCCAAAGTCACATATGAAGCTGCTAACACTGGCTCCTCATGGCCAGGGATGTGGAGTGACCACCTGGGGGGACTGGAGAGATGGCTCGGTGGTTAAGAGCACCGGCTGCTCTTCCAGAGGTCCTGAGTCCAATTCTCAGCAACCACATGGTGGCTCACAACCATCTGTAATGAGATCTGATGCCCTCTTCTGGTGTGTCTGAAGACAGCTGCAGTGTACTCATATATATAAAACAAATAATATTGAAAAAAGAAGAACTGGGGGTAGGAGAGGGCTGGGGTCTGTGGATCCTGGGTGGGAGTAGGCCTGGGTGTCCAGGGCAGGCCTTTTTGGAGGGCGTTATGCTTGAGCTAGATCCAGATGAGAGGTGCCCTACATTCCACATCCCCACCCCTATACACCTCAGAGGTCACAACTTGTGTCCTTGGTGAAGGCACGGGGCTGTTCTCCTGAACTGAAGTCAATCTGGAGACCCTGGAGGGCACAAGATGGGCAGCCAGGGACCCTGGGACAAGGCGGCAGCAGGATCGCAGAGCTGAGGTGTGGCCTTCAGCCAGCTTGGGAGTGACATTTGCCTTCTGTAACCTACTGTTTTGTCCAGGTCCCCATTAGAGATTCAGGGTATAGGGCAGGCCTAGGACTCAAGTCCCCGAACGGAGTCCCAGTCGCTAGAGACTGAGAAGGTCCTAATCCCAGCTGGGCCTCCAAAGAACCTGGGAATTTAAAACAGTATGGCCTCTGGTGTACTCTGTTGACACCAGGGTCAGAAGATGTGGGCTGGGCCTGGGCTCTGCATTCAAGGAAGACATTTTGGGGCTACCTATTCCTGGCATGCTTTCTGATTTGGGGCCATGGCTAGAGTGTGTGGCAGGGAACCTGAATAGCCCCTTCCGTCTACCTACCTGTACAGGGATCTCATCCCCGGCCTCAGTGATTCTGGCCCAGGGGGAAGCTGGGTCCCCAGACCCCACAAGCTCTTTTCTAAAGCAGGATCTATGTTCTCTGGCCATTGAAACGTCCTTCATCCCATTGGGAGAGACTGGGACACGGGACTCGAATAAATGCAATTTTGAAAGTCATTTTTCTTAGCTCAGGAGCGTAGAAAACAATTCCTATGTTGGAATTATTCTAATGAGCCTGGCCTCACTTCAAAGGGGTTAATGCAATAAGAGGAGGAGACGGGGCTCCAATGGGGCCTAATTAGATTTTCTTTCCACACTCATTCTGCATTTGTTTTCTGAAGAGTGGTCAGGCCCAGGAGATCTGTGAGGGTCCAGTGTGCAGAGAGCTAAGAGCCGGGCTTGGCTAGAGAAGGGCCATCAGTCTCCCGGAGCCTGACAACTGAGATCCGCTCCCAGCAGGACTGGGCCGCCACCTCTAGAGTCAACAGGGTTTGGGACCACATGGGGAGGGGTCTTGGGAGGACAGAGGGCTCCCTGGGCCAGCGAGTGGGATGGGTGGGGTGGGTCTGGAGCCGAGCTGCCTGCCTTTGGCCCTCTTCTTTCCCAGCGATGTGATTCCCGAGGACAGGAGCGTTCCTCTCTGCAGCTCCGAAATGCGCATGACAGGATCATACCCATGAAACCGAGGCGCTAAAGCCGCAGCACGGCATCTAAGCACGGCAGACTTAGAGGCCGTAGGCAGTGTGAGAGCCCAGCACCAGAGCTTCGTCCTCCTAAGAAATTCTCTTGACAAGAGGGTGCTGCTATAGGCGAGCCTCGCTTTGGGGATTCCAGTTTAAGTGGCTGAGGAGAGGTGTTCACCAGGAAGATATTTTTGAATATCTTAAGCAGCTGATGTCTATCACGTTTTACTTTAGGTGCACTTGAGCAATAGATAGTTAAATCCCCAAGGTGAAAAGTTCTTTCTCTAAGAAGGAAATAAAATTGCTGAATGGTGAACCAGACTCAGGTCAGCGCGCCGCCAGCAGAGCTCTTCACAATCCCAATGGTGTGTCGTCCCTTCATGGGGTGCCCTGCCCTGCCCTTCTTGCTGTTTCCTTATTCATCACTCAGCTTTTACCTTTTCCTTTTCCTCTATTTTTAATAATTACATCCATTTATTTATTTATTTATTTATTTATTTATTTATTTATTTATTGTCTAGGAGTGTGGCATGTCCACACCGCGCATGTGCAAGTGGGATGTTGCGCATGTGCAGGTGGGAGGACCGCTTGGGAAGGGCAGCCCTCTTTATACCACGTGGGTTCCGGGGATGGTGCTGTGATCCGCAGGCTCCGAAGCAAGCCTTGACCCAGGTGAAGCACGTTTGACGATGATTGCGATCAAGGCGTGGCTCCTCCCTAGATGACTGAGTTTCCTGCTCTTCCTTTTTTTTTTTTTTTTTCCGCCCCCATAGCCCTGTGGCTTGAAGCTGAATTATTCCCCACAGGCCCATGTCTTGAGCACTCTGGTCCCAGCTTGTGGCTCTGAAGGCTATTAGGAGGCAGGGCTTGGCTAGGGGTAGCAGGTCAAAAGGGGCATTCACTTAAAGATTGTACCGGCTCTGGTTTCAGGCCTGTGACTGCTGAAATGTGAACAAGCCACTATTACGTCGTGCTCTTGTCTTCAGAGAACTGCCCCGTCTTGCCTCACCTGCCACAGTGGGTGGAACCATTTGGTTCTGAAACTGTGAGCCCAGACAAGCCCTTTCTCTGTCAGGTGGCTTCTGTCAGTGTTCTGTCCCGAGGACAAGAAAAGGATCTGATACACCACAGGACATCCATCCCTTAACTCGGGTAAGCTTCAGTTTCTCCTGCCGGGATGAGAATGTTGCAGGGATTCGGCAGGATGTGTAAAGCACTGAGCACTTCATCTGGCTCACTAGTGAGCGTTCCTTCAGCTCATGTGACCATCTGTGTTATATGTCACCTGGTTGGCTCTCTTTTAAAAAATGCTATGCAGCAGTTTCCTCTAATATTAAGACCTTCCATCTTGGAGGGAAGCTCCTTAAGTTCAGGAAGAGACAACTCAATGCCTCCAAGAAGTTCCTGAAACTGACAGGATTCACTAGGTCCCTCCCTCCCCAGCATGTGTCCTCTCTCTCTCTCTCTCTCTCTCTCTCTCTCATAAAGTCTGCTGGGAGACCCTCTATGTAGCTCAGCAGCTGCCAGAAGGAAGAAGTGATCAACTGGATGCTCAAAAAGGACACTGTGTAACTTGTCCTGCTGCCTGCCATCCAAATGCCCTGCTCACGGCTTTTATGAGCCTCACTCTGCTGATGTGGGTTTTAGTGATCCAGCTGTCTTTGAGTCATTGCTGTTCCCATGGTTGCCCATCACCCACATTTCTGTAAGTCACCCTAGCAAAGCTCACAAGTTAGACATTGGTGGTATCCTTAATTTTTCCCATTTTCAGCTCCCTATCTGAGGTGAGTACGTGTTTGTCCATGCATCTCTAAGAACAGTGTGGTGCATCTCATCACCCCAGGATGAGGAAGCAGAGCCCCAAGGAGGTGGAAGGACAAGCCTAAGGTGGCATGTGAGAGGTGAGTAGCATTTAAAGCAGGGTTACCTAAAACCCCTGGACTCAGTGTCCCGCTGCCTCCTGCGCCATGATTTCTTCCCAGTGGAAACATTCCATCCAGGAGGGAAGAAGGGAAGAGGCTCATGACAGCCAGAAGGAAAAGAACACAAGTCTTAGGAAGTTCTGGAACCCAATTAGACTCACAAAGTCCTTCCAGGAGGTTATGGGAACAGTCAGCAAGCATTGGTGGAGGAGACGGTTCAACCAGCCCAGCTTCCAGAAGAAGCCTGCCTCCTGTTGAGCCATCTGCCTGGATGCAAGGTTGTAGCTTTAGTGAGATGTCATCCATGCTGGGGAGAGATTTTTGGTGTTGTGGTCATCTCTGTTTCTGTGAGTAACCCCTCGTCTTTACTCCTGTAAGTCACCCGAGTCACCAAGCTGGACTTTAGGGGAAATCCTCTGGTCTGCCATACTCTCTCTGGGGTGAGTAGATGTTCACATTTCCCCACAAGTCTCACACAACACCTTCCGGGTGTCCAGAGGAGGCTGTCATCCTTAGGTCACTAAGTGGGCCTTCTACAGTGATGCCCTGCCCCTGAAAACCCAGCTAGAGAGAGGGAGACAGTGTGCTCAGTGGTCAGGACGTAGGCGCCGGAGTCAGCTTGGCTGTGTGACTTTTAGTGAGTGGCTCGACCTCTCTGAGCCTCAGATTCCTTATTGGAAAAATGATGTTGACAGTGTTTAATGTGCTTGGTTGCCAACCTCCCTGTCAAAGGCTCAGAGTTGGTGCTACATGGATGGCATTGAAGAGGTTGGCAGAGTCCATCTCCTTCCTGTCTCTACTGGGGGTTCTTGTCCACACGGAATGTTCAGGTGGGAGTGTTTACTCCTGATTCAGGGTTAACAACCTTCACTAAGCTAGATAATTTTAAGTCTTGTGGGAACTGCCAACTTAAACAGAACAAGTTTGAACTCTTGGTAGCCAGGAACGCTAGCCCAAAGCCCGTTTCACCTCTGAGAACAGTTACAGCCCTTAGAAGCTCTCAGAGAGATTCGGGGTGTCAACCGAGAGCAACTCTGTAGAAAGTGGGTCACCAGAGGGAGCAGCAGGAGCAGGAGGAGGAGCAGGAGGAGGAGCGGGAGCAGCGGGAGCAGCAGGCATCCTGTCTTTGGCAGGTCTGGAAGCCGAGAGCAGCTTTGGCATCTGCAGCAGAAGTGTGGGGTCTCAGAGGCAGGAATGAACGACGCTCGCCCATTTGCACCCCTGTTTGCGTCCAGGATGCTGGCTGGAGCCCCACAGGAGTCTGAGGATCCAGGAGCTTGCCCCTGGCATTCTCCTCGTCCTCCCCCATCAGGCTCTCCTCACCTCTTGCTCATCCCTGGACCATCCAAGTTCATGGCATGTCAGGTGGGCAATCAGCTGACTTCCGGTATGTAAATGAGGTTATAAATGGGACCAATCAGGGAAGCGCAGTCCAGAAGTTTGCCTGTTCTGGTTGGTGCACTGGTCTTCCTAGGCCACTGCCCGCTGCTTTTCCCTTCCCTGGCCTGGTGGCCTTCCGGGTTCTGGCTGTCAAAAGCTGAGACTTTGGGGGCTTTTGCCCAACTGTTTTTTTGCTGTTGTTTGTGTCCCGTGCATCTCCTTACCTCGGGGTGCCCTGGCTGTCAGAAAGCCCCCAATCGGATGGGAAACTCCTTAGGTGGACGGGAATTTGTTGCCATGGTTACCATTAGCCCCCCCCTGTCTCCTGGACCTTCGCAGCCAGAGTGCACACTAGTGTGGCCTCGATGGGTACGAGGACACCCAGGCTGGCATGGCTTGGTTTCCCTAAAGGGCTGGGTGCTGGTACACACACTCCCAGCAGGAGGGAGCGTGGACACTGGTGGCCATCTGGGGACATTGCGTGAGATTTCTTGGTTCTTACCACAAGCCAGACAGTGCTCTACAGTCTCATGGCTCTCTGGTGACTCAGGGACTAAGAGGTGCTGAATTTCCCAGCTGGGATGATGGAGGAGATCCAGTGAGAAATATTTTGAGGTTCTCTGCCTAAAATTCTTTGGAGCATGGGACACAAGGACATGCCAGTTCTGCATTGCACCAGAAACAGAGAACGTAGCTAATTCAGGTGAGCAGAAAATAGAAAATGCGAAACCGCAGGCCGGGACGACATCGTGAGCGCTGACCCTGCCTGCCTTTTTTCCCCCTTTGAATAGATAGACATACAGGCCTTAAAAAGCAAAACAAACGAGACAAAAGCCCCAAACCCAAAGCCTTGGAAATAGAAGCACACAGCACACAGCCAGATCTGTGACAGGTGTCTGCAGTCCCGGCTGTGGGGAGCCGAGGCCGGAAGATCCCAGAGTGAAACTTGCCTTGCCTCAGAAAAAGAACAGAACAAGACCCAGCCACACAAACCACCACCACCCACCA
>NC_034595.1:85963093-85995280 GCF_900095145.1 Mus pahari
GTGTGTGTGTGTGTGCTTATGTACCTGTGTGTGTGTGTGTGTGTGTGTGTGTGTGTGTGTTATTGGTCTAGAAATCACTATTCTAGGCTGACTGGTCAGTGACCTTTGCTGGTATACTTCCTGCCTCTGTTGCCACTGTGCTGGAATGGCAAATGTGCACCAACACTTCTGCATCTTTTTATAGGTTCTGGGCCTCTGAGCTCAGGTCCCCGCTTTGACAGTCAGCACTTTATTGACTGAGCCAGGATCCAGACCCTGAACTCCTTGTATGCTGAGAGAACAGCTCCACCCCATCCTCCTTCCTCTGTGGCTCTTAGCCTTGAGGTCATTGAGAAAAATCTTCCTCAAGCTTGTGCTCTGTCCTAAGGGCGTTTGAAGGTGACACCTGTTAGGGAAGAGGGTCTCCAAATCCCACGTTCTGTCCTTCATTCAGTTGCCGTGCAGTCTTCAAGTTTGGGAGAGGAATTGGTGTCCTTCCCAAAGAGCAAAAGGCTAAGGATGAGGAGAAAAGGGGGCCGGGGTGGGGGGAGGAGCCACGGTGTGGGTCCAGCTGTCAGGGAGGACTCTCTGGAGCCACCCCAATGCTCTGTCCTTACTTTCTGGAACTTTGGAGTAGGTGAGGACTGGTCCATGGCAGAGGAACCTGTAGCCCCACGGACACAATGGCTTTGTGTCTACCAAGGGAGAATGAGCAGTGTAGCATTGAAGCTGGACTAGCTGTGCCCCAGTGGGCCCTCCACATGTGTGTGTGTGTCTGTGTGTGTGTGTGTGTGTGTGCGTGCTTGTGTGCGTGCATGCATGCATGTGTGTGTGTATGTGTGTGTGTGCGCATGCGCGTGCGTGTGTGTGTGTGTGTGTGTATGTGTGCGTGTGTGTTTGTGTATGTGTGCGTGCGTGTGTGTGTGCACACGCATGCATGCATGAGTGTGTGTATGTGTGTGTGTGCGCATGCGCGTGCGTGCGTGTGTGTGTGTGTGTGTGTGTGTGTGTGTGTGTGTGTGTGTGTTGCATGCAAGTAAATCACTGTCTGCAGGAGCCTGGAACAATTTTCTACCCTCCTGAATCTTGGTGTCCTACTTGACTGGGATGTAGGCTCTTTGTGGAAGCGGGCCGGGGAGATGCCTCTGCTCAGAGGGACCATATCAGACACCGAGTTTTTTCTATCACTTTGAGACGTGCAGCGGTTTCATCTGTTGGTTTGATGGTGTTTTAAGGATGTGCCCCATTCTGCTGTCTCTGTTGAAGGATAGAAACGATAAGTTCAGGAGCTGGAGAGATGGTTCCCTCGGCTGATGAAGTGTTTGTCTTGATAGTCTGAGGTCTTGAGTTTGATCCTCAGAAATATATTTTAAAAATTCAGGAGTGGACGTGTGCTTGTCACCCCAGTGCCGGGGGTACGGGGGAGGCAGAGACAGGTGAATCTCTGGGACTTCCTGGCAACATGGCTGAGCTGACTTGGTGAGATCTAGGCTAGTAGGAGATGCTGACTCAAAAACCAAGGGGCACAGTGACAGAGGAACAACAGCCAAGGTTGTCCCGTGGCATCCACACACTGCACGGGGATGTGCATATGACACAGACATGGGTGTGTGCCCACACACATGAATATGCACATACATGCTCACACACACACACACACACACACACACACACACACACACACAGAGAGAGAGAGAGAGAGAGAGAGAGAGAGAGAGAATAATCAATTCAGCAAATATTTATTTAGGGTCTGCTGAGGGCCAGACTCAGGACATGGGTGGGGACAAGGATCCAGGCTTGAGCCTAAGGCCTTCCAAAGCAGCTTATGGGGCCCACTCTATGGCCTGGTGGACCCTGTGAGGAGTGTCTCAAGCCACTCGTGTAGACCCATCACCAGCAAATCGTAACTGTGGCAGAGTCACCCCAGGGAACGTTTTTGAGATGTGACTGTCTAGGTACCACGGGAGGGCCAGATTCAGTAGGGTAGAGTCATGAGATGTGCCCATGGTAATTCTGGGTTTTCATTTTGGTCCACTAAGAATTACCAGTCATTTTTGGGCATTTAAAACCTGATAAACCTCATATGGGGTTGGGGTTGGGGGAGAGTGGAGGAGGGTGGGGGGAGAGTGGGGGAGGGTGGGAGAGAGTGGGGGAGGATGGGGGAGAGTGGGGGAGGGTGGAGGTGGGATTTCTTATTTGACTCTAGTGAACATGGCATCTTCCACCTGACCCCCTTGCCGTAACCCATTTACCTTGAGAATCAGAGTTTGAGACTCAGGCTGCCACATGGGAGTGGGCAGGGCTGGGGCTAAGCCCAGACTGACCCTCAGATGCACTGGGGATTCTCTGGGCCAGGACTAAGCTCAGTCTCTTGTTTGAATCACTCTGCTTGCCAGGGCTGGGACTTCACAGCTTTTATTCTTCATTTGAGGTCTTCTAAAGAACAGGGCAAATTTGTATTTGTCCATCATTCTTTCCTTCCTTCCTTCCTTCCTTTTCTTTTTTTGAGACAGGGTCTCTCTACATAGACCTGGCTGTCCTAAACTCACTATATAGACCAGGCTAGCCCTAAACTCCTGCTTCTGCCTCCTGAGTGCTGGGATTAAAGGTGTTTGCTACTATGTTCGGCTTACTTCTCATTTCTAGACAGCAGAGGATTTCTTGGAGCTGGTGTGGTGGCGTGCACCTAGAATCGCATCCCTCAGGAGGCTGAGGCAAGGATGTCCTACCTGTTATGGGCAGCCAGGCTACGCAGTGGTTTCAACCACCCCAGCCACTATGGCACAGAACAAACATAAAAGTGGTATTTTATCTTGCACATGAGATCATTAGACACTTTTGTAAGTCTCAGGTATATTACTGGATTTTATTAATCTAATTTTTTCAATCCCTTGAAAACCAGTGATTTCTTCTTCCTGAGAACAATTTCATCATTACTTTCAGTTACGCTGAAAAGACTGAAAGAAGAAGAAGAAGGAGTGGTAAGATGGATGCATCCAGAAGGGTGAAGTCATGGTGACGTGGTCCCTCATGGCTGGGTGATTCTGCAGTTTCTGAGCGTGTCACTAGGCTGAGTGAAAGGTTGGACTCCGAAGCCATCTCCACCCCACCCCTTGGAACCTGGATGTTTCCTTACACAAGAGAATTTGAAGATGTGATTAATACCATGTGATAGATAGATCATTCTAGATTATCTGGGCGACTTGGGGTAATCGCATGGGCCCCTAAAACATTCATAGGGGGAACGGCTATGAATGAGGGGCGCTTGGGGCATCGAGTGCGAGGAAGGCTGGCTGGTGTTTTCTGGGTTTGAGTTTGGAGAGGTGAAACCGTGGGTGTGAGTGGCCTCCAAAGCCAGGGAAGGCTCCAGAAAGCATCTCCCAGTAAAGGTCGCCATCCTGCTGACAGCGTGATCTTAGCCCTGCAAGGCCGAGTTAGTTATCGTGTTTGTCTGTGTGACTCCAGGTCAAAGGAGGAGGCTTTATTTCGGCTCATGACTTCCTGGGGCATAGACCATCGAGTCGGGGAAGGGAGGCACGACAGCAGAAACAGCTCTCAGCTGTGGCTTGCTCACATGGAGCTGCAGCACGGTAGGTCAGGAAATAGAGAGGGACTTGGAAGTGGCTTGGGTTATAAAGCTCAAGACCCGCCCCTCAGGGATCCACTTCCTCCAGCTAAACTCCACTTCCCGAAGGTTTCACAACCTCTTAAAACAGTGCGGGTGGACAAATGTTCAAACATGAGTCTATGGATAGTTCCCATTCAAATCGTCACAGACTCACTTCAGACTTGGACCTCCAGAACACACGCTCGGTTTCTGGCTCCCTCTCCCTCTCCCCTTCCCCGTGTGTGTGTGTGTGTGTGTGTGTGTGTGTGTGTGTGTGTAGAAAGATGATATAAAAAGAAGGTTGAGGGTGGGATTAGCTCAGTCAGTAGAGTGCTTGGCTCGCATGTGCAGAGCCACGGGTTCGGTCCTCAGCACGGTGTGAACCAGGCCTGGTGGCTCTCTCCTGTGATCCCAGACGTACTCCGGTGGTGGAGGCAGAAGGATGAGAACTTCAAGTACACCATGAGTTTGAGGCCCGTCTGGGATACACTGGGCCCCGTTGAGTGAGGGGGCGGGGACTGCAGGTGTCATTTTATATCATCTTGCAGTGTGAGTCTTGTTTCCATCAAATGCATTTAAGGAGTCAGAATCGCGCCCCTCCCCCTTCCCTCTATAGTGACAACAAGGAGAAAAATGATGGAGACAGATGTCCCAGGACTGTCACATGATTCAGAGAGCACATGTAGGCCCACGACAACACCACAGACTTGAATTAATGACGCTGTCAAAACCAACCACAGGAGTGGAGTCTCAGCCGGTGAGCGTTCACAGTGAGTATCCCAGATGAATTGTTCTCAGACTCAAGATTGAATGAGTAAACAAAATTTCAGGGGCAATGTGTTATTCTCGTCTGCTTAGTCGCCCTGCGCCGTTCTGGGCCGAGAGCCTAGGTGTTCCGTTATTCTGGTTCATGGGTAGCAGCAGTCTTTAAGTTTGAGTGCCAACTTGTACTTAATTGAGTTTGTAATTCAATTACCCTCAGCTCCTAAGTGGACACAGACAAAGATGGGTGTTCTTGCCAGTGGCTGGGGGGTGGGGGTGGGGGCAGGGAGCTGAAACAGAAATCGGGGAATGTCGTCTGGGTTGCTGCTTGTAATTGGTGTTTGCAAGTCTCAAAATAGAACTCTTTTGCAATCTTGGAGCAGAGATGACTGCCTTTCTTCCCAAAACCAAATTATGAATCATTAGAGATTTCAAAAAATGGAGCTGGGGAGAGGGCTCAGGGCTCAGGGGCAAGTGCTGCTCCTAGAAGATAGGGGTCCATTCCTAGCTCTGTGTATTATGGACAGATGTTGAGGGCTCCCAACCATCCATGACTCCAGTTCCAGGGGATCTAGCGCCCTCTTCTGACGTCCATGGGCACTGCACACATGCGGTGCACAGACATACATACAGACAAATCACCAGTACAGCTAATATAAAAATAAATAAATAAAAAACAAAACCAAACCAAACCTCTTCAGTGTTAGAACTTGGCTTTGTGAGCGTGTGAGGAAAACGAGAAATGAGAGGGTCAACTCTGGGAGATGTGCTTTGGACCTCAATCCAGATTCGCGATGCCTACGCCTGTGGTTCTGCGTGGAAGCTGTTGAGAGTTTAGTTGTATATAGACAGGGGTGCCCATTTCAAGCGTGCATACCTTTAAAATCGGCAATCTGGGTTAAAACTTTTCAGTGGCTCTGTTTAACGTTGTGTAGGAAGAGCTGATGAAGTTGGCCCTTGCTCCCTTTATTCTTTGTGTGGATTTATGTTCCTATGTGCGTACCTCAGGGACCAATGCTGAGTGACCTCACTAAGCTGTTCTGTGTGTCGCAGGCTGATGTTGAGTACCCCCAGAAGCCGCTCTTCTCCCCTGTCTGAGACACAGAGTCTCTCACTGAACCCTGAGCCGGCTGACTGTCTCAAGCAATAGAATTGGACATATTAAGGGGGAAATGGATAGGGTGATAGATACCATGGTAACTAATAGATTATGAAGAAGAATCAACTCAAGAGGGGAGGGGATGAGGGTGTCCTTGTGTACTCCAAGAGCTCATTACTTACCCTATGGAGAGACTCTACCAGGTACCATATGGGAGAGGCAGATAGCTGATCGGTCTCCAAGGTTCTGCTTCAAGGCTGTACACGCTTCAAAGGGAGGTGCTGTTCATTTGAAAACAGCTCTTGGTGCTGCGCAAAACCTGGCAGAGCTTTGGTGACCACCAGAGCAGGGACCATGTAAGCAGGGCTGTGTGTCGCCAGGGCTGCGTGTCACCACTGCACTGACAGAGGTTCAGAGTCCACCTGCTGGTTGGAGTGCTTTGGATTGAACCCACACAGCTCTGGAATACGCAGGTAGCTGTGTAAAGAGGCAGAGCCCCCAAGGCCTTCTCTTCCTGTAGCTCACACCTTTCACTCTGGTCACAGGCATGGCAGCAAGTGTGTGGCGAAGGCTCTTCAGTGTCAATAGAAGGAATTTGGCCTGGTGTCCAGATGTGTTGACGCAATCTCTAGTTGTTCCTTGGTACCCATGGGGCAAGGGCTCCAGCAGATATCAGAATCTGAGGATGCTCGTATCCTTTCTGCAATGAGGTTCAGTATTTGCACAGAACCCTTGGACCTTCCTTAGATGGTCTGTGATTTCTTAGGAGACCCGAGGACACACATGCTATGTAAATAGTCATTGCACCATCTTGTTTCAGGAACAGGAGCAAGGTCTCACACAGAGGCAGCTTTATTATTGTGCGTGTCAGGGGCTGCGGTGGTGGTACATGTGTTGTGGTCTCTTAATTAGGGTGTGATGACAAAAGCCACCTGGGGAGGAAAGGGCTTATTTGGCTCAGACTTCCACATCATAGTCCGTCACTGAAGGAAGTCAGGACAGGAGCTCATTCAGGGCAGGTTCCCTGGAGGCTGAGGCAGAGGCCACGGAGGGGAGCTGCTGACTGGCTTTCTCTGTCTGCTTTCTTATAGAACCCAGGACCATCAGCCCAGAGGTGGCACCATACACCATGGGCTGGGCCCTCCCCTATCAGTCACTAAGAAGTGCTCTACAGGATGATCCACAGCCCGATCTTATAGAGACATTTTCTTAATTAGCTCAGCGGTTCTCAGCGTGTGGGCCGGCCAGGAACACTTTGGGGGGGTCAAACAACCCTTCCACAGGGGTTGCCTATGACCATTTAAAAAAAACCCACAGATATTTTTATATTATGATTCACAACAGTAGCAAAATCACAGTTATAAAGTAAACAAGAATAATTTTATAGTAGAGGGCATCATAACGTGAGCTGTATTAAAAGGTCAGAGCATCAGGAGGGTGGAGGACCACGGCTGTAGCTTGTGTCCAGTTGCCACGCGACCAGCCAGGAAGCACGGCACGTGTGTGGAGGTCAGAAGCCGGAGTGAAGGGGCTGGTTCTTCCACCATGTGGATTCCCGGGATCAAACTCAGGGCCTCCTGCTCGCTAGGTCAGCGCTTCGTTGGCTGAGCGCTCTCTCTCTCCAGCTGAAGGTGGACACTGGGGATTTTGCTAATGTCCTCACTTTATAGCGAGGGGAAACTGAGGTCTAGAAGGGGTTAGTAACTTGTTATAACTGGCACCTAGGATCATAGCTCAGACTGTCCAGCTTTGAGGCTGACTAGGACCACAACTAAGGTTGGGAGCTCTGGGTTCGAATCTCGGCCACGGTGTCTTATGCTAGCACCGGATCGGGCAGTAGACAGTGCTAGGGGGTTCAGAAGTGGAGAACCCATAGAGCTGAGTCCTCTTCTAGACTGGAGAGCTCGAACCATGTGACCGTGGATGCCTCCCGACTCTGCTGGGCCTCCTGCAGGGTATCCACACACGAATGAACCATAGTTCCTTTTGTGAGCACCATCCATAAAGGCCGAATTCTTCATCTACCTGAACAATTATGGGTTTGGAGGATTTAAAATAATGGTTTCAGCATGTGCTTTGTATAAACAAAGGTTGGGGCAGTGGGGAGAGGCGGTGGGGGGGGGGGTTGCTGTGAGCCTGGCTCCTTCACGCAGCTAAAAATAGCAACGTGCAAGTCCTTTAATGATGAGGAAGAAACTTAAAACGAACCTCTTGGAAAATTCCCTCCCATTTCCACAGCACCCTTCCCACCCCCTTCTCTGCCTTGTGCAAATGAAGCGAGGGAAGTCGGGGTGAGGGGCGTGTGTCAGGACACACTTCCTTCCTGACGCTGAGAAGGAGGACCGAGGAGGCCGGATCAGGAACAAGACCTCTGTTCAGGAGCTTGGTGCTGGCTGACACGGGCCTCTGAGCTCTGTGAGTGGCGTTTATAGCCACAGATACGGGAAAGAAAATAAATCTCCCAGGCTCAGCATCTTGCTTCAATTAATAACATAATCAAGTGTCTGGCCTTGTGGAATGGAGAGATTTCAGCATCCAAGGCCCCAATGGCGGGCGGGAGAGAAGTGCGCCCCAGGCTAGGCGCCCCCAAAGCAATGGGCTGGCCAGGCAGGAGCAGGAAAGCTGTGTGTGCTTGGGGTACCCTGTAGGACAGTAGAAGACGGTGTGGGTTTCAGTAGTGGGGACTGGAACCCGAGGCAGGGTGGCCGTTTATTGTGCCTTTATTATGTCCTGGGCTCCTGTTTGTATTTCCTAATTCAGTCCCACTTTCCAGATCAGGAAACTGAGGCCCAGAGAACTGAGGCAAATAGCACTCCAAACTCTGACGTGAGGCGTGGAGTTGGGGTCTGAACTTCATGGGGGTGGCGGGTTTCCTACCAAGAGACAGAAGGGGAGGAAGAGATGGCTTTATCAGAAAAGCGTAAACGTGAGAACCCAAGTTCTGTCTCCACACCCATGCAAATAGCTGGGCATGACAGCACCGCATGACAGCACGCACCTACGGTCCCAGCGCTGGGGAAGGGGAGCTGGGGGCTCCCTGGGCTGCATGCTCTCAGCCTGTCTAGTTGAGTTGATGTCTCCAATAGCAAGGAGGATGGAGACAGAGGGGAGTAATACAATCGTACTCTGGCTTCTACACACACACACACACACACACACACACACACGGGGGGGGGCGTGGAACGGGTGGGGTCTGTGGAGAGAGAAGAATACACACAAAATCTCTCCTTTCTCCCAAGCCTGGGCCAGGCTTGGCTGGGGCCCGCTTTCATGCAAGCTTGAACCGCTCCTGCTTTTGCTGTTGGAAGTATGGGAGGAGGGCTGGGTGGAGGAGGGCTGGAGGGAGGAGGGGCAGTGTGCTGCTTAGAAAAGTGGGCTCACCTGAGCGAGGCAGGCAGCAGCTGCTGAGGAAGGTGAAGGAGAGAGCATGGATGGTAGTAGCTGAGCTTGCCCCCACCCTGTCTCAGGCCTTGTCAGGGGCTGGATTTGGGACATGCTTAGAAATGTCTACAAAACACCATGAAGCAGGAACAGGAAAAGCCCCCTTGGTTGGCGGGAACTTAGGGGTCCTCTGGGTGCTAGGATGGGCTGGAAGGCAGCTAGCTCTAGGTCTTGATATTCACTGTCCAACAAGAGGTGTTTTGGACATCTGTCTGGTCCCTGTGCTTGGCAATCTTTGGAGGCTCTGGTGTAAAAAACAAAAAAACAAAAACAAAGTAAGAAAACCAACCAACCAAAAAAACCAAACCAAACCAAAAACTGTCAAACTCACCATCTGGTCTCCCTTAACCCTCACCTTTGTGCCTTGTGCTTTTCCCACAGCCAGGGGACACGTGAGCAAGACAGATCCGGTCTGCCAGAATCCAGCCTTCCTAGTTTGCTACCACGTTCATCTCTTCTGGCTGGCTCAAAAGCCACCGCCTCCAGGAGCCTGCCTTCCACATCTGGCTAGAAGTCATTCTCCGACCTTGAAGAGGTCTAATGAGAACTCTTGGTCTGCCTAGCTGGCTCCCGAGGGGTTTCTTGCCTTGCGGGTCACATCTTCATTGAGAACCCTGAAGATTGCTTGCTTCACTTCTGACCTGTTTTACTGTCTCCATCTTCTCTCTTCTTGAAGTTCCCCAAAGCATAAGGTGCCCAAGGTCGTGGCAACATCAACAATTCCTCTCGATGACCAGAGCACTGCACACTTGCGGAATGCAGTCCCCAAGGCAGACGGCCATCATCATCCTCAGTTTAGCTGTGACTGTTTCCCAGAGGCCACCGGGAGCAGGTCTGTGGAGTCTTGACATTCCCTCAGAGAAGGGGCCACTGTACCCTCATCTGAGCCTCCTGACGCTCCTCCCCGCCCTCTGTTCTCAATCCTTCCCAACTGGCAGCGGACCCTTGGGACACCCCCTAGATGCTGGAGTAGGTAGGTGGGGACCTTAACTTGGGGCCCCATCTGTGCTGCAGAGGGGAAACCATAACAGAGGTCAAATTTCCAAAATCACTGTTGAATGAGTGTTAACCCCAAACTAGGACCCAGTCAGTGTGGTGCCAGAGCCTTGACTCTAGCAGATCATCCACATCCCATGACTTCTGTGACGTGACTGGTAGAGTACCCGATCTAATGCCACAGGTTAGGGTGTTGCTTGAATAGAAACTCCTCACCAGTCTGGACTTGGTTCTCCTTGCTTTCCGAGTTTGTTGACTGAACCAAAGAGAACAAGCTGATGGACTCCTGGGGAATTCTGGGAGCTTTCCTGGGGATGTACTCTTTTATAACATGTGCACTCAATGGCTGGAAAGAATGGTTAATTAGTAACGTCCCACACTGAGGTGGGCTCTTTAGATTGACAGGATTCCATAGAGGCAGTTCTCCTGGAGTTACATTCATAGAAACGGTGCTGATGTCATTCAGCGGCCTATCTGGGCTGGATGTGAGATTACCCTCGTGGCTCATGAGTCTGTCCCTTTGGTGGGTGGCTGGGAATGGGAGATGCCTGGATCTCTCTCCTGCCACATGCCCATGGCTAGTTGAGTTTCCTCACCGCATGGTATGCTCAAGCTAGTTGGACTTCTAACATGGTGTCCAGTTTCACTGAGGTCAAGCGTTTCTAAGGCCCTATCCAAAGCCTTAGAAGTCCGGTGACAATCTAGAAGTGACATTCTGTGGTGCTGCTTGGCACACTGGAAGGTATGGGTCACTGTTTTGGAGGGCAGGCATTCGTAGAGAGGGTTTCCGTGGGAGTGGAGCTGTATCATGGGTGTAGCAACAGTTTCTGTCACCGAGGCAGGGCTGTGGATCAGGGTATTAAGGGGGGGGAGGCTGAGGCAGGTATGTGGAGGTGAAGTATAGGGTGGCCGAGGGTTGGGGTGACTGAGAGAGCAGAGCTAGGTCTTGTCGCCGGAAGTCTACCAAAGGCAGGTGCACATGGGTACGGTCACACAAAGTTCCCAGAGGAGCAAGAATAGGCAAACCGATACACAAATATGCACCTTTAACTTTTTCAAACCTTATTTTTAATGATGGTTCCTAAACACTTTAACCTCCCTTGTAGCCCACCAGAGGTAGTGGAAAAGAAAGGATATGGGGGAAGCGGACCTGTTTAGAAATGGTTCTTTGAAGCAACTCCCGTCTGTGTTGTCTGGAAATCCGCAGTTAGGGTCACAGGTCAGCGGCCACAGCTCGATCCACTCGAAAACACTTCACGGATACACCAGCACCCCAGTTCAGTAGTCAGGTTAGCAATAGCGGTGACACAGCCTAGCAGAGACAGCCAGGCCTCAGCCTTGGCACAGTCAGCAGGAGGGACCAGGAGGGACACCAGGAGTTCTCAGCTGTGCGGATCTCAGCGAAGCAAAGACCAGGGAAGACAGGAGACCCACGAGCGTGGCACAGCTCATTCTATAAGCAAGTCAAGCCCTGTTTCCGTCACTCCGTGGAGTCCTAATTACACCCTCCAAACATCACGTGTCCTCCACGTGCCTTGCCTCAGCACGTGTGTCTGTCTCAGCTGACATCACTCCGCCAATCAGCCCAAGTCTTGGAAGTGGCAAGAAACTGTAGCACAGCACCAGAGGGTTTGTGGTGTTTTTCTCTATGGAGTCCCAACAAAATGCAGCTCAACTACACAATGTAAGGCAGACCAATACATGTGTGTTGTTAACAGTGAATCCTTCATCCCGTGTCCTTTCACGTGCTTGTTTTAGCAGAACACCCTCTCTCCTGTGTCTGCTTCAGTGACACATTCCTCCATGAGTCGGCCTTAGGCTTGCACACCTGCATCCACTTCAGGAACACCCCTTCTCGTGTTTGCCATTTCTCCAGGACTACATTCTACTCTTAATAATTCGTAGCCGGGTGGTAGTGGTGTACGCCTTTAATCCCAGCATTTGGGAGGCAGAGGCAGGCAGATTTCTGAGTTCGAGGCCAGCCTGGTCTACAAAGTGAGTTCCAGGACAGCCAAGGTTGCACAGAGAAACCCTGTCTCAAAAAACCAAAATAATAATAATAATAATAATAATAATTCATAGATATGTTACTCACACAAACATGAAAGAGACTGGCAGGTCAAGTCAGAGGTCTTTAGATGGGAACAGTTTCCTGAATTATCCCAGTGATCCAATGCTGTTGTAGGGCTGATTGTCACAACTAGACAAAGACGTGGGTACAGAACAAAGATGTGGATGCTGGCTTTGAAGACAAGTGGGCCACGAGCAGGCAGCCTGAAAGGGCTGGAAAAGAAGAGACTGTGATTAGAGCCCCAGCTCTGCTGACACTGACCTCCAGAACTGTAAGAGCAACCTTTTTACTCTTTACCCTACTCAGTCTGTGGCAGTTTGTTATAGTTTCAACAAGAAAAGAATATTTTTACAGCCACCTGACCTTTTCCTCAAATTCAGTACTCTCTGCTTTTGAAATTAGTTATAGGCAATCATTTCTTTAATTAGAAAAAGCAAAGGCAGAGGCAACTTAAACACCCATCCCTGAAGGCTCTTAGATCTGAGACATCCATTCTCACAGTGGGTCCTTGCTCCTTAAAGCCACTCCCGGAAAAATTAGAAGATATGCTTTGACAGATCTGTACCTGATGTAAAACAGACCTGGCTGTGCCACAGCACATCTGTTATCGGAGCTGCACGAATCTGCCATCCCAGTGCTTGGGCTACATAATGAGATCTTATCTCGAAAGCAAATCAAACAAACTAGTCTCAACCCCAACAAGACTGGCTGGAACACAGCTGAGAGGGGTACCATGCTGTATTCAGGAGCTGCTCTCTCTAAGAATCTTGGTCTTTTAGGACCATTTAGTTTTTTTAAATAATTTAATAACAACTTTGAATACTGGAGTAGAAGAGGCCTGGGCTGTCACTGAGTGCTCGTGCCTCACCTGCTGTCAGTGTGTCTTAAGTGCCTGCACAGTCCCTTGGAGAGGATAAGTTGCTTTTCTCTCAATAACGCTGAATCAATACTGACAGCCATGTCACTCACAATAATCAGGGTGGTGTGAGATGGCCCATGATCCCGAGTGACAGCCTGTGGAGGTGCCCCTCACCAGTGGGAGTGTTCTGGTAATTCATCATAGGAGAGCCTCTAGAGAGGCTCGACGGAGGCCTCTGCAGCAGGGGCGAGTGGTGAGGCTGTCCCCCTTAGTCTGTCTGTCTCACAGATGCACCCCACTTTCTCTGGCTTAAACCTACAGCCGGCAGATGAGAGAGCAAAAATGCGTTGGCTTCAGTCTTGAATCTATAGAATACCAGAGAGTATATCAGGTGTGTGTGTGTGTGGGGGGGTGTGGACAGCTGGAAACCATTTCAAAGTGCAAAGCTCCAACCAACTCTGTGGACAGATGGGGAAACTGAACCCCAGGTGGGGCAGCCTGCCTGCCTGAGATCACCCCAAGTCAGTGGCTGGTGGGATCCAGGGCTCACCTCTGCTCCAGGGACATCCCCCAGCTGCCCTTGAGGAAAAATGTGGAGAGGGGGAGGGAGAAGGGGAGGAGGAATGAGGAAGGAAGGGCTCTGTGGAGCAGCTACAGCGTGGCATCTGGAGACATCGAAGGCTGGAAGACATGGCAGGCAGCACAGGCAGGAACAGAATAGCGGAGAACTATTTTATAGCGAAATAAAATAAATGGCAGGGTGCTAATACTACCTCACGGTTGTTGGAAGGGCCGAGCATGCATAATGATGGAGACCTATTTGCTCTAGAACTGGAAGCAGCCGTGGAAGGCTCCTGGCTGTGACCACAGGCATCCCCGTGGGCCTCTTTCCTCATCTGTGAGGAGGGAGAGTGGAACCAACAAGCGAGAACATTCCATGAACCACTGATGTTGGGCAAGACCTGTGTGTGTGTGGTAGTGCACACTCCATCCTAGCGCAGAGGAGGCAGAGGCAGGTGGATCCCTGGGGTCTGCTGGCCAGCCAGCCTCACCTCTAGGCCTGCCAGTGAGAGACCTGTCTCACAAGACGTTGTGAATGGCTCCCAATGAGCACCACCAAAGTTGTCTTCTAGCTTCCAGACCCACATGCACCCGCGATAAACGTGCACACACATATTGCACGCACACACACATGCATGCACCCACCCACATGCACACTGCCATACATAGATTTGCCCATGCACTCTGCCACATGTATACAAGCACACCCACACATGCACACACACACCCACACATGCACGTCCACATGTACACATATGTGCACACCCATATGCATATGCTTGCACACATGCATACACACATATATATTTATACACATGCAAAACTTATAACCAAACTGAGATTTTCTATGTGGAACCAACCACGTACCGAGAAAACCGTTTTGATTCTAGAGACTCTGTCTTCCCTCGGTAACTCTCACTGAGCAGACTTGATTAGAGAGCCTGAGCAGCAAGTCCCCCCTCGAACCTGACCAGCAGACACTCTAGAGTGTGAGCTACCCTGGCACATCCTCGCCTGGCCCTTTCTCCTGCCGTGCCCGGCCTGCTGGGCTAGACCAAGGTTCCTGACCTACCAAGTCACACGGTGGCACCTCTTCCGCGGCTAGGATGGCAGGTCCCTTTTCTCACTAGTCTGCCGAGCATTTTCAGAAGGCACCTCCCCCACCCCCGAGGGAGCTTGTTAAAAGGCCGTTGGCATCCCCAGGAGGGGCCCAATTTACCTTTATGAATGAACTGTTCCAGAGAAATCAATGAACATGTCACTCAGGTCAAGTAAACAAATGTGCTTTCTCCTTAGGGCCTGGAGTCAGGCTTAGAGCCTCCCCGTGGGCAGCGGGTTCTGAGAAGTGCTTTGTCTGGGCTGAGAATGGCTTTGGGGTAGCGCTCCAGGCAGGGCCAAGGCATCCCACAGTGCACACCCACAGGTCCCTGTTCCCACCGCAGCAGGAAGGCCGGAGAATGGCATCTCTGGGTGTTTATGGTCAGAATAGAAGGCAGAAAAATCTTCCTTTTTTTTTTTTTTTTTAGATGCTTTATTTCCTATATCTTAATACTTGTGTGTATGCTGTGTGCCTGTGTGTGTATATGTGTGCACGCGCATGTGCCTGCATGTGTGAATACAGGCATATATATGTCACAGTGCCTATATGGTGGTGGGAATACAAACTCAGATATGGCTCCTGTTCTTCCTTGTTTGAGACAGTCTCTTGTTTTCCACTGCATGTGCTGGGCTAGCTGGTCTACAAGACCCCAGGGGTCCTCCTGTCTCAGCCTCTCATCTCACCTTGGAGCTTTGGGGTTACAAGCACCATTCTTCCACAGTCAGCTTTCCCACAGTTCTGGGGATTCGAACTCAGGTCTTCATGTTTATGTGGCAAGTGCTTTACCCTCCAAGCCATCCCCTCCAGTCCCTTTCCCATCTTTCTCATCATCTGTAGGTCGAGGGGACCCTGGTTAGCACCTACTGTGTGTCATCACATAGATACTTTGAGTAGAGACTTAATGACCCATAAGACGTAGGCCCTGTCCTTGAGACTCCTACCATGTGTGAGTCTTCCTGCCACACTGAAGTAGCCTGGGAATGCAGAGATTCCCAACAGGCTTTGGGCACTGGTTCCTGACTGACCCCCTCCTCTCTTCTGTGTTCCCTTAAATTTCACTATTCCATCCAAAATATTAGTTTGATGGCTCAGCAAGAAACCATGCCTTTGACCAAGCTTAAAGCCTGATAGCTGGAGACCCATCTGTGTGTTGAGAGATGTGACTCCTGCACACAGTCCTCTGACACCCACACCTACATGTACATTCACACAGAATAAGAAAAACTGCAATTCCAAAACAGATGTAAAATAACATCCACAAATTGTTTTAACTACACCGGAGATGTGTGGATTGGTTCACACTGCCCCCAGGGCGCTGATAGCTCTTCCCTCCTGGGCATCTGTGGAACCCTAAAAGGAAGTGAAGCGGGAGGTTCTCTAGAGAGAAGGGTCTGAAATGATGGGGTCCCAGTGGGTAGCGAGCTTGCATCTGCCAGCTTCGTCCCCCAGACATCACCTACACAGCCATCCTCCACGATGGGAGGTTCCCTCTAGCTGTATGTAGTGCACCTCCAGTGAGTGTTCCAGAAGGAGAAGCATGGAGTACACCTCAGTGGTAGAGCAGTTGCCTGGTGTGCCTGAGGACCAGAGCTAGGGCCAGCATCAGTAACAACAAAACCAGATTAGCGTACGGGGTGGGGGGTGGGGGTGGGGGTGGAGAGTCTCAGACAGGTCATTACTGATTCCCCTAGGACTGTTTAAAAACAAATCCTTTCTGCAATAAAAACATGGGCTGGCTCTCTCCTTCTAAGTTTACTTTTCAGAAATATAATTTAAAAATATTTTTAGATGTATTTAATTTTATGCATATAGGTGTTTTGCCTGCATGTTTGTAGATGCACCGTGTGCATGCAGTGCCAATGGAGGCCAGAAGAGGGCGCTGGACCTCTGGAACTGGAGTGAAGACAGCTGTGAGCCACCTTGTAGATGCTGGGAATGGAACCTGTGACCTCTGCAAGGGTAACAAGTGCTCTCTAAACAGCTAAGGCATGTCCCCAACCCCCTAGACATAGTTCTATGGGCAGGAAATATATTCAGTTGTTCCTCGTGGCACTTATAATTAAAATTTAAAATAACCGATTTTTACAAAACTAGGCTTTTTATGATTTGTGCATGCATGCATGTGTGGGTGTGTGCCTAAATGAGGGCATGTGTGTGCACGTGTACCTGTGCGCTTGTGTGTGTGTGTGTGTGTGTGTGTGTGTGCATGTGTGTGTGTGCACATATGCTGCAGGCTGGCTCTCCCATATAGCAGGATGTGAGATTTGCACTGTTAACTGAGAAGTCCTGTGTTCTGCAGTCTCCATCATCAGTTCCTGAACCACTGTCCCTTCATCTGCACTCGCTGTCTGCGAGGCCTCAGGGAAGACGGGACCCAGCAGCGATGCAGAGCATGCGTGGCTTTGAGCTTCCTGATTCCTGGGCATGGGCACAGAGAGAAACAGGAAGACAGGTGGAGGGAGAGTGGACAGGGAGTGGCCTTGGAGAGACTCGGGGCACAGTGGGAGTCAGGTTTTCTCATTGGTCTCAATCCCTGGAGAACGGTCTTCATGTGACACAGAGCTCAGTATAGCTGGCCACCTCCGTGAGCCCATGGTGTCCTGTGATTTCTTCCCAGCTGGCAGCCAGCTGGCACAGTGGACAATCTTTTTGATGTCCGAGGACACTCATGCTCCAGATGCAGGGCAGACCTAGGGCTCAGCAGGGTCAGAAATGGGGTGAACTGCAAACCTCATTCGTTAGTGTCCTAGCCACACCGAGGCGCTTGTGGCCAGCTGACCCCTCCTCTTGGAACGCAGGTCTGTGGAGTGAATCCTATCACACTGGGGTTCCCATCACCTCTTGTGGCACTAGAAGTTCACCTAGTTTAGCTGTGTAGACGGGAGGCCCACTGTGACTTCCCATGAGCCCTTGTGGCTTCTCTATCTGGGGTAACATCGCTCCCAGAAGTGACTTCACTGAACCTGTCTGACAATCCGGCGAGCCCAGACTGCTCCACAGTGCCCCTGTGGCTCAGCAAAGTTTAGCAGCCTTCCCAAGATCTCCAAGTGGAGGGCCAGGGGCTTCCTCAGCATGGGCCTTCTGGTGCCTGGGGGGTGGGAGGGGTCCCAGTCTACCAGTGAAATGGCTTGTGTACAGTCGCTATTCATGACATTCTGTCTGGCTTCCCCTGGTGCTGGCAGTGATGTCACACTGGAGCTGTGTGGGGCAGGGAAGGAGGACGGAGACAGCCATAAGGTCTCTCTCCTTCTGTGGGCCTGTCTTTCTCCTCTGATTTCCCTCCCAGGCTGTCCGGGTGGCTGGAAGCAGTGTGTGAACCTGTGCAGACTCTCCCTTGGCTCAGCCAACCTGGACCAGTTCCCACCACGGACACCCTTCTGTTTGCTTGCTCCTGTGGAGGGTGAAGAGGCTCAGGGGGGCCTCTTCTGGAGTGGAGCCCCACCATCCTGGCTGTCACCTGGAATGCATTACCGCATCTGTAGTGAATTACACTTGGATTTCCTCAAATCGTCATCATCTTGGCTCTTCCTTCTGAGGCCTGGTGGTGTTCAAGGCTGTAGCAGAAGGCAAGCGCTGGCTGAGTCACTGGGTCTCAGCGACTTCTCCATCCTTGGTGTAACTTCCTTCTGGGGGCAGGAGGGAAGCTGCTTGCTTTCTATCTGGGCAACAACGTGCTGCTCCATCATCCTGGGGGAAGGCGAGGCTGTGGCAGAGGGAGCCACTCTTCTGTTTCAGATGGGTGTCAGAGGACAGAGTGCAGGAGTCACGTCTCTCAACACACAGATGGGTCTCCAGCTATCAGGCTTTAAGCTTGGTCAAAGGCATGGTTTCTTGCTGAGCCATCAAACTAATATTTTTGACGGAATAGTGAAATTTAAGGGAACACAGAAGAGAGGAGGGGGTCAGTCAGGAACCAGTGCCCAAAGCCTTTTGGGAATCTGCATTCCCAGGCTACTTCAGTGTGGCAGGAAGACTCACACATGGTAGGAGTCTCAAGGACAGGGCCTACATCTTATGGGTCATTAAGTCACTGGGGTGGCCTGTGCTCTGGAGTTCCCACCTGTGGCTGGGGTCATGCCAGCCCGCCCAGCATCCTTGGCTAACCAGCTGAGCACCGAGACCCAGAGAGAAAACACAGTTGGGAGCTGGCGGGTGGGAATGTGACTTGTCAGAGCCTCAGTTCAAGGGATCACATGGTTGTCTCTGTGTGTGGAGCTCGGGTCCTGTAAGGTATGTCCACTGTGTCTAGTTCACTCGTGAAGTTTGCATTAACACCAATGGCTGCCATTTACTGATGACCTGTCACATGACCTGTGATGTGCCAAGTACCACCCCAGGTCGCTTCTGCCCCTTCTCTTGAGTCTTCATGGCAGCCCTGCCTGATGAACAGTAATGTCCTATTTTTAACTTGTATTTTGAGACAGTGTCTCTCTATGTAGCCCTGGGCTGGTTGGCCTGGAGCTCCCTGTGTAAATAAGGCCGGCCTTGAACTCACAGAGATTTGCCTCCCTCTGCCTCTTAGGTGCTGAGATTAAGAGCATGCACCACTGCAGCTGGAAGTGATGCCCTATTTTACAGGGCAGGCACTTTAGAGAAGTTAAACTACTGACTCAAGGTTACATAGGAGTCCAGAGTGGGACCCTGGTCTCTGTGATCCTTAGGCCTTTCTTAGTAGAAAGTGCTCCAGTCTCCTGAGGGTGGATGGAGTAACATACTGTTTATTGAGACACTTAGCTTTGATCCATTATTTTCATTAAAAAAAAAAAAAATACGTGCATGTGAATGTTTTGCTTGTAGGTAGGTTTGTCTGTACACCATGTGTATGCAGTTCCTGCAGAGGCCAGAAGAGGGCGCTGGAGCCCCAGGAACTGGCGTTAGAGCAGCTTGTGAGCTGCAGCGTGGGAGCTGAGAGTTCAACCTGGGTCTTCTGCAAGAGCGGCCAGTGCTTTGAACTGTGGAGCCATCTTTCCAGCCTCCCTTCTTCATTTTTAAAAATTAGAGACTATTTTACAGGGCTGGAGAGACAGCTTAGCCAGTCACACTCTTGCCTTGCAAGTCTGCAGACCAGAGTTTGATCCTCGGAACCTCTGTAATGAAAGCTAGACATGGGTGGTGCATGCTTGTAAGCCCAGGGCTGGAAGGCAGAGGTGAGGATCCCTGGTGCTCCCTGGCCAGCCAGCCTGGCTCGAATAGCGAGCTCCAGGTCAGTGAGAGGCTTACATACTCAACACGTGTGCACGTAGGAGTGCACCCACGCAGAAGCACACACATGTGTAAAACACACATGTGCATAAACACAGTATGTAAATATACAGAGAAACAATAATTGCTTAGCAGAGACAAACTAGAATACAAACTAGGTATAAGGTGAGTTCTACAAATAGGAGAGGAGCTACATCAGCCCCCATGTTGGTGTGAGTTCTTTCAGACAGGAGTGTGTGTGTGTGTGTGTGTGTGTGTGTGTGTGTGTAAGATCATGTGTGTCCAAGCCTGATGCTTCAGCCTGCATCACTGCCCTGGTCGCTCCTTGATATAACCTTGCAAGCTTCTGAACTCCTTGTACCTCCGAAGTAAGATGGTGGCACTCGCTGCTTCACAGGAGTGTGGTGAGGAGTCAGAGGCTGTAAACAGGAAACAGCCCCATGCCTGCACTGTGATGGACAGCCATCAGCTGTCATCTGTGGATGTTCCTGACAAGCTGGGAGGCTCACCTGCCAGGTGTCTGGCTGCAGAGAGCCCTGCGACCATCAGGGGAGACTCAACCACATCATTCCACAGGCATGTGCCATTTTCCACCCACACTGTCCTGTGCAGAGATGGACATGGAGCCAGAGAGCTGGGACGGTGTGGGAGGCTGCACGTGGCGGAGATCTGGAGGACTTTTGGGCTGAGGTAGACAGATGACAGTTTTCAAAGTTCCTGTGGATGCCTGTCACAGGAAGACAGGTGCAGGGAGCAGAGCAGAGAGGAACTGTCACCCTGTCATGGGGTTTATGCTTCAGGTGCTCTGGCCATGCCTTGTCCATAGTGGGCTCCCCACCCTGAGGGCTCCTGCCCACCACCTTCTCCCTTCTTCCAGCCCCTCTCGAGCAGGGGCCTCCCAAACCCTAGGCCTTAGCATAAGTTACCTACTCACCTTAGGAAGCTGCCATTTGCAAAGTCTACGCTGGAGCTAGCACCTACCTCTTGGGCTAGGTTGGAACAGGGGTGGCCAGAGGAACCAGAGGGCAGAGAACACCTCTTCCAGCCCGGCAAAGAAATCCAGAATTGCTATCACACAGAGGGGCGTGGCCAGGCTCTGAGGCGATGTCAGGAGGTGACCTATCAGAGGTAGAAGGAGATGGAACAAGGGCTAGGGCGTCAGTTTCTGCTGCACCAGGATCCAGAATGGCCAGAAGGCAGAGTCACAGTTCGAGGTGCATGTGTTGAGGGCTTCTTGGGACATTTATAAAATGTCAGAACTCCCCCACACCCCTTCACTTTCTGCCTAGTTTTTCTGAGATAATGTGTTTAGGGGATCTTTAGCTGTGCCCAGGTTAATCTCCCCTTAGTCACTGCCACCCTAGCAAGAATTAGGGACTAAAGTACTTCCTGATTGTGATGGTTTGTACATGCTTAGCCCAGGGAGTGGCACTATTTAGAGGTGTGGCCCTGTTGGAGTAGGTGTGTCACTGTGGGTGTGGACTTTAAGACCCTCATCCTAGCTGCCTGGAAGCCAGTATTCTGCTAGCAGCCTTCAGATGAAGATGTAGAACTCTCAGCTCCTCCTGCACCATGCCTGCCTGGATGCTGCCATGTTCCTGCCTTGATGACAATGGACTGAACCTCTGAACCTGTAAGCCAGCCCCAGTTAAATGTTGTCCTTGTAAGAGTTGCTTTGGTCATGGTGTCTGTTCACAGCAGTAAAACCCTAACTAAGTCACTGATGAATGAAGTGTCACTGTGGGGCCATCTAGAACATGGTGCCTTACATGTCTCCACCATTGAAGGGGTCAGAGGACCAGCCTGCTTTCTGTCTTTATCCACTCCTGCCTGGGTAGAGAGCAGCTACCCATTGTTCCAGTTCCTGAACGTACGGGACAAGTCACACTTGGGTTCTTGGTGGCCCTTCCTGGCCATGGTCCTGATCCAGTTCCTACCTAGCAGCCTTAGAGCCTTTGTTTAGCAGCTGTGGGTAGCTCCTATCTCACCGCCACTCGAGCTGCACATCCCTTCCCGAGCCCTCTGCCTGTGGAAACCTTGAGTCCCGTGTGACCCTGGGCAGGGCCTGTGGCCTCTGCCCCTGAGGCTGGCAGCTTCCAGGTTTTCCATATGCCTGGTGTTGCCAGGCCATCTGGACACAGGCATGGCTGTCAGGCATGGCTGGCTCCAGCTGGCACCAGCTTAGATGAGGGCCCATAGTCAAGCTGCTGGCTCCCTTTCCCACCCCGAGATCAAACAGGCACATCTGGGCAGCGGCTGGACGGCCTATCTCCCAGTCTCTGAGCCACCGACTCTGAGACCTGCAGGCCATCTGCACTTATCCCAGAGGCTGGCGTGGGCTGTGGGGTTGCTCACCAGGACTCTCTCCCTTCCCGAGGGGACTTGGGCTCCTTTCCCTCCTCATCGAGCTTGGGATTCGGCTGCACTCTGCAAAAGGCTCTGAGGTCTCGCTGCCAGTCACTCTTGAGGAGAACTTCCAGGCTCAGAGGCAGCCACTCATGGTGTTGATCTTGATTGTCAACTTCATGGGAATTTGAAATCACCATGGAAACCGATCTCTGGTTATGCCCGAGAGAAGTCCTCTAGATTAGGTCGATTCAGGTGGGAAGATGCACTCTACATGTGGGTAGGACCGTCCCATGAATTGGGGTCCAGGATGTCACTCTAAAGAGGAAGTGGGCCGAGCACCAGCTTTGTCACTTTTCGCTTCCTACCTGTCCTGTGACTCTTGTTCCCACATCCACACCTTCCTCACTAGGATAAACTGTGCCTCTTAGAATGGTAAGCCCAAATAAACTGGATCTTTTCTTAAGTCACTTTTGTCTAAGCCCCGAGCAACGTCACTAATACGTTCGCCAAGGTTACCCGACAGTGGGGGTATCCCCCAACCTAGATTCATTTCTAGAGGGAGAGGGGGTGTTTCTCTGTGCAGCCCTGGCTATCCTGAAACTGGTTATGTAGACCAGGCTGGTCTTGAACTCAGAAATCTGCCTTCCTCTCCTGCCCAAGTGCTGGGATTAAAGGTGTGCGCCTCCACACCCGGCTCAAGTCTAGATTCTTGAACCCTTGGTTCCCAGCCCATGACTCCTTTGTTATTTCTGTTTTGAGGCCTTAATTTATCCAGTCAACAGGTAATTATTGGGTGCCTGCCCTATGTTCATGGCCACACGGACAGAGAGTAAGGAGTGTGCTGTGACCTGCAGGTGGTAGAAGATGGGTTCCTAGCAGAAGTGACATTTGAGGGACCCCACCACACCTCCCCCCAGCATGTGAAGAGATGAGCTCAGAGAACTGGGGGAAGGGAGCCCCTGGCACGGGACTGAGGACTGCCCCAGAGAGAGAGGCCAACCTGGAAATGGATGAAGGCCCCCGGGGGAACCCAGGGGCTCCAGAGCCCAAGGCGGCTGCGTTTCTGCCTGTGTTTTTGGAGAGGAAGAACAGGGTAGGGCACTAAAGAAAGCATACATTTGGGACTATGGCGTCCCGAGTCCTGGTCTGACTTGTGTGACCAAGAACCAGGTTCCTCTCCTCAGGTGGGTCTGAGTTCACCAACTGAGGCTGGACCACAGAACTCCGTGTGGACGACATGTGGTGGGGAAGGGAAGACACAGAGCAGGGCCACACAGAGCCACCCCCTCCTCGCCACTCTCCCCAGTTAGTAGGAGACAGTGTGGTCCAGTGTGTGCTTCCTCAGGGAGGGGAAGTGGAAAACTTGCAGTGAAGACTGTTGGACAGTAGGGGGCGCCAGCCGAATGACCAGCGGTCGGTCCCAGGAAGGCGGAAGTAGTTGATCTGGAGTTGGCTTATGATGGTTGGTGGCTGCAGGAAGTCTGACTTCCGAACAGGCTTTAATGAGGACTCTTACACAAAACTCAGCTCAGCTCACTGCGCTGACCACTGTTCTCCAGCTTGGAGAACTGAGGATTGATGTTTTTTGTTTGTTTGTTTGTTTGTTTGTTTTTTCTTTTTTTTAAAGATTTATTTATTTATTTATTATATGTAAGTACACTGTAGCTGTCTTCAGACACTCCAGAAGAGGGCATCAGATTTTTGTTACAGATGGTTGTGAGCCACCATATGGTTGCTGGGATTTGAACTCAGGACCTTTGGAAGAGCAGTTGGTGCTCTTAACTGCTGAGCTATCTCACCAGCCCTTGTTTGTTTGTTTTACATTTTAATCAGCTAGTTTGTTACAAAGTAAACTGCTTTTGCCTTGAATATTTGTTTTGCTTGGCACACAGTGTTAAGAAAAATTTTGAGGTATGGATTTGACTCCGCAGCAAAGGATCCTAAGATTGATTAGTAATGTCTGTCAGGGTGAGGCCATGGAGGGCACAGCAGGAGTGTCCTGTATCTTCCACCTCTCTTTAAGGCAGTTTCATTACTGGACAGGATTGTCTATAGATGCAGAGATGCCGGGTTGAATTGTGTACGGTCTCCCTGCAAGACCATGTCATGACTGTGAGCCCGAAGAAGTTGCCTCTCTAGACCCTGCAAACCTGTGTTCACATTTACAGCCAGCATGGCTCACAACAAAAGGACATTCGGTATAGAACCACCCAGGGTTGTTCTGTGATACTGGACAGGCTGGTGAGTGTAGAGGGCAGGCTGGATCATCCCAGAACCTGGCATAGGGGCAGAGCAGCAGGCTTGGGCAGAGCTCAGGCGTGACCAAGGCTTCTGAGCTGAAGAGCGCTGGTGGCATCCGTGGTGTCCCATGCTTGACAAGCTCCTGGTAGCTGCAGGTCCGTCCGTGGAAGAGAGTATGCTACCTGTGGGGGCACGCGGAAGGAGCTGAGCCAGAAGTCCCAGGTCAGGCCTTTTTTGGGGGAGTTGGGGGACAAGTGTGGCCACAGCAAAGAGCCAAGCCTCCATGAGGCCAGAGTTAGGGAGCAGGGTCAGCTAGCTCTTGTGGGCAGAGTCCCCAACAAAGGTCTCATGGGTTCTGCTCTGACTAAAAATAACTGATGCTTATTGCAGACAATCTAGGAGATGCAATGACAGACAAAGGCTAAAGCTGCAAACATCCCACAGACACCTCATTACACAGACGGTGGTTCTCAGCACGAGTCATGTCTTAAGTCGGGCACAAAGTGACATTGTGCCACAGTGCTGGCCACGAGACTCAGGGCCTCACACATGCTCTGCAGGCCCCTAGTTCCACTCAGGGTCTCACGGATTTGTCCAGACTGACCTTGGATTTGCTCTGCAGCCCTTGACGTTCCAATCCTCCTGCCTCAGCTTCCCAGGTAGCTGGAAAGACAATCCTGAATCCCTGGTTAGCCTTATAGTTTTGAATTTTCCTTTCTCCAGTGGCGTTCAAGAAATGACAGGTGGCCACTTCATGATGGGTGCCTGCTAGCATTTGTTAAAATGCAGCTCTTGCCTCTACCTCCGCTGAGCCCGAGGATACACCCTGAGCTGGGCCAGAGATCAGAGGACAGGGAGGAGGCAAAAGAATGCTCTCTGAGTTTGTCACCAATTTGGGGTTGCTGACAAGAGGGGCTGCTGTCCTCTTTGTCTGTCCACTTGGTAGAGGAGCTCTGGACCAGTAGGCAATGAGTAGCGCCCCCTCCTCCTCCTCCTCCTCCTCCTCCTCCTCCTCCTCCTCCTCCTCCCTCTCCTTTTCCTCCTTCTCCCTCTCCTCCTCCCATCTTCCTTCTCCTCTTCCTCTACCTCTTCCTCTTCATCCTCCCCCTCCTTCTTTTCCTCCTCCTCTTCCTCTTCCTTCCTTCCTGGTGAGGTCTCTCTGGTGAGTTCCTGGAAAGGGCACAGTCGGGCTGCATGACAGCTGCCCTCAGGCCTCTTGGGGGCCTGAGAGGAAGGAAACCCTTGAGCTGCTGTCCACACCACGTTGGGGATTCACTCAACCCACACTGGTTTTCTCTACAAACCTTTCTTGGCATCACAGAGACCAAAATGGTTCAGAAGAAGTGGCAGGGCCAAGAAGGTGAAGAGTTGGGTTGGAGAGAATCAGGGCTCCCTACTGGACCCCCATCCTCATGCTTCATGAACCTCCAAAGAGGCTTTACAGCAGCCATTGTAGTAGAGAGCTAGTGGGGCGGGATGGGGCAGGGGGGGGTGTGTGTGTCTCAGCAGCCGTTGTCTAGAGATCTGGTGGGGTGGGTGGGCGGGGTGTGGGGAGAGGCAGGGGCGGGGCTCACAGCAGCCATAGTCACAGCTGGTGGAGCTGGGTGGGGTGTGGTGGGGCTCTATAGCATTTCAAAAAGAGGAGTAAGAGCTGCAGAAGTGACTCAGCGACTAGGGGCGCTTGCTGCTTCCCAGAGGACAAGTCTGATTCCCAGCACCCACGTCCTGTGGCTCTCAACCGTCTGCAATGCTAACTCCAGGATCTGATGCCCACACACATAATTTTAAAAATTGTTTAGAAAGAGAAACAGTGGGATTCTGGGAAACTACTGACTAGCTATGAGGATTCCTAGAATATTCCAGATCAGACCAAAACAACTGGGAGGACAACAGTTTCCCTTTGGATAGGTCAACACGCTGTGTAGCCAGAACAGGCTGGTCAAACTAGCTAAACCTCCCCAGCCTTCTGCCCAGAGCCTCTCCCTCCTTCCCAAACCAGCTGGTTTGTTTCAGTCCCTCCCGCTACCTCTCCTTCCTCTCCTCTCTGGACCTCATGTCTCTTGCTCCATCCTGGAATTATTCTCTCGCTGGTGGCGGAACTGGGGGTCCTCACTCCTCCTCCAGTCCCAGGTGAGACCTCAGGGAGCAGGCGCACTGTGGGTAAGCCTGTCAGCCTATGTCCTATCAGCCTGTGCTCTAAGGGGTGGGTGAAGACTCGGGACAGCTGACCCGGAGGAGAGAAGACTGGGAGAAGGGTGGTCACATGGAAGGCATGACACCGGGCAGGTCTTGTTCCGAAGGGCAGACACAGGACCCCCAGCAGAAGCTGGCATGCCCATTTTTCTGCTTACTCTAATTTGTTGCTTTTCTGGTTTTTTGTTTGTTTGGTGTGTTTTTGCGGCAGGGTTTCATGCAGTCCACCATGGCCTCCCTGGGTCACTGTGTAGCTCAGGATGATCCTAACTTCTGATGCCCCTGCATCCACCTCCCCAGTGCTGACATTATAGGCATGCCCCTCACCCCATATGCATGTATGCATGCTCCTCACCCCCCCTCTATGTATGTGTGTGTGCAACGCTTGGGAGCCAGCCAGGGCCTCACAAATGCTAAGCACACTCTACCCTCAGCCCTAAAAGTCACATTTCCAAGTTCATCTGTCTGTCTGTCAGCTCAGTGTCAGCTATTTGATTATATCCGTGGCCCTGTCTTCACATCTGGAATTCAGACCTAATACCCAAAGCATCAGCCGCCATTTTGCAACACGAACTTACCTATAGCAAGGATGAAGTCGAGTGCCGAGGCTGGCAAAGGAGAAAGAAATAAGAAACAGAGATACAGCATCATCCGATGCTACACTTGAGCCCCTGCTTCCTGACCAACGGGACACAAACCTTCTGTCGTAGTCAGGGTTACTGTTGCTGTAACGAAACACCATGACCAGACTTAGGGAGGAGAGGGTTTATTTGGATCACACTTCCATATCGCTGTTCATCATCAGAGGGAGTCAGGACAGGAACTCAGACGTGGCAAGGACCTAGAGGCTGAGGCAGAGGGCATAGAGGGGAGCTGCTGACTGGCTTGCTCAGCCTGCTTTCTTATAGAACCAAGGACCAGCATCCCAGGGCTGGACCCACCCACATCAATGACTAATTAAGAAAAAGTGCTACAGGCTAGCCCACAGCTAGCATGAAGGTACTTTCTCAGCTTAGACCCCCTCCTCTCAGATGTCTACAGCTCGTGTCAAGTTGACATAAAACTACTCAGCACACCTTCCTCTTGTTCGGTCCACTGTCAGTGAGGTTTGCAGGTGCAGTCACACCCAGTCCGGATGTACCAAGCGTTTTGCTCCTCCCCTTCTGGGCCCGTAGGGGATCCTTGCTCTGGGGAAGTCACTTGCTGCCTCTCATCCCACAGCGTCTTTGCTGAGACCTTAGGTGAGCCCCAACCCATCCCCACTTTCCTTTGCAGGCCTTTGCCCCGCCCCCATCACCCTCACTGTCCCAGATCCCTCCCCCCACCTTGCATACAGCAGTCACTTCTTGAGGGCTGAGGGCTACTCGCAGCTCAGAGTAGATACGCTCACTTTCAGAGTCATTGCCAGATGCCATGGGAAGTGTTTTATCCGTGCCCATAAGCAGGGACTTTCATTGCCCTACTCTGACCCTCTTGGAGCGACTGTATTTCTTCTGTCTTCTCTGCATCTCCAGATGCAAATCACCTTGAAATCCCAGTCCCTTCGCAGCAGAGCGTCTGGGTATCTGCCATATCCAGCCCCTTGCTCCTGCTCTGTATGTGGCTCCTGCTGAATACTTAAAGACATATCCTTCTCTTTAATTAGTCTTGATCAAAGCAAATCCCATGCTGCCTGATTGCCTTCTGACTGTTTCATTTTCAGACCTACAGTCAGAATCTTCTAAGAGGGGCCTAGAGACAAGAAGCAGCTAGCCCAGGGTCACCCAGTGGTGTAACAGCAGGTCTTGTAACGGGTCTCAGGTCTCAGGCCTGTTCTTACCTCTTCAAGGACCCTGAAACTACTCTGAGCTGTAGCCTGGACTCCAGGTCCTCCCCCAAGGCCTGCCCAGCACCCAGACTTTGGGCCCCTCAGCGTGTCTGCAAAGGTCTAGGCCGGCTGGGCACCTTACCCTTTGAATTGGAGGCCATGGCGTTCAAACAGAAATGCTGCAGAAGCCCCTCCAGTCACTGCTGGAATCCGGTGGGGACAGGAGTTGGGGAGTGGGGGAGGGAAGGTGGTGGTCAGAGGGGAAACTGAGGTTTGGAGAGAGGAGTTGTGTTTCATTTTGTATGTCAGTGCCAAGGATCCAGCAAGCTCCCAGAGGGAGGGCACATTCTGTTGCTGGTTTTCGGTTCACATCATTAAAACCAACCCATAGGGAGTGACAGTGGGACAACCCAGCAGCTAAGCGTGCTTGCTGTCTTCCAGAGGGCCCCAATTCAGTTCCCAGTTACCCACGCTGGGTGGCTCACAACTGCCTGTAACTCTAGCTCCAGGGGGATCTGATGCCCTCTTCTGGCCAACACAGGTACTGCATACACATGGTGCACACACCCAAACACATAGACATTTAGTTAAAAATAAAATATTCAGGCTGGAGAGCTGGTGCCACAGAGCACTTGTTGCTCTTGAAGAGGTTCCCTGTGCTTGCATGGTGACTCAAAGCCATCTGCAACTCCAGCTCCAGGGAGTCCTCTTCTGACCTTCATTGGTACCAGGAACACAGGAGGTGCATATACATACATGCAGGCAAGACACACGTGCACATAACATAAATAAACCTAAACAAATATTAAAGAAATATTTTTTTAAAAAAAGGAAACAAAGTCAACTCATAGGACAGTGACTTAGGGGAACGGAACATGGCCATTTCCGCCCTGGGAGGACTTTTATCCATCAGTGGAGTTACTGAGTTCTCTGCTTTCCCTTCGTCTGAGTGTGCACGTGTTCACACGTGCATGTGTGAGCTTGGATGTGTGTGGGCACATGCATAGGAAGAGGGCAGAGGTCAATGTCAGGGTGTCTCCCGGGCCTGGGAAGCTCTGGCTGGCTGGCCCCCGAGTCCCGGAGACCCTGTTGTCTCCCCGTTTCCAGCTCAGAGCGCGGGGATCACAGCTTTTACTCTTGCACCCAGCTTTCTATGGGGGCCGAGAGGGATCAAACCGTCCTCACGTTTCTGCAGCAAGCGCTGACTTAGCCCTCTCTTTGGACCCAGTTTCTGCTTTTTATGCTCAGAGGCTTCTGTGTGACCAATAACAAATTACATGTGGTTTTAGGGTCAAGAGGAGAAAGAAAGCCATCCTAGGGCCCACGAGAGTGCTTGTGGTGCAACCTTCTGAGGCTGGGAAGCCATTTCCAGCTGCGCTGCGAGCCATCCTTTAGCTTTGGGGGCTGGTGGGCCAATCAGGTTTCACCAGTGTGCTGGAGCTCCCGGAAGCCCCTCTAGCGCTAGACGCTGACACTACCAGGTACCTGGAGCTGAAGTTGTGATGAGATGAGGGTTCGGGGTTTTGCCTGTTGGATTTGGGCATGGGTCCTGCGTGTCCAGCTGTGGGCCAACACAGAGGCTAACACAGAGGCACAGATAAAGGAGGAGCCTGGGAAACAAACATGGTGGCCTCGTGGTCACAGCTGGAAGGCCTCGGGCAAATTCTCCACATCCTTGGATGCTGTGGTCCTGTTCATGTTTGTACAACTTTGGACAAATCTGGGTCTGTCTCCTTTATAAATCTGTGGAGCAGAGGAAGACTCGGGGCTCCGTCCAGGGCATGTGCTCATTCTAGGAGCCTATTTGGCCTCTGGAGGGCCTCTGGGGAGATCCAGAATTGTCCCCGAGTGGAAGGTGTCTGTTCTGGCTCAGGGACTGAGTCTGGCAGGAGATGAGAACAGGTCCTTTCCATTGTGGCTTTTTGGGATGGTGTGGATGGCACTGGGACATGGATCTGTGAAGGGACCCCCTTTAGTCATGTTCTTAGGATGTGTGGACTCTGGTTTTAAAGAATCTAGACTTTGGGGCTAGAAGAATAAGTTCCACTCCCAGGAACAGGTGGCACCTGGAACTGTCATCCTTTCTGTCTGGCTTCATCCTACATCAGCTCTACAAAAGGGTGTCAGAACCCCTCTGTGTTCTGATAGGCACAGGCTCTGCCCTAGCTGCTGCAGCCAACTGTCACAATTGTCACAGGCTCTTGCAACACCCTTTTTCCCAAGGAGGCTCAGAGTGATAAAGACACTTGCCAAGGTCACACTGCTACAGAGGGGCAGGGTGGAGCAGTGACCAGGTTTCTGCTCTAAAACTCGATCCTTTAGCCCCTTAGCTCTCCTGACCCACCTTGGGCTGTCCCACTGCTGCTCTCCCAACATCCGAATGCTCTCCCAACATCCGAATGCTCTCCCAACATCCGAATGGCTCTTCCTTCTCTCTTCAACCAGTCTCTGTCTTCCAGTGTCCGGCTGCCTGATTGCCTCCGATGTCCACTTAGTGGGAAATTGCTGGCCCTCAAAGCACTCACTTGGCCCGCCCAGTGGCGGCCCTGCCCACTCTGAGCCTCCCTGGCTCAGGACCAGCTCGCTGCAGAGAAACCCTGAGCTCGATGCTCCTGACCACCCGATGGCCACCGCTCCCTCCACTTAATAAACGGCCTGAGAACCACGGGGTGGTCGACGGCCGAGGCCTTGCACAGGGCAAGGTGGAAATTAAAAGCAGTGGCTGAGTGTGTGTTTGCAAGCAGCTGCAGGAACCATGAATATTTTACAAGAAACCGGAATTATTAATGTTTCAATAAAAACCCCAAACCCCCACGTCCATGGGAAGGTTGCATGTGACTGCGAGCCTCCGGCAAACCGCTGCGGTCCTCCGCTGCCCTCCCCAAAGCCACTCAGCGCGGTTTTGCTTAAACCGTCCGCATCTCTCAAGCCTCAACCCGCTGTTCCTCCCGGGTGGGGAGCTGCATCCGCCGGCCGCCCCGATAATTAGCACGCCCCCCCCTTCCTTCTGAGCTGTACATGGCCAGAGAAATATTTCTGGAAGACTATTTACGAACTTCCCCATCGTCATCAATCACGCGGGGAAGAAGGCACGCAGCTCTGCTTCTTACCTCAAGGACTAATGCAGAAAAGCTATTTACTGGGCACGGACAGGGCTGCGATTTCTGCTGCCATTACTATGGAATACATAATAGCATCAATAATTAAGTACAAATCGGGTTTAATATTTTATGCTGGCGACATGTAATTTACACTCTACCCGAGATATCAAAGGTCACGTCTGAATGAGGGAGCGCGGGGGTCGAAGTGTGTTGAGCATACCCCCCCGCCCCCCCCCCGTGACAGCTGTGGCCTATGGAGAGATGGGAGGGATATTCGACTTGGGAGCCTCGGGGACAGTGCTGGTCCCCGGAGTGTGGATCTTTTGAGGAGGTTCCTGGCCTCCTTGGGGGTAAGCTGCCCAAAGTGGGTGATGCTTCTAGGGGCTCTCGGAGGGCGGTAAGGCCGGGGTGTGTTGGGGAGGTCAAGTTCTTCCTGGAGACAGAGAGAAAGTGGGGGTGAGGGGGGCTGTGCTTGTGACCTGATGGGAGTCGGGACAAGGAACTAGGGGCCCTGAGAGGGGGCAGGGCTCACCAAGCTGATGCAGGGACTCTGTGGGCCCGGCTTGAGCCCTAACAGGCCAGCTCTGCCCTGTGGAGCTGTCGGAGCAGAGGGTTGGTACCTCAGACCCTTCCATACCCAGGCACATGGAGCCTCTTGTTCTGTGCCTTTTGAGACGGAGAGCTGGAGCTTGTCTCTATCCCTCAGACACTCAGAGCACTTTGGCCATTGTGGGATGGAGTGGAACATGTAGGCTAGTGGTGGTGGTGGTATGTGTGTGCGTGTGTGTGCGTGCGTGTGTGTGCGTGTGTGTGTGTGTGC
>NC_034595.1:85995352-86000118 GCF_900095145.1 Mus pahari
TGTGCGTGTGTGTGCGTGTGTGTGCGTGTGTGTGCGTGTGCGTGTGTGTGTGCGTGTGTGTGCGTGTGTGTGTGCGTGTGCGTGTGTGTGTGTGTGTGTGTGTGTGTGTGGTGGCGGCAAGGACACCCCTCCATGTACTACGAGGAGTCCCATTACTGTTACTCCCTTAACCCTTGCATAGCTCCCTGCCTCCCCTTAGTAGGATGCTGGTACCCACACCTTCTAGGAATCTCATCTACTCTCATCTTTAGACTACGCCTAAAGGACCACAGGAGCCTGATCACCTCCAAGGGAGCCATCCACGGCTCAGGGAGGCTGAGTGGACTAGACCAACCCTGTGGCCGCAGTTGGGCGCTCTCTCAGCTTCCCAGGATCATGTGACACTTCCATTTTCCTGGCAGTGTCCCAACCTTCCACCCATTCTCTCTGTGCTCCTCAGCGTCTGGGGTGGGCCTTGAACATAGTAGGTGCTCAATATATGGGTGCTGGAGGCGGTAATGAATGTTCTGGGCTGCAAACACGTGGCACAACGCCGTGTCCTCGGCTGGGAAGCAGACAGGAGGGGAGAAAGCACCGCCCAGACCCTGAACTCTAAGCTGCTTCTGGTGAAGAGGCAGGAGCAGGACACAGACCCCACCCCTTTCCATCCTTTCTTCCCTCGGCTTCTCCCCCTTCTTCCCCTGGTCCTGGTGGAGTGGTCCGAGTGGATAGGTGTCCTTCCCGCTGACCCTGATTCGGCACAGGGCGGGAATGGGGGTGCGGATAGCCAGGGTGGGCTGGGGGCAGGCACAGCATTGAGCTTCCCGAGTGTGGACGCTGAACCTCACACAGCTCAGGAGGCAGTTGCTGCCTCGCTGTCCCCTTTCAGAGGTGAGGACACTGTGGCACAGAGGGATGGCCACTTGCCCAAGCTTCCATGCGGCTGTGTCTAAAGGAAACAGGATTAGCCACGGCTGCTGGCCCTAGGCCAGTGGTTATCCTACCCAGCAACCACGGTGTAGCTCCAGATGTGAGTCTAGAGTTGGGGGGAGTATCTGAGTGTTCTGAACTCTTGGAGAGGCACTTCAGAGGCAAGAGACCCAGAACAGAGGCACGTGTGGCTTCACACAGCAATGCACTCGCTGCTGTGTCCTGAGCTCGGGGTCCTTGAGGCTCTGAGTGGCCCATCCACCCTCATCAGGAAATGCTGCCCAGCGCTGGAACTATCCCATGCCCACTGTGAGGGTAAGCTCCAAGAAGCTTCAACTGAGGAGGAAGGCAGCAGTTTCCCAGAGTCTTCACACTCTGGGCCTGTCACTTGAGTGGCCCCTCCCTCTCTGGCCCCATTGGCTTCCTTGCTGGAGTCAGTAGAAGCCTGGGGTACAGGGGTGTCTCACCCACCCTTGCATCTCAGCCTTGGAGGCTTAGTGGGGGTGGTGAAAGGTCTGTAGGGGTGGGGAAGGATTCTCCCTGGATCCCTTGAAGCTGTTTTCACAGCGCCCCAGGTGGCCTGGGGACTTCTGGTGGAGTCTTCAGGGCCCATGGACAGGGCTTCCTCTGAGAATCAGGGTGGACAGCTCTAGGGACCCAAAAAATTAGGTTTGTCTTCTTCATTGTCCCTGGCCTGTTCTCATGGAGACCATGTAGTCTGAGGAAGTTGAGAAGGCAGAAGGTGGGCTGCCATCATGTTTGGTGTCAGCCGATAAAGACAGCCAGTGGCCACAGTGTCTGGAGCCCCAGAAGGACCCTGTGTCTAACCTAGACAACCTAAGATGAGGCTTGTGGAGAAGAAAACTGTCTCTGGGGGCAGAGCAGTGGCAGGGCGTGGGCAGGCTGGGCCGAGGCCTGAGCGCTCACCGTGGACTCTCTTAGAGAGAGGCAGTGGGCTGTGGAGGGCACACGTGGGCTCCCCACCATAGCTGTGCAGCCTGGGTGCTCATTTGGGACAGTTTTTTTGTTAAAGAGCTGTTTGAGGAATTATTCAGTGAATTCTTGTACATCACATACCCAGTTTTCCACTATGATTCACACATGATATTGTCATAACTCAGCAGCCAGTGTGGCCGGCTTTGGGAGCCCCCCTGGCTCTTCAGAAGGTGGGGCTTAGTCAGAGGTAGGTGTGCCCGCACCGCCCCAGACCCTACAGGGACAGAGATGCTGCCGAGGGACTCAGATGACATCGTAGGAAGAGAGGATGCTGTCATGGGACCAGGTAGGAGATGATGACCCATAGGTCAATGCGATGCAGACACCACTGTGGGACCAGAGCACTGTCATGTGACCCAGATTCTGTCACAGGACAGAGAACTGGGTACATCCTCTGTTCCAGGGTAGGGCAGGTTACCCACCCAAGCCAAAGCTGTTTGTAGAAGCCACTTGTCACACGACCCGATTGCTGGCCACTTGGATACCAGCCTGACGGAAGCCTCGGTTGTTTCCATAATATTCAGAATATTTTATTAGTTAGTGATTGATGGGGATAGGTCCAGCCCATGGTGGGTGGAGCCACTCCTGAGATGAGGTCTGGATTCTATAAGAAAACAGGTTAGGCAAACCAGTGAACAACATCCCTCCATGGCCTCTGCACGGCTCCTGCCTCCAGGTTCCTGTCCTGACCTCCTTCAGTGATGTACGGAGATGCAGAAGTGTGGGCCAAATACATCCTTCCTTCAAGAAATCATTTTTGGTCATGGTGTTTCCTTACAGCAATAGTAACCCTAGGACACCTGCTGGGTAGTGGTGGCACACGCCTTTAATCCCAGCACATGGGAGGAAGAGATAGGCAGATTTCTGAGTTCGAGGCCAGCCTGGTCTACAGAGTGAGTTCCAGGACAGCCAGGGCTACACAGAAAAACTCTGTCTCAAATAAAACAAAACAAAACAAACAAACAAAAAAGACACCGGCCATCCACATGAAGTGCCGTCCACACTTGGCACCGTCCAGAGACTTGGGACTCAGCAGTCATTCCCTGCCACGTGTTCAGAGCGACCAGCTGTCCTGGTCCAGCTTTCTCACATGGCTGTGGTCAGCTTGCAGCTGGGAGTGTCTTGCGGGCTTCCTCAATTTTATGTTGACCAAGGCTAGTGTCTGCAGGGACCTCAGCTGTGTCTGTGTGACCTCAGTGTCTCTCTGTGACCTGGACTTTCTCAGTGCATGGTGTCTGAGTCCATGGGGGACGTCCCCAGAGGGTCAGGTGGATGCTGTACTAGGCATTATGGCTCAACTGTCTGGGTCTGTGATGGACCCTCCAGTGAGTGTGTAGCTTCCAACACACCAAGCAGCCATGATCTCAGAGCCACGCAGGATCAGTGGAGGGGCCCACAGTGGAGCCAGTAGCTGGGAAAGTCTGCCAGGAGCTGAGGCCTCCATGCCTGAGACTGTTGCTGCAGAACTGACCACCATCTTCAGGGCAGGCGTGGCCATACAGGATGAGGTAAACGGAGGCACTGCACAGTCCAGCTCAGAGAATGTGCTAAGTAAATCCTAGCTGGTAGATCTCAGAACTCTTGTCACTGTGAGCTCAGAACCCCTGCAGAGGTTTCTTGGGGGGGGGTGTCATCCTATGGCCACCAGCATAAGGAAAGCTGAAGTCTTTCCAGGGCCATGAGTGGCCACAGGGAAGGGCAGAAACCTAAGCTAGATTCCCAGGCATCTGACTCAGAGTCTCCACCGGGACTGCAGCAGCCCCTGAGCTCCCAAAGCAATCCCAAGGGGGAAGGAGCCCCCATCTCTGCTTTCAGTAAGACCCAGGACCAGGGAGTCCCAACACCCATGGTTGAATCTTCCCTCCTCTGAGTGGTGTGGGAACCACAGGGTCTTACCGTTCCTAGCAATGGGCAAGTCGTTCTTAGACAGCTCGCCATTAAGGCTAGAGTCACCTAATTCCCTCTTCACAGGCATCTGCCACCTCTAACTGAGCCTATGATTTCAGATGGGGAGGGAGGGAAGGACTGGACTCATCCAGAGGCAGCACTTCCCAAAGAACATCTCCTAGGCACATCCTTTCGGGTCATCATGGGTGCCAGACAGACATGGGGAAACTGTGCCATCAGATACCTCTGTGAGTGGACTGGGAAGGAGGACTTCTCAGAGAGTCGGCTAGCCCTCAACTCTCAGGAGGTGGGAGACCAGACCAGCATCCTCTCTCCCCCACACCAGCTCCCTCTTTCCTTATTTGTCTGCTGTGACTGTCCTGGGTACGCATTTTGAGAGACAGCGCTATCTCCTGCCTTGGGTGTTAGGGAGGGGATTTTTTTTTTTACACCGTCAAAGAATATCCTTTATTCTTCGAAGTTCCTAGGGGTTCACAGTGCCCCCTCCCACTTGGTTACAAACCATATACTAGCAAATAACACTTGCTGGAGGCATGCTTTCTACCGGGTGGAGGCTCCCACTGAGGAGCCTGGCCACGGTCCCTGCTCTATGCTAAGCGCTCTCCACTCTTCATCTTATTCCTGTCACCACGACATGAATAGGAAGCCGTGTGGCCTGAGCCTGGCAGCATGAACTCTGGAGAACCTGCAAGGACTCAGCCCTGTCACCACTGAATCTTTGGGTGACGGCTGGACAGACCCCGGTGACGTTCCCTGAGAAGTCCAAACGCGCTTTTCTCCAGCAGTGACAGTGCTCACTGCAGACGTGTTCCCGCCCGCACGGCTCTATTGATTTAACCTGTTTCCTATTGCATGCTTTCAAGCTTTGTGTGTGAGTGTGTGTGTGTGTGTGTGTGTGTGTGTGTGTGTGAGAGAGAGAGAGAGAGAGAGAGAGAGAGAGAGAGTGGCAAAAC